>NW_026057582.1:4231841-4347770 GCF_023721935.1 Panthera uncia | reverse complement strand
GGGACGGAATGGCGGCGGGGCAGGGAATGAATGAACGCGTGCGGGCATGAATGGCTGGGCGCATGAATGAATGAGTGCCGTGCGTGCGTGCGGGAGGAACGAATGAATGAGGAACGAATGCAAGAGGGGGCCGCCGAGCGAAAGAGGGAAGGGACCCTGAAGGCCGGGAAACCCTAGGTACCGACCTGTCCGACCCATTCATCCACGCATTCACTCAATCCCCCAGCATTTATTGGACGCCTACTGTATACCAGCCCTGCTCTGGGCCCTGGGAAGACCTCAAGGCAGGAAGCCAAATTCCTGAGCTGCTGGAGTTCACATTTTACCAACGGAGAACCTGCGGCGCCGCCGGGGAGGAGGGGGGGAGGGGGCGGAAGGGCGCAAAAGACGCGACCCGTGACCCGCCAAGCTACCCCTCTCCTCGCCCCTGCTCTGCCACACCCCCCACCCTCCCCACCTCAGTGGCTCCCTCGGGTCACCGCAGGTACCTGTCTCGCCTTCGTCCTACTCAGCGGAATCCCGGCCCCTGGGTCAGGGTAGCCAAGTGATGGAGGAGGGGCTTCCTTACTTCCTGAGCTCTCAGAACGGAGAAGCAGCCTGTGAAAGGTCAGTGTTGCTCCGGGAACCTCCAGGTGGAGCACACCCCTCCCTTCGCCCAGCAGAACCCCAGGCTGGCCCAGTCCTGGCCCCGAGAAATCAGGGTGTGGGATGAACCACTCCCTCTCCTCCCGGAGACATGGAGCAGGGTGATTCTGATGGCCCAAGCCAGGCTGGCGCTTCCTCAAGAGCCAGCCTCCGTTCTGAGGCCATCAGAGCTCCCTGGGGACAGCCGCCCGAATCTGCCAGCCCAGCCAGCCCGGCCATGGCCAGCATATGAACCCAGGGAAATGCAGGAGGAGGCCAGGAAGGATCCTGTGTGTTGGAAAGAGAGGTGACAAAGCACATGCACTTTACTCCTGTCCTCACTCGGGAACTAAGGGCTCACAGCTTACACTCGTTGATATCATTCCCAAGCCCATGGCAGATTAAAAGATGCTGCCAATGACTACTCTATTTTTGGTTGTGGCAAAATATGCAGAACATAATATTTACCATTGTGACCATTTTTAAGGGCCCAGGGCAGTGGCATTAAGCGCATGCACCCTGTCGTGCAACCATCACCAGCATGCGTCTTATATTTGCATTCCACGCCACTCGGTTAATTGGGGAGGAGGTTGCTACATTCAGGCACAGAACAGTGCTGAAAAAAGGCGCTGGTAGCAAAGGGAAGCAAGAAAAACCACCAACGGGAGACAGGAAAGTAAAGGAGACAGTGAATGAAGAACCAAGTGCCTTGGAGGAGCTGTTTGGTCTCTAGGCAAAGTCCCATCTCCTCCGGCCCGGGCCCTGGGGACATTATTGGGTAACAGATGGAGAAAGGGAGGTCAGGGAGCTTTCCAGGCCCCAGAGAAGGGTGGACCTCAGGGGATGCCCTTTTGCCTCCTGTGGTCCAGAAGGAAGAGGGGGCGGTTGGGTGCGGGCTCTCCGGATCCCTGTTTTAGGCTCTCTGTGGGACTGGTCTCTTTGTTTGCGGCCTTGGTTTCCCCATCACGAGTAGGGGCGGGTTCTAGGGTCTCCACTCTCGCCCCCTCCCGTTCTGACGCCACTGAGGCCACACGTAGGGGTGGAGCCCAGCCTGCTGATGCCCCCCACCTGCCAGCCCTAATGTCCCTGCCCTCCCCGGGGCCCCAAGGGGACAACAGTAATGGCGGCATGTGGACGGACTGTATGCGCGGGGCTCCACCCACGTTTTCTGCCCAGACTCTGGTCCTGTTCAGATGGTGCCAGAACGTCCGCCGTCCGCCCTGGCTGCACTGCTGCCAACGTTGCAGATGGCTGGGGAGGCGGAGGAGGCCAGGGTGGGGCGGGGGCGGCCCATGCCTCAGCTCAGGCAGCTTGCACACTTGAGCTTGGGCCTGCCTGGGAAGGCCCTGGAGAGCCCAACCCCCACGCTGCACCGCCTCTGCCTCTGTCTGCACCCTGCAAGCCCTGTCCCCCCTCCTCTCCCCAGCTCGCCACCACAGGCAGGAGAGAAGACGGCGGGCACTATCTGGGGGGGGGGGGCTCCGTTAATCCCCGTGATGACCTTGTGGGGGAGGTGGCACTAGCCTGCTTTGGCAGATGGGGAAACTGAGGTCCAGAGAGGCAAAGTCTCTTGCCTGAGCTGGGATTCGAATACCCTGCCCAATCTGGTCCGGTGGTCACCCCCATTCGAGTTTCGCCTCCCATCAGACCCGCCTCGAGGTGTCTCTGAGAAGACAACCTGAAGGTCCCTGCAACACGGGCTGGTCCGTGGAGGCCTCTGCAGCTTGTGTAGCCAGAGCCCAAAGCCTCAGCAGCATCCAGGCAGGCTTCCTGGAAGAGGTGGGATTTCTGCTGCCGGCGGGAGGGAGGGAGAAAAGTGGCAGGCCTGTAGAAACCATGCCCCGGGGCTTGTAGGTCCCCTGTCCATGTGGCTTCCTGCCCTCATGTGGGTCTCTGTTGGCCACGCTGGCCACGCTCCCCACCCCCATCTCTCGATTCCATTCCCGGTTTTATTTTGTTCGCGGCTCTAAGTACTCTCGGGTGTCACCTGACTTACGTATTTGTTTATGTGTGGACAGCCATCTCCCCAGCTGGAGAGTGCACCCCTGCCCGGAGGGGGGAGGGGGTGAACAAATGATTGCGAAAACGATGGAAGGAGGGAGGACTGGGGGAGGCTGGCAAGATGCCAGGCTTCTGGTCGTGTGGCCAGGTGGACAGGGCAGGCGGCAGGCCGGGGGTCGCTGAGCGTGACGTTGCCCCAGACCAGGCCCCAGCCTTCCTTTCCCTGCTCTGCCTCCCTCAGGCTGGAGCTCCGGAAGGTTCTTGGCACGTGGGCTCAGGAGACCCACGCCCCTGCCGGTGCTCCAACTTCCCCTCCAGGCTGCCCTGCAGGACCAGGGCCGGACTTCTCCCGAGTGACCCCCCCCCCCCCCCCCCCCCCCCCCCCCCCCCGTGCCTCGCCCGTTTCTCCTGGGAGCGCTTTCGTCCGAATCCGGGATTCGGTGTCTGCTTCTGAGAGACAACCTAAGGCAGAAACAAAAGGACACAAATGGTCTCCATTTCACTGATAGAGAAGTGGGGGAGTCGACGCCCCCCAGCAAGGGCTCCACGCAGAGCCCTGATCCCCCTTCCCTGCCTCACACGAGGCTGCACCCCCACCCACGGTGCTCCCTTCGGGTTGGCTCTGGGCCTCAACTTCCGGCCGTGGCCCCGGCCTGCGCCCTGTCCGTGGGAAGGGGCAGCAGCCTCTGTGCGGGACTGTGCTCTGCGCCAGGCCATTCGACCAGGCGGGGCCGGCAGGGGCTGGGCAACGGACTTGGGCTCAAACACTGTAAAGTTATTTCTCAAGTATGTATCACAACAGAACACATGAGCACTCTTACTCGCCACGTAAGCAGGCAAGCCGGGTCACTAAGAGGGGGTGCTCCTGGGCGCCAGAGGACACGGTATCGTGTCTGAGACAGATCCGCCAGTGTCCCGTTCCCCCTTCTTGGCCGCTCATAGCCCGTAGGGAAGGGCAGCGTCCAGAGTCCTGTCTGGGGGGTGGAGCGCGGGGCCTGGGCAAGGGAGACCGCGTGCCCTCTGTCCTGGGCCCTGGGCATGCTGGGGGACACGGGGCAGGGGGTGGCACCGAGGCGGCCTCACCGAACAACATTGCCACCGAATATACGACTCTGGTGCCGACAGACTCGCCTGCTGAGTGGACGGGTGTTGAATAAGGTCACATCTGGGGGCCCAGGCTTCTTCAGCAGCCCATCCGCTTAGTCCCGGTCCAGCTGGCCTTGGCTCCCCGGGTGGGTGAACTCCTATGTTCCTGCTAAGTTCGGGCCCTTCTTCAGCAGGCCCCAGCTGCAGCCCAGCCCCTGGATTGTGGTCCAACCACAATGTCAGTGTCCCCGCCCCCTGCCCCCACCGTCTCTGGGCCTTGGCACAGGCTGTCCCTTCACCCTGAGATGCCCTTCCATGGAGTGTCCACCTGTGAGACTCCTCATCTCATCTCTCAAAAGTTGCCTCCTCTTGGAAGCCTTCCCAGACCGCCCCAGGCTGGCCACCCCACCTGGGCTGGTTCTCCTGTCCCACCCCGCTCACTGCTGAGGACTGGCCTGGCTTGTAGACGAATCAATACGTCACCCTAAAGGGGACGTCTAGCTCCTGCTTGCTCACCTGGGTGCTGAGAAATTTCCTTCCTTCCTCTCAAGAAGTCTCCATGGTTGGACAGCCACCCAGATAATTCTGAGCTGCAGTGAACTTATCCTTGCTTTTCCTGACAAAGCCAAGGTACGCCTCCCTGCCCCGAGGCAGGACCATGTTTGCGATGTTTGGAACACACCGACAGCAGCTCCTTGTGGCCTCCTGCTGATCATTTCTCCTGGGTCCTTCTCCAGAACCCACATCAGTGCCCCGTGTCACCAGCCCCGCCCTCGCTGGCAGGCAGAGCCAGGAACCGCGTCCTTGAAGGGTCTCCGCTGCGCCTGTCCCCTCGGGCAGCCTGCCTGTCTCACATCAGGGGGACAGTCACACTGAAGGACCTCCAGGGGACATTTGCACATGCTGCTCCTCAGCATCTCGTGCCTTCCAAAAGGCCCCGTCTTCACGGAGGCACCCCCTCCTGCAGGAAGCCCTCCCGGATCCCTAGCTGTTCTGTTTTCATGCGCCTCCCTAAGCTTTGCCCTGACCTCAGTGGGGGTCACCGCCCAGGGCTTTCCTTCTCTGCCACATAGTGGGCCCCGCAGCTGGGACTGGCCCCGGTTCCAGGTGCCTCCCCAAAACCTTCCGTGGCCCATCACCCAGAGCCGAGGCAGCCGAGGTCGGGGACCGATGTTAGCTGAGCGAACGAGTGAATGAATGAGTGGACGAACGAATGAACAAGTGACATGGGAGTGCTGCAGGACTGAACCTCAGCGTGATGGAGAGCCTTGGCCCTCTGGCTGGCCACACCAGGGAACGACCATGAACATGGCACCAGAGACCACGGGCCCTCGGATCAACTCCTCCGCTGGTGATGCTGAAGGACTCCGTTCTGTTTTCCTCCCTCAATACAGAGAGACCCTGCCGGACCCCACCTGTCCCCTCACCTCCCGCTTGCAAACACAGTTGTGTGTGGCAGTCTGGGGGCCAGCCTGGGCAGGACTTTCAGCAAGTCGTAGGAGGGTGGTCCTGCAGAGAGGCTTAGGAGCAGGCACAGGGCCAGAAGCAGTGCCCGAGATCAGGGATGGCCACAAGCCAGGCTGCCTGGAGGCTGAGCGCCAGCTCCTGGTGCGCTCACCTGGCACCTCCCGGGGTGGCCTGGGTTGGTGGCAGGGGCCAAAGCAGCGATGAGTCGGTGTGCCAGGCCCAGGGTGGGAACTGAGGGTGGTCCCCACCCAGCGAGGGTCCTCCTCTCTCCAGGAAGCCCCCGCAGCCTCCTGCTAGCCCCCCGACTCTGAAACCTGCCTTACGTCTGTTCTGGGCCCTGGACAGGACCCCCCAGTACCTGTCTCAGTCCGTCCCTGTATTGCTCAAGAACCTGCAGTGGCTCCCTACTGCCTGATACCTCCTATCCAGCACTCAGGTCCTTCCATGGGCTTCCCTGAGTCTCTGATGTGTCTTACACTCTTGACAAATGCCGGCGCCCTCCTGCCCCCTCACGTCTCTTCTGGGCTGCCCCGCGTCTCTGTTTACCCCCAGGCATGCCCACGCAGCCTCTTTTCCCCTTATCTCTGCTCAGAGCAGGAGGCAAAACTCCAGTGAAGTAGGGGCTCATGTGAAAGGGCCCTGGGCCCCTGGAATGGAGGGGTGCGCCCAAGGAGAGGGGTCTGCCTGCTTCACCTCTACCCAGACCGCCATCTCCTGGCCCTTGGGACACACGGGATTTCCTCAACGCCTCCTCAATGGCTCTAAACCCTCTTCTCTCAACCAGACGCTGGCCCTGCATGGGAACCCCCCGTGGCTGTCCCCCAGGACAGTGCCCGTCAGCATACGGCTGTAGTTCCCTGAGATGTGCAAATGGCCAAGGGCCAGGCCTCTGGCCTGGGAGCCAAGAGACCTGGTTCTGGCCCTGTCTGCCACCAGTGCCCCTCTCTGGGCTCTGTTTCCTCATCTGTAGAGTGGGACTCTGCCCTCTCCTCACCTGGCTGTTGAGAAACTACTCACCGTGAGCCAAGAGACAGAGGGCCGAACTGGAGTTTGCAGTCTCCATCCTGGGACCAAATGACTGGGGGACCCCAAAGCTGGGGTCACCCCTCTGTGCCAGGCGCTTCTCGCACAAGGAGGCTACACGGTGGCAGGGCCGAGGCCTCTGGAGCGGGAGCACGCTGCCCTTGTTGAAAACTCCGCCGGGCAGGAAAATGGTTTCTGCTGTTGCCTCTGTGTTCCGACCGGTTCCCATGCCTGCAAAGATCCAGAGGCTGGTCAGAACTGTGGCCGCAGCGAGCTTCAAAGTCACACAGGGGGCAAGGACACCGCTGCGGCCAAGATGGGGGGGGGGGGGGGTGGGGGCGGCCGGGGCTCTTGCCAGACCTTCAATCTTCCCCCGACTCTGCACCGGTGACCCCCAAACCGGGGCTGGGGATCCGCTCTGGGTGTCACACATCAAAAGCAAGAGACCAAAATGAAAAGCACGCTGATCCCTTTTTTTTTTTTTTTTTTTTAACGTTTATTCGTTTTGGAGAGAGAAGAGTGTGAGCAGGGGAGGGGCAGAGAGAGGGGGAGACAGAATCTGTAGCTGGCTGCCAGCACGGAGCCCGACACAGGGCTCGAACTCATGAACCACGAGATGGTGACCTGAGCCCAAGTCGGATGCTTAACCGACTGAGCCACCCAGGCGCAGCCCCCCCCCCACCCCTGTCACTGATCCTTGTAGCAGCCCCGCGAGCAAGGGGGTCTCAGCTCACCTTAGAAGGGGAAACTGAGGCACGGGGTTTAGACGATGGTGCTCAGGATGTAGAGGCTGGGGTTTGAACCCAGGTCTGTCTGCCACAGCGTCTGAGCTCTGACCCATAGCCAGCGGCCTCACTTGATCACAAACAGGGCCAGCCAAGAGGAGGGTCCCCGTGCAGGAGGGCCCCCCCACCTCGAGGGGGTCCGACTCAGGGTGAACACAGCCAAATCGCCCCACCCGAGAGCGCCGGGGGCGTGGTGCCAGAGCCAAGGTCCCTGAGCCCGGTGTGCTCCTGTGGGGCCAGCGGGGCCAGTAACTAGGGCACGGGTGGGGTGACGGACCCGGTTTGCCCAAGACCGCGGGGGGTGTCCCAGGACATGGAGTTTTCAGCTTTAAAATGGGACAGTCCCGGGAAGCCACGCTGAGTTGGTCACCCGAGGCAGGCTAAAGAGCTTTTGATGGTGCGAGGCAAAAAGTTACATTGAGAGGTAGTGAGGGCCCCAGCACTAGAGGGGCCGGGTCGTGGGGGGCTTCGCCTGTGGAAGCATTTGGCTGGGAGGGAGAGCCGGTGTTTTGAGATCGCCGGTTCCAGGGTTCCCCGGGACCTGAGTACCTCCCTGAGGGTTTGCGGGCTTTTACTGGTAGAACTGCCCCTCCGGGACCCCACCCCTCCTCGAGGTGGCCTCCTCCAGACTTGAGGACGGGCCTCAGGGCCATGTGGATGTCTACCCCTCCCCACCCCTACTCACTCACTGCCTGCTTCTTGCTGCAAACAAGCCCCCCTGGGGGGCAGAGAGAGCACAGGCTCTGGAGTCAGCCACGTCTTTGGGTCTCAGCTACATCCTTACCCTAGGAAAGACCACCTGTGGCTCAGAATCTCAGTCTCCACCTCTGCAAGCTGGCGTAATTGCCCCTTCTCTGCACTGTGGAGGCCCCAGCTCGGCCCCTGGCAGTTGGAGGACGCTCCGTGGGTTTACAGCGATTCCCAGACTCCGGTCCAGGAAGCTAGGAGCTCAGAGACAAAGGGAGCAAATCCAAAATCCGTCCTTGCTGGGCTGGAGGGCAGGGGCCACACAGACTCCCACCCGGACTCTGGGCCGCCCCCCAGACACCCTGGCCTCCGTCCCTGGGAGGGCACTGGCCCCGAGACTGCTCTGGTGGCCGCCTGTGGTGTCTCCCCGTAACAGCCCAACAGCAGCAGGACCTGCCCCAGTGTCCCCACAGCCAGGGACGCCGGGTGACTGAGTCCCGGGAACTGTGTGGAAGAAGTTGCTGGAAGGAACCCCTTGTGCTGGTTTTTTTTTTTTTTTTTGCAGCTTTATCGAGACGAAAGAACTTACAGTAAACTGCTCAATTCGCACAGAGCGCCCAATTTGCTAAGTTTTGACATATACGGTCGCCCGCGAAACCATCACCACAATCGAGATCACGCACGTCGCCATCGGCGGCAAACGCTTCCTCACGCCCCTCGGAAAACCGCCTGTCGCTTCACCTTGCTGTCAGGCGACCTCTGATCTGCCTTCTCCCCTGATGGGTCAAGCTGCATCTTCTGGAGTTTTACATCGGTGGAGTCACACGGTGTGTTTCTCTCTCTCTCCCTTTCGGGGGTGAGGCGTTGGCATTTCCCTCCTGTCTATTACTGAGTCGAATTCCGCAGTAAGACCCTGCTACGATTTATCCACCCAGCCCCCCTGTTCATGGGCATTTGCGTCCGGGTCTTGGCGGAGACATGTTGCTTTCATCTCTCCGAGCGGGACGGCTTGATCCTACGGTGGATGTGTCTCTAACTTGTTCAGAAGCTGCCGAGAGGTTTCCAAAGTGATCGCCACCTCTTTACATCCCCATCGGCGAAGCGCCAGGGATCTAGCCGCTCCACGTTCTTGCCAACACTTGGTATGGTCAGTCTTTTTAACGTTAGCCATTCAGAGTAGGTGTGCAGTGACATCGTATTGGGGTTTCAATTCTCCTTTGCCTCATGACTAATGCCGCGAGGGACCTAGTAAAGTGTCCGTTCAAGTCTTTTGCCTGTTTCTTAGCTGGATGTTTTTGGGACTGGACGCAAGTTCTTTGTCGGAGAACTGTTTTATAAATATTCTCTCCCGGTCTTCCGCGTGCCTTTCAACTCTCCTAAAGGTGTCTTTCAAAGAGGAAGTTTAAATTTTTAATTTTATAGTCTACTTTATCAAGTTTTTCTTTGATCATTTGTTGATCATTTGTTAACAATTTGATCATTGTTAATTGTGGTGAGAAACCTTTGCTAGCCAATTGTCTGTTGCTAGTGTATAGAAATACAATGACCATGATTTTGGCTCAGGTCATGATCTCACGGTTTGTGGGTTCAAGCCCCGCATCGGGCTCTGTGCTGGCAGCTCAGAGCCTGCTTGGGATTCTCTCTCTCTCTCTCTCTCTCTCTCTCTCAAAAATAAATAAACTTAAAAAAAAAGAAATACAATGACTTTGTGTTTAGCAATCTTGCTAATCTCACATATTCGTTCTAATAGCATTTTAAAAGTGTTTTTATTTTATTTTTGAGAGAGACAGAGACAGAGTGTGAGTGGGGGAGAGGCAGAGAGAGAGGGAGACGCAGAATCCAAAGCAGGCTCCAGGCTCTGAGCTGTCAGCATGAGATCATGACCTAAGCCGAAGTTGGATGCTTAACCGACTGAGCCGCCCAGGCTCCCTATAATAGCTTTTTTGTAAGTTCCTTAGAAATTTCTACATAGATGCCATCTGTGTGAAGGAGCAGTTTTTCTTTACAATCTATATAACTTTCATTTTGTTTTGTTTTGCTTTCTTGCCTGGTTGCACTGTCTGGGGCCTCCAAAGCAAAGCTGAATAGGAAGGCAGAGACATACTTACTTTGTTATCTGCCTTAGGGGGCAAACATTGAATCTTTTGCTGTTCAGCATAACTTCCTATTACGTTTTTCTTAGACGCCCTTTATCAGGTTGAGAAAGTTCCTTTCTGTTCTTAATTTACTGTGCCTTCGTTAGGAATGGAAGCTGGATTTTGTCCAAAAAGTTTTTGCACCTATTGAGATGGTCATATATGTTTTTAGTCTGTTAATATGCCGAATCACACTGACTGTCAAATGTCAAACCAATCTCATGTTGCTGGGCTAAACCTCACTTTGACATGATGCCATTCTTTTTATATTTGTTTGGATATAATGTGCAAATATTTTGTTAAGAATTTTTATATGTGTGTTCCCAAGGAGTATCTGTCTATAGGTCTCTACTATAACATTGCTGTGCACTTTTGGTATCAGGGTAATGCTGGCCTCAAAAGATAAGCTGGAAGGTTCCCTTCTCTTCCATTTTGTGGAAGAGTTTCTTTTGAATGGATATTATTTCTTCCTTAAGTGTTTGGTAGAATTTGGTAGAAGCCAGCTGAGTCTGGAATTTTCTTTATGGAAGGTTTTTACTACAGACATAACTTATTATTTTTTTTAATGTTTATTTATTTTTGAGAGGTGGGGGGAGACAGAATACGAGCAAGGAGAGGGCAGAGAGAGGGAGACACAGAATCCAAAGCAGGCTCCAGGCTTTGAACTGTCAGCACAGAGCCTGACACGGGGCTCGAACCCACAGACTGTGAAATCATGACCTGAGCCGAAGTTGGCTGCTTAACTGACTGAACCCCCCAGGCGCCCCCAGAGGTAACTTATTTAATGAACATGGGACTATTCAGATATCTATTTATTCTTTAAAGAGCTTCAGTAGGTTGTATGCTCCAGAAAATTTGTCTAGTTCACCTAAGTCATCGAATTTGTTGGCATAAGGTTGTTCAAAATATTTGCTTGTTATCTTTTCAGTGTCTGTAGGATCCATAGTGATGTCTCCTTCTGTTGTCCCTGATATTGTATGTTTTTGTATGTATGTTTTCTCTCTCCCCCCGCCCCCCCCCCCCCCGATCATTCTCGTTAGAGGTTTATCAATTTTACTGACTTCTTAAAGAATCGTCTTTTGGGGGTGCCTGGCTTGCTCAGTCGATAGAACATGCAACTCTTGGTATCAGGGTCATGAGTTCAAAGCCCCATGTTGGGATTAAAAAAAGATCATCTTTTGGTTTCATTGATTTTTCTACTGTTTTAGTGTTGTTTGTTTCATTGATTTCTGCTCTTTATAACTTCCTTTCTCTTGCTCACTTTGAGTTTATCTCTTCTTTTCTCTAGGGTCTTAAGATAAAAACTGAGGTCTTTAATTGATACCTTTCTCCTTTTATAATACAAACTTTAGTGCTATAATTTTTCCTCCAACCATTGCTTTAGCTTCATCCCCCACACTTATATAGATTGTGTTTTCACTGTATTCAGTTTAAAATATTTTCTAATTTCCGCTGTGATTTCTTCTTTGACCCATGGTTTATTTAGGAGTGTGTTGTTTAGTGTTCGAATGTTTGGTGATTTTCCAGGCATCTGTCTGCTATTGATTTCTAATTTAATTCCATTGTGATAGAAAAACCTACTTTAGGGGCACCTGGGTGGCTCAGTCAGTTGAGCATCCAACTTCGGCTCAGGTCATGATCTCACGGTCTGTGAATTTGAGCCCTGCGTCGGGCTCTGTGCTGACAGCTCGGAGCCTGGAGCCTGCTTCGGATCCTGTGTCTCCCTCTCTGCCACTCCCCCGTTCATGTTCTCTCTCTCTGTGTGTGCCAAAAATGAACATTTAAAAAAATTAAAAAAAAGAAAAACATACTTTATAGTATTTCACTCCTTTAAAATTTATTGAGTCTTGTTGATTGCCCAAAATATGCTTTATTGATAAATGTTTTATGTGTCTTAAGAGGAATGTGTATTCTGCTATTGTTGAGTATAATACAAATTGTCAAGTGTTGTTCAGATTTTCTATATTCTTACTGATTTTGTCTGCTTCTATTAATTATTGAGAAAATAGTGTTGAAATCTCCCATTAATAACTGTGGATTTGTTTATTTCCCTTTGTAGTGGTACACTTTTTGCATCAAGCATTTTGAAGTTCTGTTATTAGGTGCATAAGCATTTAAGGTTGTTATGAGCTCTTTTTTTTTTTAAAGCTTATTTTATTCATTTTGAGAGCGAGAGAGCTAGAGAGTGCGAGAGAGCACGAGAGAGTGAGAGAGAGAAAGAGAGAACACACATGGGGGAGGGGCAGAGAGAGAGGGAGAGAGAGAATCCCAAGCAGGCTCCTCACTGTCAGCACAGAGCCTGACACTGGGCTTGAACTCATGAACCTTGAGATCATGACCTAAGCCGAAATCAAGAGTCAGATGCTTAACTGACTGAGCCACCCAGGTACCTGGATTGTTATGAACTCTTGAGGAGGAATTGAACCCTTTATCATTATGAGATTATCCTCTTTATTCCTGGTAATATTCTTTCTCTTAAATCTTCTTTGTACAATAATATAGCACCTCTGGCTTTCTTTTGAATACAGCTAATAGAGTATATCTCTTTCTGCATTCTTACTGTTACTCTATCTGAACCTTTATATTTATAGTAGCTTTCTTATAGACACTGTACAATTGGGCTTTGCCTTTTCATCCTATCTGAAAACTTCTGCTTTTTTAATTGGCGAGTTTAAATAATTTATATGTAATATGATTATTATTACGGTGAGTTTAAATCTATTATCTTTTTTAAATGTTTATTTATTTATTTTGAAAGAGAGAGAGAGAGAGAGAGTGGGGGTGGGGGGGGCAGAGAGAGAGGGAGAGAGAGAAAGAATCCCAGGCAGGCTCCATAGCTCCAGTGCACAGCCCGATGCGGGGCTCAAACTCACGAAACGTGAGATCATGACCTGAGCCGAAATCAAGTCGGTCACTTAACCGACTGAGCCATCCAGGTGCCCCTAAATCTATTATCTTAATATTTATTTAGTGTTTGGCCCATCTGTGCTTAGTTCCCTTTTCCTTAATTTTCTGACTACATTTTGATCAATTGAGGAATATTTATTATTCCATCTTATCCTGTTATTGGCTTATCAGCTATACTTCCTTGGCTGTGTACATGTATGTGTTGTTGCTGTTTAGTGCCTCAGAGTTTACGGTACACGTCTTTAACTTATCAGACTCTACCTTCAAATAATACTATATTACTTCGTGAATTATAAAAGAACATTACCCCAGTAGACTTCCATTTCTTCCCATTTGTGACTTTGGGTTATTTTGTTGGTCATTTTCCTTCGACGTATGTTGTCAAGTTCCGCAATACATTGTTAGCATTTCTCCTTTAAACAGTAAAGTATCCGGTAAAAGAGAGCTTCAAAACAAGGGGGGGGGGATCTTTTGTATTTACCCACATGATCACCATTTCTGGTGCTTTTCATTCCTTTGTGTAGATCCAGATTCCATCGGTGACCCTATTGCTTCTGACTGAAGGACTCCTTTTACCATTTGGAGCTGGTCTGCTGGTGATGAGTCTCCTCTAATCTTTATATTACCTCCATGATTGAAAGATATTTTCACTGGGTATTAATTTGTAGGTTGACAGCCTTTTTCTTTCAAAAAAGATGTCATTGCATGTATCTTTGGCTTGGATTGTGTCCAACAAGAAGTCTGTTGTCACTCTTATCTTTGTATCTCTGTACATAATGAGACCTTTTATTTGCGTTTGTGGGCTTTCAGGAATATGACTTCTATATGGCTTGGCGTCGTTTTCTTCCTTTCTTACCCCCCTGCCAGGGGTTCATTGAAATTCTTGGTTCTGTAGTTTTATAATTATTATCACACTCTCACACTTAGAAAACGTTGTGGTCATTATTTCTTCAAATAGTTTTTCTGTCCTCTCTCCCTCCCCCCCACCCCTGGACCCTGGGTCTCCAATTACACGTATATTAGGCCACTTGATGCGATCCCAGAGTTCAATGATGTTCTGTCCACTTCCCCCCACCCCCCACTCATTTTTCTCTCTCTGTTTCATTTTGGGATCGCTTCTATTGCCATGCCTTCAAGTTCACTAATTTTTCCTTTTAAAGTGTTTAATCTGCTGTTAAATTCTCTGTGTGTGCGTTATCTCACACATCGTATTTTTTAACTCCAGAAGTTCAGTTTGGGTCTTTTAAAATACATTCTATTTTTGCCTTCTTGATGCTCATGACTTTCTCTGCTTTCTCGGACACAGACCTGTTTCACCATCTATTTTTCTCATTCTATCATCTGGTTATTTCTGGATCTGTTTCTATGGATTCATTTTTCTTCTTCCTAGGGGTCATATTTTCCTCCTTTTTTTTTTTTTTTTTTTTTTTTTGCATTCCTGGTAATTTTTGATTGGATGCTAGGCATTGTAATTTTTCTTTGTTGGGTGCTAAAGTTTTTCATATTCCTTTAAATATTTTTGGCTTTGTTCTGAGATGAAGTTAAGTTGCTGTTTAGAGACTGTTTGATCCTTTCAAGGCTTGCTTTTAAGCTTTGTAAGCCGATCTGGGTCAGCCTTTAGTCGGGCAAGTTTGACCCCGTTCCAGGGGCAATATCCTTCTGAGGGCTCTACTCAATGCCCTATTGTTATGAGGTCTTGCCACTCTGGGTGGTTGGAAGATGAACAGTTCTTGTCCTGCATGGCCCCAGGGGATAGTTCTGCCCTTCCTTTCTCTTGCTCTTTCTTCAGCCTCGTGGTTTCCTGATGCTCACGCACAGATCAGTACTTACTAATCAGTATTGATCAGTGAAGACTGGAGAAGAACCCTCTACAGACCTCTGAAGCCCTTTCTCTTTGTGTAGCTCTCACTTCTCTGGTGTTATACACTGTGAATTATAGATGTCTTGGAGTCTCTGAACTCCGGGTTCCAACTTAGAGAGAATTCTGGATTTTGTTTGGGGTTCCTTTCTCTGGAACGTAGGCTGGAAACTCTCTCCAGGGACAGCTGTAGGGTTCACCTGCTCTGTTTACTTTTTCTCAGTTACTGTCCTGGGCTGCCTTTTATCCAGTGTCTGAAAACCACAGTTTCATTAGTGTGTGTGTGTGCGCGCACACGTGCGTGTGTGTGTGTGTGTGCGTGTGTGTGTGTTTGTGTAGTTTAAGATTGGAGGGTAAATCTGCTGTCACTCCATTTTGGCTGGAAATGGAAATGCTTGTCATGACTTCTCAGAGGGAATTGACAGCTGGGCATAGCCTCCCTTTGCCTTCCCCCTTTCTTCTTTCTTGTTACCTGGGATTAAGACATGATGGCTGGAGCTCCAGGAGCTTTCTTAGGCCAGGAGGTAACTTACAGGATGGAAACTCCATGCTAAGGGTGTAGGAAAAGGGACATGGGGCAGCCCAGATCTTTGATGTCGCAAAACAGCCGCACCACCTCTGCAGAGCCAACTTTTCAATTTCTTTTACTTAAGATAAGAAATCCTTATGTGTGTAATGCTGAGTTATTTTGTGCTTTCTGCTTCGCTGACAAACCTGATTCTGATGCATCCAGCCCCTTATCCCGGCATGCTCTTCGTTCCCTCTCAAATGTGCAAAGAGTGCCCAGAGGATGTGGACCCACCATGGGGAGTGACGGATCTGGCATTGCCCCCATCCGCGCGGGTCATGCCGTCTGGCTCCGGTCTTGACTTCTCTTCCACCCTCTGAAGCTGGCCCCCGGTGGCCTTTGCTCCAGGCTCTGCTCCCTGACTTTGCCCATGCACCTCAGAGCCTCCCCCTAGACATGGTTCTACAGTCCCGGCCCCACTCGTCTTGCAAGGTGCAGATGGTGAAGCCCTGTGAAGAGTGCAGCGGTGAAGGTGGCTCCGTGGGTGAGTGGTGCAGTGGTGGAGTCCTCTGGACGGTGTAGGAGGAGGGCAGTTTGGTGGTCTGGCAGCCTGGCAGGAGGTAGGCGGTGCAGGGGTTGCATGCAGGGTGGTGCAAGGGCGCGGCTTGGCGTGCGTGATTTGACTTCCCTCCCATTTCTGCCTCCCACTGACTCTTGTCCACTGGCAAGAGTGACCAACCCGGGTTGAGTGTTGCCCACCCAACACCCTTCCCCCCACCCTTGCCTGCTCTTCCTCTTTGCCAACAGAACCCCCATTTGTTCTGATCGCCCAGCTTCCTACAGGCAGCCACCAAGGCAATCCCCCTGCCAGCGGTGGTTCCGGAAGGCGCTCCTGAGGCCGCTGGGGGTGCGCGGAGGAGGCGTGGGAAGCGTGCTGGAAGGTTTTGGGGAAGCCCATCAAAGAGACTCAGCAGAAACAGCTCCTCTTCTCTCCAAAGATGCATCGTGTCTGCGGTGATGCTGGGCACCAGGGGCCACCTTGGGGCATGTGGCAGCCAGGCCGACGTGTCAGCCTGGGAGAGCAGATGGATGGAAGGACCTGAGTCCTGGGGACGCTGCTGCCGAGGTGCCAAAATATCCACCCTACTCGCCCGTCCTTGGGTAATTCGCTTTCCTACGGCTTGCAGCCCCATCCCACGTGGTGGCAGATGGGCGTCCCTTGCCGTGAAGCAGGGACAGGAGTCCCCGCCTGCCGCATCTTCGAGAGGGGCAAAAGTCTCACGGCGGTGGACCCCCGCACCAGCTCTGGGCGCACCCTGCCCCCCAGAAGCGCTTGATTTCCTCCCCTGGAGGCGAGAGCGGTTGATGGTGAGAAACGCAAGGGTCCCCCGAATGGTCCCCACCCCACCCTGAGGGCGCACAGAGGACTCGGTGATTATCTGTAATGTTTCTATATTTTACGTTAAAAAAGGGAAAGAGTTAAAACAATTGGAACAAAATGCTAGTGATTGTCATTTCTGCGTGCTGGGCGTGCAGCTGTGCACTCTTTGTTCGGGCACTTTCCTGAAAGGAAATAAGAGGCAGTGATGAGCCCCCCTCCCTCCCTCCCCTCTGCTGGTCTGCAGGCCCGTCTGCGGCCCCTGCTCTGGTGGCAGGACCCGTCCCTGGCTCTGCCTGCGTTGGGGGGCGGCTCCCCCTCCCTGCCATCCCTGTGCCAGCTCGCTGTCCTCCCCGCAGCCCGCCAGCTCCCAGCAGAGAGCAGATGGCAGTTCCACGGGCCACCAGGCGTCCTCCAACACTTCCCTCCCCACCACCGTGCCCAGGGCCGTGGGGCCTTCCAGCGGCGGAGAGCTGGGGAGCTCCAGGGGTGGAGGCCCGGGGAGGGCAGGGGGAGACGGTCAGGGAGGTTCGCTCGCTCCACTTCTCTCCCAGTGAGCTGCTCTCCGACCACCGCTGAGTGTGGGTGTTGGGAGCGGGGGGCATCGGGGACACTATCGAGAACCCCAGTGTGACTAGGGGTCCCACATGACTGCTTGGGATTCAAAAGATGGCCCCGGCACGGTCCCGACGGGCAGTTCTCAGCGGCAGGAAGCCTTGACCACCTTCTGCCCAGTGAGTCCCCTGGCCCCAGAGAGTGCCCCGGCCCCTCCAGTCCCTTCCGCATGTCTCGCTGTCCCCACCAGATGCCCCGGGGTCCCCTCCACTCCTGGGTGCTGGGTCCATGAGGGGATCCGGCAGAAGATGACCGAGGATGGGCGGGCAGGGTTGGCGGCAGTGGGGGGTCCACGAGGGGGGTGGGTAGGAGCAGGTTTGGGGCGGACAGGTGGATATCTGAGGGAGAATGTAGGACTGGGGTCACCCAGCTCTGGGTGCTTAGAGCAGGGTTCAAATCCCATTCTGGTTCAGAAGGTCTGAGTGACCTTGGGAAGTCACCCTGCCTCTGTATCTATACAGTTTGTCCCTCTGTAAAATGGGTCTAATATTGACTCCTGGGGCGCTGTTAAAAACAGTGTAAAATGTCCATCCTGGTGCCTGCCTCGTTCGACCACTGCCACCCCTCTCCTTCCTGCCTCTGCGGGCAGGTTGGTCACCCGCTATTGTAGCAGAGGTTACAGAGGCCCTGCCCTCTGGCTCCGTGCATTTACTTGATCTCGTCTGGCCTTGTCCAGGGCCTCAGGGCCACCGGGTCACCCCCACGCTGAGCAGGTGACACCTTGAAAGCTGGGCTCTGACCTTCCATGGGCACCGTGTCCGTCCTGACAGCCGGCTGCAGCCTGTCCCATGTGCCAGCTTGCGCGTGGGTCAAGGGCCCAACACGCGGTGGCTCTTTCACTGTTATTGTTACGAAAAGAAAACCCGAAATCCTTGCCAGCATCTCTGGAGGCACGAAAGTGTTAGCCGTGTGAAGCAAAGTGGGTGTTTCTAAGCTCCAGCGCACCCCAGGCCTCCCAGCCTCCACCTGCCCTCCCCGCTCCCCTCCCTGCCTGCCCGCTCTCCGCTTCCCAGCTGGGGACGCCTCCGAGGTCTCATAGGATTTGCAAAGTGATAATCGTGGCCCCTGTCGCTGGAGGTTTTCTCCACTTGTGAAATTATCCAGGAGGAGGGATGGAGCCCCTGCGGGTTCTTTGTTGGTTGTGTTTGGGAGCGGCCGGCCTGCGACCTGAAGCTGTGCGTGTGGGTGGTGTCCCCTCCCTGGTGGCCCCCACCTTGCCTCCGGGGACCGTGGCTACACTCAGAAGCCCTGGTCACCACCAAGCCAGGCGTTCGGGTGCCTCAAGGCTCCATGGTATCGGAGAGGAGGGTGACTTTGCCGCAGCCACGAGCAAGAGACCAGCTGAGCCCTCTGGCCACTAGCCTAGCCTGGAAGGGCCTCACTCTTGACACCCTTGACATTGACCTGGAAGGGCCTCCCTCTTGACATTCAGTGAACCCCTTCCTTTGCAGCCCTCCCCCTTGGGCTTCAGGTGACCCAGCGATGCTCTATTCGTTACAGGACTCTTTAGGTTGCGAGGGTCAAAAACCCAACTCCCAGTGGCATCAACATAAAGGGGCTTTGTTGGCTTACGGAACTGAAAAGTTAAAAGCTTCAGTTAAGGCTCGATCCAGCAGCTCAAAAAAAAAAAAACAAAAAAAAAATGCCATCACCCAGGATCCAGCTGTGCTCAGTCTCTCTATGTGGTTTCATCCTTGGGCTCCAAATGGTGGCCCAGCAGCCCTGGGCATTCCCCTCCCAAGACGGGAAGCTGCAGTCACACACCTGAATCTCCCCACACCCCACTCGAGGGCAGAGAGAGAGGGAGAGAGAGGGAGAGAGTCATTTTTGGTCGCATTCAACACGTCCTGAAATATCCTCTTATTGACTGGCGTTAGGTCACATGCCCACCGCTGACCGCTCACGACAGCCGGGCGCTGGGACACGCTTCCTGGCTTAAGCCAGTCACGGCTACTCTCAGAGCAGGATTGGGGTCCCCTGGGGAGAATCAAGGCGCAGCTGGCCAGAGACCCAGGCCGCCCAGGGGGCCCAGTGACGGTGCACTGTCATATATCGAGTGCCCGTGACACCCAGGACCTGTCTGTTGTGCTCGCGTGCATCATCTCACGACGACACTGACAGGGGATCCCAACAAAGACACCAACGCCACCCAGCCACGGCCGCGCAGTTCAAGCCACGGAACCGTGTGGGCAGGGGGTGGTGCCTGGGTCCGGCTTTCTGTTTATGGCAGGGGCCGCGTGCAGGTCTGGAGCCAGACCCGGCCTGAGCTAGACCCTCGGTGTACTCCTCCCGGCTGCGGCCCCCACCCACCCCGGAGGACACCGGCATCGTGACGATGCCTGCAGAGGGGTTCTCCAGGCAAAGCCGTGTGCTCTGACCCCGGTGCGCTGGGCAGGTGCGCCTCGCCAGAGGTGACAGCCACGGGCGAGGGGTGGGAGTGGTGGATAAGTACCCGGCTTCCCTCCCACCCCCCACCCCCTGCTGTGGGAGGAGCCAGGTGTGTTCCCCACCTTGTCTCAGCAGGTCCCCTGCGGATTGAGCCCCCAGGGGCCTCGGTGGCGATTGCTCGTTAACACACCCCTTATAAACCCGTGGCCCACCCCGACTCCCTCCCGCACTTTGTCTCGTGCTTCCTGGAATCACCTCCCCGACAGACGACTTGCATCCAGGGTCCCAGGGTTGACTTTGGGAGCCTCGACTGAGACGAGGGGCAGAGTGCCTCCCAGGGTTCTAGAAGCGAATGTTGCCAAGCACGTGGGCTTTGACTTTTTATCCAACCCCAGGATGACCGTTCCCTGTGCTGGGCTCAGGGGCTGGGGGCACAGCCAAAGGAGGGAGAAGAGGGGGCCCAGTCCCCTTGGTTCAGCTAAAGCCACAGGCCCTCACACGGTTTGCATCGGGCCCAAAGTGGCCTCAACGGACACTTTACTGCACTCCCTACCTAATGCCTAAGTTCTCTGTACAGCTTCCCTGCTCTAGTCATCCCACTCTATTTGCACACCCCTAGGGATGGGGAGCTCATTACCATTCAAGCAGTTAGCTCCATCTAGAGATGGCCCTGAAATTTATTAGCTACTTAACAAATATTATGTGTTGAATAAATGACTAAACAAAGTAACTATTTTAATATCAAATCTCCAAGCACCTCCTTTTGGAGGCAAACAGCCAGAAACATACTATAATGCTGGGAACGAAGGCATTAGGGAGTGCCTCTGTCATCTAGTTCAGGGATAGCAAATTATGACCAGTGGACCGAATCCGGCCCTCTCCCTGTTTTTAATACATCCTGCAAACTAAGAATGGTTTTTATGTTTTTAAATGGTTGGGGAAAAAATAAAAAGAAGGCTTTTTCACAACATGTAAAATTATATGAAATTCAAAATCCAGGGTCCATAAATAGAGCTCCACTGGAGCATAGCCACGTCGTCATTCACATCTCTCCTGTGGCTGCTTCCCTGCCACGGTGGCGTGAGTGTCTGTGACAGAGACAGTCTGGCCCACGGAGCCGAAAATATTTACTCTCCCACACTTTATAGACAAAGTGTGCCGCCCCTCATCCGGTTCACTCACAAGCCACATCACCCCATTTTGTGGGTGAGGAAACTGAGGCCCACAGGATTAGGGAACTCTGAGCTGACATGTGGCAGGACATAAGGGGCCCGGCTTCTAGAACGGCAGCCTGACCCCAAAGCCCCAGGACCTTCCGCAGCCTGGCTCTCTGACCCTCTGAGAGTCAGGTCCTCCCTCCTGACCCCACGGGCCCAGCCGCCTGGGACAGCCCGTCCTGCCGGGTGGCTCCTGCCCTGACCAGAGACCCTGCTCCGCCGGGGGCTGGAGCCCGGTGCAATCAGAGGCTCATTGATGTGACAGCCCCGTGTGTCAGAACAATCAATGCTGCTTCCCCGAGCAGCTGCCGAGGCCTCGGAAAGTGGGTCAGGCCCCGGGAGGGGACAGTCCATTTTTAGCTTTTCATTAGGGCCTCATTCATTAATTCCTTCATTTGATATTTACTGAGCAGCTACTCGGTGCCAAGCCCCGGCCACAGGGACTGAGGACACAGGTCAGCCGGTGAGGGGGGCAGGTGCTGACCCAGGGGCTACCCCGAGAGGGCGCTGGGCCTTCTGGAAGCCTCTGACCTGACTTGCCCCGAGTCGTGGCTGGTGGTTGTCTCAAAGAAAAGTATCGAGAAGGGTCTCTTTGGGAAAGGCCCTGAGGAGCACCTTCGTCTCATCTGGGGTGTCGGTGCCTGGACTGAGCCCTCTCTTGGGCCCCGTCCTTCCCCGCCTTGATGCTATGAGCCTGAGGTGGACAGAGGTCACAGGTGTCAGGTAACCCGTGGTTTGTTGTCCGGACCGGGACACTCGTCACTAACTAGGCTGGGGAGACAAGGGAAACTGAGGCAGACCATGCCCCTCCCTGACCTGTCATCCTGTCTGAGAGGCCTCCGTCCAGGCTCAGCTCTGCTGCCCGCACCCCCGGAAGCCTCCTGATGCTCCCCTGTCCTCATCCACGGGTCCCATGCACCTCTGCTCATTCTCCCCTTCATTCGTTCATTCATTCATTCATACCTTCATTCATTCAACGATGAACTTTTGGGCACCTAGTCTGTGCCAGGCTTTGCTGTGGGTGCCGGGGACACAGCGGCTTCTGCCCTCCCGGTGCTCACACGTTAGTAAGGAAGGCAGACATAAATCAGCAAATCAATCGTGTTGCTGGGACGCGACTCCTGCCACCGAATTTGGACACGAGACGTCCGTTGGGGAGGCGTCTCTGCGGTGGTGGCCTGGAAGCCGAGGCTCCGATGATGACAGGGCACGGCCGGGAGAGTGGGGTGGAGGCAGGAGGCTGTGTGGCTCTCAGTGGCAGGGGTGGGGCTGGGACACGACCCAAGGCTGCCTGAGTGGCCCCAAGCCCGCTCAGGCCCTGGGTCCCAGACACGCAGAAGCCAGGCCGTGGGGGGCAGGCTTGGGGCAGGACAGGGCCTCTGCCTAGTGTGGCTTGGGCAGGTGGAGGGGGCGTCCACGTAGGCGACCATCAGGACAGGCATCAAGACCACTTTATCAGTAGGACATGCCTCTTCTGGCACATTCTTGCCCGGGAAGATGAGACTAAGCCCTGGAGAACCTTCCGGGTTTGCTCCCTGCACTTGCCGAGCCCTTGCTGGGACCTACTGCCCGTAAGCAAGTCATGGACTGTGAACATCCACTTATCTGCACAGTGGGTCCCTCAAACTACCCCCTTCACAGGACAGTGGGCGCCCAGAGAGACCAACATTCCCTTCTCAGCGCAACGGATCCCTCCAGGGGGGCAGACGGCTTGCTTACGGGACAACGGTTTACTCCTCAAAAGCCACTTGCAGACCGTCCCCTCCCCGCGTCCACCCATCCCAAACCGTCCCATCGGAACCTTTGCCGGGTTTCCTCAAGAAGTCGAACACGAAGTACCGTCTGTCGCAAGGGGCAGAAAGCCCACTTCTGGGTGTGCTCCCAAGAGAACTGACAGAAGGGAATCAAAGAGACGTGGGCACACCCGTGGGCACGGCCGCCCAAAGGTGCAAGCAGCCCCAGTGTCCCTCCACGGGTGACGGTTTATCCACAAACCACACGGGGCACATCCACACACCCGGATATTGTTCAGCCTTAAAAAGGAGGGACGTTCTGACACCTGTCCCACCAGGGGTGAACCTTGAGGACGTTATGCTGAGTGACAGAAGCCAGACACAAAAGGACAAAGACGTATGATTCCCCTGGACCACATCCGTGGAGGAGTCAAGTCCACAGAGGCAGAAGGTGAACGGGGAGCACCAGGGGCTGGGGGTCCGAGCCTCAGGGGGGCAGAGTTTCCTTCCCGCAGGATGACAGCGTCCCGGAGACTTCGGTGGTGACGGCCGCATGCACAGCAGTGTGAATGTGCTTAGGGCCCCTCGGCTGCACACGTGAAAACGATCGGGACGATAGATAGCTTAGCAGGGTCTAAAAAATCGGCGGAAAACAAACCAAAACAACCTTTGCCAATCCCTGAAACCACTGAGGCCTGGACCCCACTCTCCATGAGACCGGGTCTCTCAGCTCTTCTTTTCGAGACCCAGCGAAGACTCTGTCCAGGTAGCAGGTGGAATAGGCAGGAAACGCGGCTTTGCAGAACGGCTGTCTGCGGCAACAGGTTGGCCACATTGGGCAAAAGCGGCTGCATTTGGCCTGGGAGCTTCTCTCTGAGTCAAGACTGGCCCGGGGCACCACCGATCTGCCATAGAATGCCGGGCACCGCGTGCCAGGAAAGCCTGCTGTGGCTCTCCAGCCCGCCAGCCTCAGCCGCCTCGGTGCTGGGCTCCCCTGCGGTCGCTGGCTGGGAGCCGCCTGGAGCCTGGGCTGGGACGGACGCTGAGGACGGCGGGACAGATTGCAGAAGAAAGACAGGCAGGCCTCACACTGTCCACTCCAGACAACATCTCTGCACGTGGCTGCTGTTCCTGCTGACTTCTGGAAGCTTCCACGGGCCTAACGGCACACTCTGGCCCAGCCACCGCGGTTGCCGGCCCGTATTGTGATTGGTTGGGTGACTGTCGTATAAAGCATTTAACTTTGCCCCCAAAGGGGTCTGGCCTTTGCCCACAGCTAGTGGCTCTTGGGATGCTTTTGTTTACCTGGGGCTTCGGGCCCCACCAGAGAGTCTAACCGTGTGATCTGGGGTGGGGGCTTTGGGTCAAGCTCTCCAGCTCTCTCTCCAAGGGGGCCGGGGACTGAGGTCGGCCAGGCGGGCGGTTGAGCACGGAACCCCCCGCAGGAGCTGAACGCTAAGGCCGGGGCGAGCTTCCCAGGCTGACGGCCCCCCACGGGGCTGTTGCTCACCGAGGTTGGGGCAGCGGCCCTGCCCACGAAGATGCCATGGGGCAACCAGTGCGAGATCTGCTTTCGGAGCTTTGCTGACTTCCCCGTGCACCTGTGTCCCGGTGCGAGGCTGCGTCCTTTCTCCGCAATAAATTGTGACTGAGTTTACAGCTCTTAGTGAGTTTGAGTCCTTCCAGCAAATGGCCAAAACCAAGGGTGGTCTTGGGAACTCCCAAACTTGCACGAGTGAGAGTGGTCTTCTTGGGACGATCCCCTACTCTCATAGCGACTGCTCTCACTGGCGGATGTCCACGCAGAACAGACTGCTGCGTGTGGGGACAGGGTTGTGAGAAGGAGCAGGGGTGGAGTGGAGGGGGGGGGGCGTCCCTTCCCTCTTGTAAAGTTATCCTTGGACCTCAGCCCAGGACCCCTGGAAAACAGTCTGGGCAACTACCCACAAGCTAGCCTGTGTTGGGGTGCCATCCCGGGGCGCAGAGGAGGGGGGAGAGCGTACGTGGGGATGTGTCTCTGCCCTGGGGCAGTGAAGAAATACAGCCTGTGTTCTGTCTCCTGGGATGACTTCAGAGAGGCCACCCTGAAAACCCTGGTCTTAAACGAGTCTGGGGGATGGGAGAGAGAAGAGAGCATCCACAGGTTCCCATCCCTACTTGTTGAAGCAACAGGAGAGACCTGTAAAGCTCTAGGAAAACCAGAGAAGGGGGGACGACTGCTTACCCTGGGGGTGTGAAGGGGGGGCCGGAGGGCAGCGGGAGAAACTGTGGTTTTGTAGGGAGACTGGCAGGCCGGCCTGGAGGCGGGGGGGCGGGGTGGGTGGTGGTTCCAGGCTGGTCCCACAGGAAGAGGGCCAAAGCTCCTGGGAGCCCCTGGGACCAAGTCGCGTAGGGCGTGGACTGGGTTCGCTCAGCTGTCAGACTCCTAAATGAACACCCCTTTGTAAATCAGAGGGGAGCTTTGAAGACTTTGGTCCCCGTGGTGGAACCAGGATTGATGATGTTTTGGGCTAAAAACAAAGGCCCCTTAGGGACGGCGGGCTTTTAGCGAGCCTAATGTGTTTGGGAACCTTCCTAAAATAACACTGTTCAGAAGCAAAACAAGAGGTCGGTTGTGCAGCCGCGAGGAGTGTAATATGTGCCCACTTGTGGCCTCAGTACAGCACGTGCCCTGGCTCGGGGGCCAGGCTCCAAGGGGGGGGCGTGAATGAGGCCATCTTTCGGAGGCAGGAGCCCCCCCCTTCACCTCTCTGAAGGTCATGCAGATGGGGAAGCAGGCTCGGAGCCATGAATGGGGCGCTGATCAGCCGCGGGGATGCAGCCCATAATCCCCCTTAATGGGCTGTTCCTTTCTAGGAGTCTCTCTGGTCTCAGTTGGTGCATCTGCCCTCCTGAGCTGGGAGGCTGCCTCCTGGCCACCCCCCCCCCCGCCCCCATGTGCCCTGGAGTCTGGCAGGGGGAGAGAGGAGCTGCCCTGGGAGGGCTCAGTTACTCCAGAGCGTGGCTGCCTGTCCCGAGCTTTCCGGGGTCTGCAGGCTTCCTGCTGTGGCTGGAGGGGGCTCTCTGCACCCCTGACCCTCGGGGAAGCCCCAGGCCCCCTCTTCCTGCAAGGAGACCGCCTTACGATCTTTGGCTTATGACCTCGGTGGAAAGGACTCTGAGTCCGGAAAGGACAGGGAGACTTCCAAGGGTAATTGGATCGCGGGTTCCAGGGAAGCCCCCCAGAGTTGGGCTGCCCTGTGTCCCCCTGGATCCCGTCAAGCCACCCCAATCTGAGGGCGGGCGGCAGCTCACCTGGAACACCAGTGGGGGTCGCTGGGGCGGCCCCCAGGCCAGGATCCCCGCCAGGCCCGCCGCGGCTTCGGAACCTTCCGGCAGCCAAGCTGGAAAACCGAAACGGATTCCTAAGTTTAGCAGCGGTGCCTGGCGCGGATCGTTCACCCGAATCCAGGAGAGGCCGTCGTCTTTATCCAGCACTTGGGGTGGATATGCACACATTTCACTCTGGGGACGTCGGGCTCGATTACGAGGTGTTACCCCGGGCCCCCCCTGGGGTGTTAGGTAACGGCATATGCACCTCATGACCTTTCTGAAATCTAAAAAATTCTAAATTGGAAAAGACACCTGGCCCTGGGGGTTTGGATAAGAGATTTGGGACCCGGACTCCCCTTGTCCCACAGAGGAGGGTGTCAGAGACGTTGGAATCAGAAAGGAAAGCCGGGGTTGGCTCCCAGCCTGGTCGGACATGAAGCGGGGCATTCTGCCGGCTCGCCACGAATGTGAGGTCCAGTCTGGCTCCCAGGTGGGGGCTCGCTTTGCTTGCAGGAAAGGGTTTCTCCAGCTTTCTCTGGATCTGTGTGGCCTTCGGGAAGCCAGAGGGCTGTGTTCAGCTCATTCAGTGCCAAAACCTGGTAAATGGCCACTGTCACCACGACCATGGTCACAGGTGATCTCATCCAAGCCTCACGGCCTGGGGTGGGGGAGGCATCATCCTTATTTTACAGTGAGACCCGCGTCTCTGGGTTTCTATAAGGTCTGTTCCCCACCCCTCGGGAGCCCTCAGTCTAGTTCAGGGCGGAGATGCGCAGGCAGAGGGGACATCTGGCCTAAGACAGGGCATCTCTTAGGGTCGGACGGAGGGGCCCATGAGCTCGGGCGCCCAGGTCCCGGCTGGCGGCTGGGGCTGCCTGTGCCTCGCACTGCACTCCCCCTGCTGTCCTGGGGAGTGGGCAGAGAGGAAGCAGCCCCTGCTTGTGTGTGCCCGTGTCAGGAGCCTCAGTGCCTCGCGGCTTCCAGACCCCCTGTAATTTAGGGGAATGGCCGGGACTGGAGCTAATCTTCAGCTCTTGCGTTCATGTGGAGCCTGGAAATTCATGAGCTCAGACACGAGCTCCGCCGCCCGAGCGCATGAAAAGATTCCTCGTTAGTAAAACTTTGCCCTTCGGCTGGTGGGAGGTTGGCGGCGGGAAGTCAGATAGTGGGTCTGAGCCGGTCTGGCAGCCGTGACAGAACGGCCTGACTCCCGAGCAGGGCCACCTGCCCCAAACCCCCAGCTCGTGCCCACCTCCCACGTCCCCAGGAGCCACGGGTGGTTCCCACACCACCACCAGGATGCCCCCAGTGGGGATTTGGGAACCTCACGGCAGGCTTCCAGGGGTCTTGGGCTACACTGAGGACCTCATTTGGACTGGGCTCAGGGAAGGCCCATAATAAGGCGACTCAGGTGGTGACACTTTATTTTCTCTTTTTAAAAAAAATTTTTACTTTTATTTTGATCTTTTATTATTTTTTTAAAAATTTATTTTCTCTTTTTCTCTTTTTCAAAAAATTTTTACTTTTATTTTGATCTTTTATTCTTTTTTAAAGCTTTTATTTAAACCCAAGTTAGTTAACACGCAGTGTAATAATGATCGGGCAAGGGAATGAAGAAGGCCTGGGCATCTTTCCAAAAGACCCCTCCTCCACCACCTTCTTAAAGAGGGAAGAATTTAGGCTGTGAGCGAGGGGGGGGGGGGAGGGGGAATCATGGCTGTTCACTCCCCCCCCCCCCCCCCCCCCCCCTCCGCCCCCCTCCACCCCCCTTCTCCCTTAGCATGTATCCGGGAGGGCCCGGAGGAGACTGTGCCCCGCAGCTCAGGGCACCAGGACTACAAGGGCTCTGCAAGGCCACTGAGGACGGGCAGGCGTCAGGCCAACCCCTGAGTAACAGCGGTGACGTCGACGATGAATGGCCAGTGTTTACCGAGGCTTCGCCATGCTCAGGCACGGTTACGTGAATTTCCTCACTGACGCCACAGGTCCCCCTTATGACACGGAGACGGTCATTCCCTCCTGGTACAGAGAAGAAAACGGAGGTGCAGAAAGGTGGGGCGACCGGCCCGGGGCCGCGGCACCCGGCAGCACAGCCCTCGTCCTCAGCCCTGGCCCCATCCTGCGGGCGTGTGTTAGCACTGACCATCACCCACCCTTGCTGACAGGTGCAGGTTTGGGGCTGAGCCCCTTTATGAGGGCTCCCCCCCACCCCCAGGAGGGCCACAGCCCCCGCCCCCGGCCACGGCTGCAGCTGATTGATCCAGGCAGGCAGCCGTGGGACTCCTCAGCACCCCTCTCTCGGGCCTGGGCCAGGGAGAAGCAGACAGAGGGAGCCTGGCCGGGACCGGGTTCCGGAGGAAGCCCACAGCTCAGAGCCGGAGAAGCCAGACCCCGGGGCAGGAGGGAGGGAGAGGCTGGCGCACAAAGGCAGGTCCACCGGCGGGGACCCAGAACGACTCCTTCCAGCTCCCTCCCCAGCCCGGCTGCCTGGCTGTCCCAGGTCCTCTGTGGGGCAGAGACCCGGCTCACTTTACCCATCTCTCCTTACGGAGGGTGGGTCCACCCAGGTGTGAGAGGAGGTCCCAGGAGAGCTCCCGGGGCACCCGTGTAGCTGGCACGCGTCCGTTTGGCCTTCCTCCTCCGTCCTCTTCCCGCTGCTGAAATCGGGAGGGGACCTGAGGGACAGGTGTCGTGCCCTGCCATCACGCAAGGAGCCCAGACACTCTGCGGCCTGGCCCCCACGTCTTGCCTCCCGGCGGGTCACCGACCGCGGTAGCTCACACAGCTCCTAAGTGAACCTGTGTCTGCGGTCCTGGTGACCCTCTCCCGCCCACCCCCAGCCCCAGAGGTCAGGAAGGAGTCGCTGTCCTCATTCGGAGGCCCACGTGCAGTATCGGGAACAGGGGACGATGGCCTCGCCAGGGAGGAGTAAGGCTGAAATGAGGGATGTGGGTGAAGCCGGGGGCACAGAGCAGACTCACGGGGTCTCATTAACAGCCAGCAGAGAGGACACAGTGCAGCCCGGGGCTCCCGTTCCTCTGACACCTGCCGGATCCGCTGACCTCTCTGCCTCCTCCTTGCTCAACCTGCCCCCACCCCTACCCGCCGGACCACCTCCGCGGGAGGGGGGCGGGGGGGTTCTGTTTGGAGGGCCCTCTAACATTTTCACCTTTGCCTTCACACTGATCACGAAAAAACGAAGCCGGAAGGCTGATGCGTGGCCAACAGAATCGACGATCACCTGCCTTCCTGAGCTGGTGCGGAGGGACCCGGGGGGATTGATTACCTGCGGCCGGGGGGTCTTGCCACCGCAGTGGGGTGTCCGTATGGACAGCAGGTCTGCAGGAGTGCCGCGTGGCTGTGATGCTGACGCCTGGGGGGGGGGGAATGTTCGATTGCGGCTTTTGGCCAAAGGCCTTCTCGAGAACGCAGGAACACGGAGCCCTTCTGGGAGGGCCCGCGTTCAGGAGTTTCTTTCAGGAGTTACTGGGTGAGAGGGGCCCTCAGCGGTTGTGCCTCAGGACCCGATTAGTGAGGAGGTGGCCGCGGGGTGGGGGTGGGGGAGCCTGGGTCCGGCTCTCGCACACAGGTCCCTCTGGCCGCCCCTGCCTCCCCCGGGTCCACCCCCACCCAGCTCCTGCTAAGGCCGCGCCTGTGAATCGCCTCTTTGCCCGACCCCTCCCACATCAGACAGGAGCAGATAACACCCCGGGGCCTTGCTGCGCCTCTGCCCGGAGGCCTGGGCGACGTGCAAGCTCCCAGGATAAGGGAGACCCCGGATGGAGACTCCTTAATTATACACAACTAAAGCCACCTGCGTTTTCTTCCTGCCGCACGCTGCTGTCTGTCCCCATGCTGCTGTCTGTCTGTCCCCCGCACCGCTCTCCTGTATGTTAGGGCTGGTTAGGCCTGCGTTTCCGGTTCCAACTCCACCCCCCCCCCCCAGACCGTGAGCCCCCACAGTCTGATTCAGCTTCTCATCCCCCTGCCTCCTTACCAGATGCTTCTGATCCAAACCTGCTGATGTACAAACCCACTGAAGCAGCCTCGCCCGGCCAGCCGTGGTCCCCAGGAAACCTCCACGCCTCTGGTCTGGCTGCACCTGTGCATGGGCCCGGCCTCTTCCAATTTGACTCATCCCCCAAAGCCGCCTGGGACCGTCTGCTCCGAACGACCGACCTCCAGTTGTGGGGATGGCTTTGTCCTGGTCTCCGTGGGCCTCACGCAGCTCCCCAGAGGCCACGTGTGAAGGCCGGTCTCAGTCCTCGAGAAAGGCTCTGAGACCCACCAGAACCGGAGGGCACCGGGCCCTCCCAGGCCGGCTCCCATTCTGCTCTGCGCCTGTCCCGGCTGCAGGCCGAGCCTCTTCCCGGCCGGGTTCTCACGTCCTGCGCGTCTGAGTCTCGCCTCACCCCGGAGGCTATAGCCGCAGGCCATGAAGCCGCAGCAGGAAAGGGGTCCTCAGCAGCAGGGTGTTCGCCACGGGCACTGCACAACTGGTCCCCTGGTTTTGGTGTTCCATTGCCTCCTGGGTGCAGGCAGCTGGCTGCCTTACTTTCGGTGCCTGTAGAAATAATATGTTGGGATCTAAGCGGGACTCACTGTTCCTTTGCAGCTGAATCTTTTTTTAAATAATTTTTTTAATGTTTATTTATTTTTGAGAGAGAGAGAGAGAGAGAGAGTGTGTGCAAGCAGGGGAGAGGCAGAGAGAGAGGCAGACACAGAATCCGAAGCAGGCTCCAGGCTCCGAGCTGTCAGCACAGAGCCCGCGGGACTCAAACTCGCGAACCGCGAGATCATGACTGAGCCACCCAGGCGCCCCTGCAACTGAATCTTTTAGCTTCCCTCTTGACATTCTTTCCCCCTCTTCGGGGGCCCGAAATGCAGAGCTTGTGACTGCCCCTAAATGTGTCACGCTGCACACCCGGGGGTCCCAAAGACACAGATGTGATCCCACAGGGTCTGGGACGGTGGCAGGGACAGTCACGCGGATGGCCATTTATGAGAGCTGACAGAGGGCAAGGTGCCCGCTGGGGCCCTGGCGTGGAGCCCCGGGGGGTCGGCGCCATTGTCACTTTCATCGGTCTCGTCACTTTCTTATGCCCCACACAGCAGCTATGTAACCATGTTAACTGTATGTAACCATGTTAATTACATGTAACCATATTAACTATATGTAAACATTAACTATTTGTAACCATATGAACTATATGTAACCATATGAACTATATGTAACCATGCTGTACATTCCATCCCTGGGACTCAGTTATTTCATAACCTTTGGCCCCTCCGGCTAGTTCCTGCTCCCCTTTTCCTGAAGAACAGTGCAGGTTTGCAGACAAATCATAGTCCCGTGCTGTCCCTATGGGATTGGGGCAGTCCACAGAGCTCTCTCCCTCTGTCCCACCTCCTTCCCTGGCTGTCCCTGCCGGGGCGCCGGGCCGGGGCACAGGCCACTCTCGCGCTCTCCTGCGACCACAGCCTCCGTGTCTTCTTCCACACCCGCCTTCTCATCGCGTGCGATACGGAATAGCTGAGACTCTCCCAAGTCTTCCGGTTCCGGTTCCTCTCGGTTTAGTGATTCCTTCTTCAATCCATCACTTTCTTCCTGAACTTTGCCATCAACAGTTAGGAAGAACCAAGCTGCTTCTGTGACACTCTGCTTCGGAATCTCCGTTGTCAGGGGCGCCTGGGCGGCTCAGTCGGTCGAGCGTCCAACTCTCGATTTAGGCTCAGGTCGTGATCTCACGGTTCGGGGGTTCGAGCCCTGTGTTGGGCTCCATGCTGGAGGTGGGGCCTACTTGGGATTCTCTCTCTCCCTCTCTCTCTCTGCCCTGTGCCCCTGCTCTCTCAAAATAAATAAGTAAACATAAAAAGAGAGAGGGAGAGAGAGATCTGCTCGTCTAGATAGCCAATTCGATCTCTTACAAGCTCTGCCTTCCACAAAAACCCTGGGACACAAACACGGCTCAGCCAAGTTCTTTGCCAGTTTGTAACGGGATCACCTGGGATCACCTTTCCTCCCCGGACCGCTCACTCGCGCCTCACGTCCGCACGACTCCTCACCAGACTCTCCCTTACCGTCCTGTTTGAAATCTCTAAGAAACGGAGGCTGTCTTCTCTGGCTCTTTCCTTTCTGAGCTCTCTTACCAAAGTCACCTTTGACAGTCTGTTCACGGCCTCGGCTTTTTCTGGCGTGTGTCTCAAACCTCTGCCAGCCTCTCCTCATTACCTGGCTCCAAAGCCATGTCCACGTTTTAGAAATTTATGACGGCCGTGCCCACGTCTCAGTACCCATTTCTGTCTTTGTCGGCTCAGGCTGCTGTAACAAATACCGTAGACTGGGTGGTTCTAACAATAAACATCTATTTCCCACAGTTATGGAGGCTGGAGTCCAAGATCGAGGCACTGGCTGATTTGGTCCCTGCTGATGGCTCTCTTGCCGACAGCTGCCTTCTCCCCGGACCTCGTGTGGCTGCCGGGGGGTGGGGGGCATGGGCAGGGAGAGAGAACTCCGGTCTCTTCTTATAAAGCCACCCACCTCATCACGGGACTTCTGCCCTCATACTGTCCCCCGAACCTGACCACCTCCCACAGACCCCACCTCCAAACACCATCACGTTAGGGATTAGGGCTTCAACATACGGATTTGGAGGGGACACACACATTCAGCCCACAGCAGCCTTAACGCCAGGGCTAGACCCCATCTGACTTTGAATTTGGCTTGGATTGCCCTCGGGGTCACTACCTCTACAATATTGTCACCGCATTGTACAGATGAGACGAGGCTCAGAGAGGTCGGGCAACCCGCCCAGAGTCACACAGCAGGTATGCAGACAGACCAGAAGCAAAGCCCAAGACCTGCTGTGTCTTGTCTCCTGGGATACAGCTGGTGTTCTCCACAGCGGCTCCCTCACCAGCTCCCGATTTGGGAAGGAGTTGTGCCGAAGAGGGGCCTTGGCCGGCTGGCCCCCGAGGGTGTGCTAAAATTATCCCCAGGTTCTTCCGAGAGGAGGCACAAAGGGAATGCCCACAGCCCCCTACCCGGGAGAGGGAGAGGGTTAAAGTTACCCGCAAACAGCTAACGGAACCACAGTCGGCCAGAGGAGGATATGGCCCTCGCACAGAGGCGGGGCTCCAGGCACAGTCGAGAAAAGTCCCTGAACCGTCCCCCCAACCTCCGTCTCTCCTCCCCCCGATTAACTGAAGGACCACCTCCAGTTTGGACCCCAGTCGTCCCTGGTGCCCTGCTCTCTCTGGCCCCTTCACTCCATTCTGGGCTCCCCCTCCCCCAGGAGCTCCTCCCACAGGGTTCGAACTCAGAATCCGGCAATGAGCACGTGGGTCTATTTTATTTTTAACAGTGCAATAATTAGCATATATGCTTTTTGGTGCCTTTGCTGAGCGTCCACTTAACACAAGGGCCTTTTCTTGCGTTACATAACTGACCCCTCCCAACGACCCTGGCGGACGTCACTACCCCCATGTCATAGATGCGGAAACAGAGCCCGGAGAGGGTGACCGGTTTACTCGAGTCCCAGCCAGGAAGTCGAAGAGTCTAGATTCCAGAGCTTGCTTTCTCCAGCGCCCGGGTCCTGGCCTTCCGCGTCTCTGTGCCTCCCCATCCCACAGGCACGGCAGGCCGCGGGTGGTTTATTTCGAAGACAGTGAGAGCAGAAGATACGTGCCGTGTAGACTCCAAACCCGAGCGGGGTGCACGGTATCGTTGAGCCAGTGTTACCTGGGGACGGTGCTCAGATCCTGCCCACCTGCCCACGGCTGCTCCTCGTCAGCCAGTCCCCACAGCTGGACGCAGCCGAGTCAAAGCGCTGTTGTGAGAGCCCCCCTGGCAGGCCCGCTCTTGCCCAGGGCTGGTGTCCTAGCAGCCAAGTGGTTGTTGTGAACCTGGCAAAGGCTGTGCGGAAGCCAGGCCCTGGGAGGCCAGGATCACGACACCAGAGCTGGGCGGATGAGCCCGCTGGGGGCTGCACGCACCCCAGGAGCCGCCTGTGAACGCTCGATATGCTTCCCGCCAGCTCCCGCCTGCAGAGAGACGTCTCCATCCATCAGAGGCACGAGCAGGCAGGCGCGGGGCAGTGGTCGCCTCTGGAGGCGGCTGGGGGACAGGCTGGCCTCTGTTTCCCCGAAGGCCGCCCCGGGAGCGAGTGTTGGAGGCCAAAGAACACCGAGAGGGGCGATTTCTACTGAGAAAGCTCAGATGTGACTTCCGAGACATCTACAAAAGTTGACAAAGCACTCACCGTCTTTTCTGCTTCCACAGCCAAGTCCTCTGGTCCAGCGGGCCGAACCCCAACATGTGGCAGGAAAGTCGCAGCTTGGGGCTACATCCTTGCTCCCCTGCTGTCTCGGCAAGGGGCAGAGACACCTTCCAAACCCGGCGCTTTTCTGGTTTATAAAATGCCGCGCTCACATCTGGAGACGTTAGGGAACGCCCCTCCCTCCTTGTTTCCGTGCTGTCTCTGGAATCCTGTTTTGAATTTTTTGGCACTTTATCCAGGGCCGGGGTCGGGGCCACAGAAGTCCCTGGGAGGAAGCAGAAAAGGGCAAAACAGGGCCGGTGTTCCCTGTTCTCAAAATCAGCCTCTGTTGTTATGTAAACAGAGACGGTCCCTTGGATCTCCCCAGGGGTTGAAGGCCACCTGGGAGTGTCCACTCCCAGGGTCCCCAACCATCCTGTTCCATGGCAGTCGGGTGGGCAGGGTGACCTGTTAGAGACTCACTTTGGGTGTGTGTGTCACGTGGGGTGAAGGGGGGCGGCTCCCCACCCCCACCCCGGGCGTGCACGGCGAATCAGATGTTCCAGGAATGGTCAGGTGCGGCCCGCACGGCCTCCCCCCTCGGACAGCACTGGCTCCCCCTGTCCACACTGCAGTTAGTTGTTCTTCCGCAGAGCGGTGTCCCGGGAGTCACTCGTCCCGCCCAGTCCCGCCAAAGCCTTGGCCCTGGGCGGAGAGCTCTTCTCCACTGCCCTTTTGTGGGCAGGGTGCTGGGAATAGTGAGCAGGTGATCTGGGGACAAGCCAGGAGGCCTGGGAGAGTCACGTCTCTTTCAGAGCCGGCCCTGTTGCTCCGCGGGGGTCTGAGTGGCGGAGGGTATACTTTGCAGATCACGATTATGAAAGGCCGCAATTGGCCTCTTGGCTCCTGAAGGTACGGATGACTCATTTGGGGCTGGGTGGCATTCTCCAGTTAAATTGCCCCCTCGTCCCCTCTGTCCCCACCTCTTCGCACCCGGAGACCCCCCACCGCATTCCCCGAGCCGGGGCGTTGTCCCCTCCACGAGCCCTGGGACCAGAATGAGACGAACCCATCGTTCCACGGTGGGGAAACTGAGGCTGGGAGAGAGGAGGTGGCTTGCCCAAGGCTGGAGCAGAGAGGGCCGGGTGCCAGCTCCCGTGCCCATCGTGAGTGCACCAGCCTCAGGAGACGGTGGCCTTGAGGACGGCCTGCTGCCTTCGGAAGGGGCCGTGGGTGGGGGTGAGGGGTCGGCGGCCTCACCTCGGGAGCGTTGCTGGACGGCACCTAGCGCCCTGGGGCTGGAGGGAAGGGACGCGGGCCCTCCTGGGGGCACCCCTCCCCCATGTACAGGGAGAGTGAGTGATCGTAACGGCTGGTAGGTCCAGCTTGTGTGCTGCCCCCCGCCCTCCACCGCAGGAACCCCTCTGCTTCTCCCTCACGACCCACGTCTGGGCGGAACGTCGCTCTTGTGGGTGCTGTGTATCCTAGAGCAAAGTTGTCCAGTGGAACGTGGCATAAGGAAGGGCGTGTTCTGTGTTTGTGCTTCCCAGCGTGGCCACCAGGCGCTTAATGTGTGGCCAGTGTGACAGAGGAACTGACTTCGTTTTCACTTTCTTTTCGTCAGTGTAAACTTTCATAGGCACCTAGGGTGGGGGGTGGGGGCGGCTACCACACTGGCCAGCAAGTATCCGGAATCTGACTGCATGTCCCCGCCTCCTTGACGTGCACCCTGGCCTGTCCCAGCCACCAGCACCTCCCCCTGGGGCCACCCGCCCTGCTGCTGCCCTGTCCCTGCAACCTGGTCTCCAGTACATCTGCTGGAAACCCCGCAGTGGGGTCGCGGTGCCCTGCAGGCCACTTATCCTGTCCTGCTGTTCCTCGGACCAGACGGGCACACCTTGCTTGCTCCTTCCTCTGCTTTGCTCCCTGCATTCACGGTCCTGCTCTTCCTGTACACACAATCGTGCTCCTGCCTCAGGACCTTTGCACTGACTGTTCCCTTTGTCTCAAGGCTCTTTCCTTAGATAGCCACCTGGCTCACTGCCTCTCTTCCTTCAGGCCTATCCTCCAAAAGCACTTTCTCAGAGACGACTTTGCTGACGACGACGTGTAAGGAATATAGATTAGCAGGACCTCCCCCTACCCACCCATCTCCTTTTAGCAGATGTATTTCTCTGCAAAGCATTTACTACCACCTGGCATCGTAATGGTTTTGGCTTATTGTTTATTTTCTACCTCCCCTGACTAGAATGTAAATTCTGCGAGGGCAGGTTTTCTTTTTCTCCTTCCTGGTTTGTTCACTGATGTATCCCACGCCTCTGGGATGACACCTGACACATAGTAGGTACTCAATAAATGCCAGCTGAATGGAGGAAAAATGATCTCAGTCAGTGCTCACTGTCACCACGAGGGAGGTATCCTTAACCCCAGGTTACCGGTGAGAAAGCTGAGGCTGCGGCTAGCTGTAAACCCAGGCATGTGCAACTGGGACGCCCAGCAAGGCTCATCTGTGGGCTGGGTGAGTCATTCCGGCCTGGAGCCTCGGTGCCCTTGTCTGGGGGGCAATGTTTGACATCCCTGGGTCTGCACGGGTCTGGAGGGGCCCGCCACAGCCCCATATTAGAGGAAGTCTTTCCAGATGGTACGGGACAAGCATGTCCTCTGCTTGGCACCCCCCTGCCACCCCCCTGTCCTCCGGCAGACAAGAGAAGAGGTCGCAGGAGGCAGGCTCTGGCTCTGGGAGCGGCTCGGGGGCACTCGTAGGGGGTTTTGTAAAGCGCCTTAAGCTCCCCCATGCCTAACTTGCACACCCCAGGCGTTTCCATTTTCTGGTGCTGCTGCGGGACGTGGAACGTGGCACCGGTGAACTGAGGGTGGGCAGATTGCTCAGTGATGTCACCCGGGCTATGTTTGGGAGCAGGGACTTCGGGGGTGGCCGGACAGGGGCTGCCCGGAGGAGCGGTGGGCTGAGCCGGGGACGCCCGGGCCTTGAATGCCACGCTCAGAGTCCTGGGACATAGGTACGAGGAGAACACGATGGGGAGAGACGGACATCAATTGTGCGCCTGCTGTGTGCAATGCTGGACACCCGGGGTCTTCCACGGGCTCCCTCACTCCATTCTCACAGCTTGCGTGCAAGTCAATATTTTTGTCACTCACTGTGTGCCAGGCCTGCTGAACCAGTCCTCATATCTGAAGGTGAGAGGAGGGGCTGGGAGCCGTAGGGACGTGTGGCTGCAGGCTGGCGTGGTCCGGGGGCCCCGGTGGGGGGACATAAGGAGAGGCTCAGAGAGGCAGGGCCAGGCCCCAAGCCCAGGCTCACAGGGCTCACTGCCTGGGCCCTCCCACCCCTTGGGCTGGGCAGATGTGGCTGGGGAGTGATGCCCTGAGCACCCAAGCCCGATTTCCCCTGGGCACCAACAGCCGAGGCTGTAACTCTGTCTCATCAGAGCAGCAAGATGGACCTGTGGCTCCTCCAGGGTTTCACTGAAGTTGCCAGGCTCTCCTATTGGGTGATGGTGTTTATCTGCACCTGGTTCCAGAGAGTTCCCAGGCCCCCTGGGCATAGGGAGGCATGGGGTCCAGGAGAAGGCAGGCCCAGCGGGTGTATAGCCCACTGCTTTTGGGGACCCAGTGCCTGATGTCCACCTCTGCTGTGCTCATGGGGTCTGCACCCTGCCAGGCTGGGCCCCACCCATCACCACTCAGGCCCACCTCCTCCGCTTCCCACTTTGGAAGGTTATTCGTGATTGATTCAATCCATTTAATATATACAGGCCTTTTAATATTGTCTCTACCTTCTCGTGTGGATTTCAGCAGATTGTGTCTTTCAAGGAATTGGTCCATCTCAGCTAGGTTATCAGATTTGTGGGCATAGAGTTGTTCATAGTAACCCCTGATTATCTTTTTGATGTCCATAGGATCTTTAGTGATATCCCCTCTTTAATTTCTGATATTAGAAATTTGAATTCTCTCCTTTCTTAGTTAGCCTGGCTAGAGGTTTGGTGATTTTACTGATCTTTTCAAACTGACTTCCGGTTTCATTGCTTTTCTCCACTGATTTCCTGTTTTCAATTTCATTAATTTCTGCTCTACTTCTTATTTATTTTTTTCTGCTCACTTTGGATTTAATTTGATCTTCTTTCTTCTAGTTTCCCAAGACAGAAACTTAGGTGATTGATGTCAGATCTCCCTTCTTTTCTAGTATATCAACCTGACGCTATAAATTTTCCTCTGAGTACTGTTTTTGCTGCATCCCATAAATTTTAGACACATTATGTTTTCATTGTCATTTAGTTCAAGATATTTTTACCTTTTCTTTTCACTGATGTGTTATTTAGAAGTGTGTTGTTTAATCTCCAAGCATTTTGAAATTCTCCAGCATTCTTTTTGTTTTGTGTCCATGGAGAATGTTCTGTGTGAACTTAAGAAGAATGTGTAATATGCTGTTGTTGGCGGAAGTAGTCTATAGATGTCACTTTTAATTAGTTGATTGATGGTGCTGTTGAGTTCAGCTATGTCCTTCCTGACTTTCTGCCCGCTGGGTCTGTCCACTTCTGAGAGAGTGGTGTTGAAGGGTCCCACTGTGGTAGTGAATTGCCTATTTCTCTTTGAAATTCTATTCATTTTTACCTTATATATTTTGATGCTCTGTTGTTAGGTGCGTACATGTTAAGGACTGTGATGTCTTCTTGGAGAATTGACTCCTTTCTGATTATGTAATGTCCCTCTTTATCTTTGATAGCATTCTTTGCTTTGAAGTCTGCTTTCCCTGAAATTAATATAGCAACTCCTATTTTTTTTTGATTGGTGTTAGCATGGTATATTTCCCCCCACCCGTTTACTTTTAATCTAGTTACACTGTTATGTTTAAACTGGGCTTCTTGTAGGCAACATAGAGTTGACTCTTGTTTTTTGATCTGCTCTGACAATCTTTGTCTCTCTCCCTTTTTAAAATGTTTATGTATTTTGAGAGACAGAGAGAGAGAGCAAGAAGGGGAGGGGCAGAGAGAGAGGGAGAGAGAGAGAGAATCTCTCCATGCTGTCAACACGGACCCTGACTCAGGGCTCAATCCCACAAACCATGAGGTCATGACCTCAGCTGAAATCAATAATCAGACACTTAACCAACTGAGTCACCCAGGCACACCAACAGTCTTTGTCTCTTACTCGGTGCATTTAGACCATTGGTATTCAAAGAGATTATCGATATAGTTAGGTTGATATCTGCCATATTTGTTACTGTTTTATAGTTGCCCTTGTTCCTTGTTCCTATTTTTGTCTTTTTCTGCCTTTTGTGGGTTTCTTTTTTGAGTAAGAAATATTTATTGTGTTCAGTACTTGGTATTTGGGGATTTATGTGTTAAAGTAACTATTCTTTCCCCCCTTCAACTTTATTGAGGTATAACTGACAAGTAAAATTGTATAAATTTAAGATATACAACACAATGACTTGCTATACATACATATTATGAAATGATTGCAGCAATAAAGTTAGTTAACACATCCATCACCTCAAGCAGTTACCTTTGTGTGTGTGAGAACATTTAAGATCTACAACCCTTGCAACTGTCGACTAGACAATACAGTATTGTTGACTATAATCACCACACTGCACATTAGATCCCCTGAACTCTCTCATTTTACACTAGAAAGCTTGTACACCTTGACCAACAGCCCCCCATTTCATCCACTCCCCAGTGCCCCTGCAACTACCTTTTTACTCCGAGATTCTTTCCTCAGTCGTGTCCAGTCTACTAATGAGCCCATCAAAGGCATCCTTCATTTCTCTTGCAGTGTGTTTGATCTCTCGCATTTCTTTCTGGTTCTTTCTCAGGGTTTCCATCTCTGCTTCCACGGCACACCTGTATCTGCACACTGTCTGCTTTATCCATGAAAGCCTGTAGCATATTCATCATTGTTTTAAATTTCCTGCCTGAGAATTCCAACATCCCTGCCATACCCGAGTCTGGTTCTGATCTTTGCTCTATCTCTTCAAACTGTGTGTGCGGTTTTGTTTGGCTTTGTTTTCTTTGGCCTTTAGTATGTCTTGCCACTTTTTCTTGCTGGCAGGACATAATGCACTGGGTAAAAGGAACCTCTGTACACAGACTCTAGCGATGTGGTGTGGGGTGGGCAGGAGAGAAGAGTTCTGTAGTCCCGTGAGTAGGTCCTGGATTTTTAGCGAGCCTGTGCCTCTGGACTGGGAGCTCCCTTAGGTGGGCCGGGCTGGCCAGAGTGGGCTGGAGCTGGGTATTTCCCTGCCCCCAGGTCAGTCAGGCTCCGCTAAAGCCCCAGGGGGTTAGGCTCTGGGGAACTGGTTCCCCCTGAGGGCAGACACTGTTGAGAAGAACAGAGTCATCTGGGGTACTTCGCGATGCTTCCGGAAACGGAAGGGGATTTTTCTGTGCTATTCCCTGTGAGAACCTGCAGGTGAAAACCCACAAAAGGGTGAGGGGCCTCTGGGACGGGTCCCCCTGGAGTTTTGACTCAGACCCGTCCACACTGAGCCTCCAGCATTGGTGAGTCATAGCTCAGGTGTCCGCCAAGGTTTCTGCCCCCTAAGCTCTGACCCTGTATTCACCGGCTGGTGTTTCAAATTTGGGGGTAACAGTTCACCCTGTGACCATCCTTCTCTTGTGGATCTAAGAAGAGTTGTTTTCTCCCGGCTTGTTCAGTGTTTCACTTGTTGGTAGGACTGAGCAGCAACTTCTAAGTTTCTTCCTCTCCCGACTGGAGATCAGAAGTCTGAGAGACAGCTTTTTTTTTTTTTTTTTAACTTCATTTTTTATTTTTTTAAATTTACATCCAAATTAGTTAGCATCTAGTGCAACAATGATTTCAGGATTCCTTAGTGCCCCTTAGTGCCCCTTCCCCATTTAGCCCATCCCCCCTCCCACAACCCCTCCCATAACCCTCAGTTTGTTCTCCATGTTTATGAGTCTCTTCTGTTTTGTCCCCCTCCCTGTTTTTATCTTATTTTTGTTTCCCTTCCCTTACGTTCGTCTGTTTTGTCTCTTAAAGTCCTCATATGGGTGAAGTCATATGATTTTTCTCTTTCTCTAATTTCACTTAGCATAATACCCTCCAGTTCCATCTGTGTAGTTGGAAAGGGCAGGATTTCATTCTTTTTGATTGCGGAGTAATACTCCACTGTAGAGATATCCCACATCTTCTTTATCCATTCATCCATCGATGGACATTTGGGCTCTTTCCATACTTTGTCTATTGTCGATAGGGCTGCTATAAACATGGGGGTGCGTGTGTCCCTTCGAAACAGCACACCTGTATCCCGTGGAGAAATGCCTAGTCGTGCAGTTGCTGGGTCATAGGGTAGTTCTATTTTTAGTGTTTTGAGGAACCTCCACACTGTTTTCCAGGGTGGCTGCACCAGCTTGCATCCCCACCAGCGGTGCAAAAGAGATCCTCTCTCTCTGCATCCTCGCCAACACCTGTTGCTGCCTGAGCTGTTCATGTTGGCCATTCTGACAGGTGTGAGGTGGTATCTCATTGTGGTTTCGATTCGTATTTCTCTGATGATGAGTGATGTTGAGCATGTTTTCGTGTGTCAGTTGACCATCTGGATGTCTTCTTTGGAGAAGTGTCTATTCATGTCTTTTGCCCATTTCTTCACTGGATTATTTGTTTTTTGGGTGTTGTGCAAGATGGCTTTTAACAGCTCACCTGGCTTTGGGGTGGAGGGTGGGTTGGCCAGGGGTATCCGTGGGCAGAGCAGTGAGGAGCTGGTGCAGGGTCTGGGTGAGGGACAATGAAACCCTCTCCCCTGCCATTTGAAATCCCCACCGAGTGGCCTCACGGGTGCTCTCTGGGGCTCTGGCCACATTTCCGGAATTCTCTGGGCTTCCAGGACCCGCACCACCACCACCCGTCCCCACTAGCTTCCAGCTTTGTCTTCCCATCAGGTGGGATGCTCCCTACCCCTTCCCAAACAAGAACCCTCAAGGCCAAGCCACCGGGCAGAAGGGCGCAGTAAGAGAGGAAGCGAGGAGGAGAGTGCAAAACTTCGGTCAGGCCTCTGAAGGTGGGACTTGGGTGTCACCTGCAGTTCCTCCCAGGGCCCAGGACAGGGCCCAGCAGAGTCATGCCTCCGGGAACACCTGCTGAGTGCAAGAGGGAACACACCCAATGGGGCCACTGTCAGGATGCTGGCTAACACCCAGACCGAAACGGAGAGGATCCCGCCCACCTCGTGCTCTACCCCTGCCCCCTATCTCCCCTTCTCCTTGGGCACCCTCCTTCTAGGAGTTTCTGCTGCCGAGAAGCCTTCTGGGGCCTGCCCTGGTGAGAAGCCTGGAGTGCGCTTCCCTCCCTGGCTCTCGCTGCTGTGTCATCAGTCAGGGAATCGTGTGATGATTCGTCCACGTTCGTCTTGTCCATTGGACCTGGATCTGTCTTGTCCACGTCCACGTTCCCAGTAGCTGGAAGGATGCCTGCCCCGCGTGGGCACACAGCCAGCTTCTGCTGAACAACGGAACCAACACCGAGCAAACAGGCAAAACCAGATACTGGCTCAGGCCAGCCTGTGGCTAAAGTCACCAGGTGGAAACCCCAAGGTGGAGGACTGCTCCCTGCCCTGTGGGGTCTCCTGTTCACCAGGCTGATGCTTCAGGGTGAAGCGGATGCTGGTCTGGGGGAGACCAGGCTGCGATGTTCTCACACACTCATTGGCTCCACAGACAGGTGGCTCTGAAGGTGGCCACCCTCCTGCCTGCTGTTAGGGTCCTGGCTGCTCTCCGAGTGTTCAGACAGTCCTGGGCTGCCCCGACGATCGCATTCTTGCAGTGTGGGCCTCAGAGGGTGCGCTCTTCTTGCAACATGGTGTCCAGAATATGACTCATGATTAAAAGAGAAAACAAACCACAGAGCCGGCCATGGAAGGTTCTGGCATCAGGACGCGGTGGGGGAGCAAGGCAGCCCTGGTGGGCCAGGTGTTCAGAGCTTGGGCTCTGGGCTGATTTAGCTGGAGGTTGGACCCTGCCTGGAGGTGCGGGGTGTCTGAGCTGCACTGGAACTCGGATTCTAGTCTGTTCCATGGGGACTGAAATCTCCGTCCTTCACTGGAAACCTCCGCAGGGAGGACACGGCCCCACGCCTGGCAGGTAGGAAGTGCTCACCGCACCCCGGGATCCAGGGCAGGTCCCTTTCCCCTGCTGGTCAGTTTCCCCATCTGTAAAATGGGACAATGATGATCCTCGCAGGCTGCTGGGCGGACCCAGAGAGGGAGTCAGCAGTAACGGAAATGATAACAGAAGCTGGTGACACTCGTCAAGGACTTCCCGAGTGCCAGGTTCTACGCAGGGTGCTGTGTTCCATATCACTGTCGGTCAGATGACAAAAGCGAGGTGCTGGCCATTAAGTGATCTGCCCAGGGGCCCAGGGCTGGAGCTTCCCTTCCAGCCACTTTGGGCCCCGAGCTGAGCTTCTGGCCACGTGGGCTCCCCACAACAGGGGACACACTCTCCTGGCCCCCAGCCTCAGGTCCGGCCCAGCCCCCACCTAGGTCACTGCCACTTGCAGGGCCCCAGCGCTGCTTCCTCGGTTCCCCCGGCGTCCAGAGCCCCTCCGGAGCGTGGGCCGGCTCTGGTGGGGTCCAGCCGCCCCGCCGGCTGCTCCATTAGTCCAGCGGGAACAGGGCCTGGGGCCCGTGATATTGTCGGCACCGCAAAAATGTTTTCCTTTTCATTTCTTTTAAAATCAAAAGAAAAGGGGGCGCCTGGGTGACTCAAGTCAGTCAAGCATCTGACTCTTAGCTCCGGCTCAGGTCATGATCTCGCAGTGCCGTGAGGTCAAGCCCCACGTCGGGGTCTGTGCTGGTCATGTGGAGTCTGCTTGGGGTTCTCTCTCTCTCTCTCTCTCTCTCTGCCCTTCCCCCACTCACGGTATCTCTGTCTCTCTCAAAATAAATAAATAAATAAATAACTTTCCCCAAAAAATCTAAAGAAAAAAACGAATATGGTAATAATAATGATTCCAGCCGGGATTATATTTGCTTTTATGTCAATGCAGTTGCAAAATTCAATTGTAAATATAGATTTTTTTTTTTTTTATGGCGGAGATGCCTCGGGTCCCCGAAAGTCACCACGGGGCCCTGGCTGTCACCCATCGCCTACGGGTACAGGCGGACCCCTTGGCCGCCCTGCGCCCTCCCCAGCCTCCCTCCTCGGTGCTGCAGGCACACCTGACCATTGGTGGTAGCTCTGTCTCCAGCCATCGTCCCCTCATCGCCCCTCTCGTCTCTGGATCTGTCCATCCCTCATGTGTCCCCCGCGAGAGATGTCCTCTGACTGTCCCACACTGGCCTTGGGCCCCTGTCCCCTAGGACCCCAGCTCCCGGTGCCTCGAAGTGCGCTATGCTGGTTATGTATGCATACACTGCCCCTACTGTCTCTGAGCGGCTCCAGGCTCAACCCTGCGGCCTGTCACTGAGTCACCCCACCCAGACCAGGCCCGGAGCGGGGTGAGGTGTCCCGGGAACAGCTGAGCGGGGGGGCAGGTGCTATAGTTTAGGAGTCAGGGAGCGTTGAGGCAGAATCGGGCTACGTGCGTGGGCTGAGGGCAAGACAAGAGACGCAGGGTGTGAGGGCTGAGGGAGGTGGGCAGGCCCTCGGTGGGGGGCCGCTGGGACAGTGTGGGGAGAGTAGAGGGGGCTGGAGGCAATGCCGATCCTAATAATGAATTTCATTGCTGGAGCCCCCACCCCAGGGAGCTGACCCCCGAGGGGGGAATTCCAACCCAGAGGACAGAGGACAGTGATGGAGAAGGGCTGGGCCAAGGGTCTGGTAGGACCTGAATGACAAGTAGGAGGTCCAGGCGCAGGAAGCGGTGTGACAGGGACGGGCTCAGAGGGAGCACTGTAATGTCTGTGTGGGAGGAAAGGCCTTGAATGTGGGAGCACGGGGCCCTGGAGTGTCGCCTGCCAGTGTTTGCGCGAGGACTTCACTGTGGCCTGGCCACGTGCCCACACCTTCTTTCGTTAAAAATAGAGTGCTGACGGTTCCTCAAATGCCCACTGATGTCCGCTGCAGGCCTGGCCTTATGCAGGATGCTGGGGACACAGCAGTGGCTCAGACCCAGGTCTCCTGCTTACTGGGGGACATGCATGGATAAGAGGCCGCTGGCGATGTTTGCAAAGAGCTGCGGGGGCCGAAGGAGAGCTGCATCCCCTGGAGGGTGTGGGGACGCTTCCTGCAGGAGGGACGCCAGGGCTGGCCTTGAACAACGGGTGGAGGGGCGTCCGGGGCGCCTAGAAAGTGGAGAGTCCTGAGCAAATGCATAGTGGGAAGAGAGGCAGGGAGACAGCAGGCCAGACTGGACAGGAGATGCGGGGACATGACGCTGGGAATGCCTGGGCAGCAGCAGGGCGGGCGGCAGAGGGAAGGAGGGAGCGGGACGGGTGGCCCGGGTGGGGGTGAGCTCCTTAGTAGACTCTGACTTTCTACGTGTACGAAGCTGCTTCCTGATGGGGCAGGAAATGAGGAGGAAGGAAGGAGGGACCGTGCGGGTCTCCGAGAAGGGACCTGCCAGGCTAGTGAGGGAGGTGTTAGAACCCCCTGTCTTAGTGGGCATTTCTGCAGCAGCGGACCCCGCAAAGTGTGGATGTGGGAAGTGTATCCAGAGGCGATGAGTGAGGGCTGAGATGGGAAGGTGGGGAGGCTTTGCCACGAAGGAGCTTTTTCTTTCTTTCTTTCTTTCTTTCTTTCTTTCTTTCTTTCTTCTTTCCTTTCTTCTCTTTCTTTCTTTCTTCTTTCCTTTCTTCTCTTTCTTTCTTTCTTCCTTTCAAGTTTATCTATTTTCAGAGAGACTGAGACAGTGTGAGTTGGGGAGAGGCAGAGAGAAGGAGAGAGAGAGTATCCCAAGCAGGCTCCACAATGCCAGCACAGAGCCCGATGCGGGGCTTGAACCCATGAAGCCATGAGATCATGACCTGAGCCCAAACCAAGAGTCGGACGCTTAGCCGACTGAACCACCCAGGGGCCCCTGTGAGCGCATTTTTCCAAGGAAGTCCCTCCGGGAAGTGGGAACCTGGAGCTTACCCCCACGGGGTCTCTGGGGGACAGAGTGGACCTCGAAGCAGAGCTGATCACTCAAGGGACCAGCTGGAGTGGCTGAGGGCTGACCCAGCAGGAGGGTCACGTGGCACTTGGACCACCCCACGCTGCAGTTGGGGAGATGGCCGGAGAAGCCCAGGTCGAGGGTGCCGGGTGCATGCAGCTGGGACCAGTTGGGCCCGTGTGCCCGAGACATCGAGGGCCAAGAGGATGTGGGGGGAGGGCGTGGACTGCACTGGCTGCACATGACAGCCGAGGGCCTCCTCCCCCAGCAGAGAGCACTGAGAGGGAGGTGAGTTGCATCCGGGCTGCTTGGCTTGGGCCCGCCCCTCCGAGCTTCCATGTGTCCATGAGTCTCTAGAAGGTTCCATGAGTCCCTAGAAGGTTCTGCAGAAACAGCGGAAGAGATGTGGGTGTGGAGAAGCCCGGAGAAATGGGTCAGGACGATAGACCTAAGACTCAGAAACCAGGTAGGTTGTGGCCAATTCTGCGTGTGCCTGCCCGGCTCTTATGATGAACTGAGTAGTGTTCCCCCCCCCCCCCCGCCCCCACCAACTGACATCCATCTGGAACCTCAGAATGTTCCTTCATTTGGAAGTAGGCTCATTGTAGATGTAATTAAGTTGGGATGAGGTCATCCCGGAATAGAGTGGGCTCTAAATCCAATGCCTGATGGGATTACTCGAAGCGGGTGCCCAGGGAGGCAGAGGAGACACGGGAAGGAGCCCACGCAGAGCTGGGGGCAGAGACTGGAGGGCTGTGTCTGTGAGCGGAGGATGGCCAGCAGCCACCAGAAGCTGGAAGAGGCCAGGAAGGACGTTTCCCCAGATCCTTCAGGAGGAGCATGTCCCTGTGACATCTTGATCTTAGGCTTCTGGCCTCCAGAAGTAGAAGAGAATACATTTCTGTGATAGAAGCCTTTCAGTTTGTGGTCATCTGTAATGGCGGCCACAGGACACTGAGACAGACCCCAGAGCCCCTCCCAATCCTTAGCCCCAGGAGGACCCTGGGCAGAGACATGACCCTGGGACCCTGAACAGACTGAGGCTGGGAACGGTGTGCCAAATCAACCTCATCTCCATTGTAAGAAAGCAAGCGTCGCTTCCTGGCGCCTCTTAGATGAGGGACAAGGCTGAGGCTGCGTGTTCAGGGTCCCCCGTCTCGGCCCCCGGGAAAGAAGGCCCACCTGTGTCCTCCCGGCCGAGTCTCCCGTTCCCGGGTTGGCGTCATCCCTGACCTCTGGGGCAGCGCTGGAGGCCCGGTGTGTGGGTGGCCGACCCCGCATTAATATTTGATGGTGTTGAATCGCTTTCCTCTGAGACAGAGAAAAGAGGCCATTACGTGTGGATAATAAGATGGGCTGGGCTGTTTGGCGAGCTCCCGGCTGCCCGGGATCTGAGGAGGTCGGCGGGCTGTGAATAATTCATCTACCTGTAATGATTTTTCCAGCCCTGTGTCCCTCTTGGCCAGCCAGAGCGTGGCTCCCCACTCCCTCTCCCTGGCGATCTAGCCCGGCACCTGGTCACTCTTGGTCATACCAACCTGGGTGTGAGAGGTACACGCTCCCCCTTGCTAAGCGATCTAGGTCTCGGACCTCAGTTTCCCCAGCTGTACCATCAGGGGAGCTGTGAGTCCTGCCCCTGTCCCTCTCCTGCTTTCCCCCTGACAGGAGGTGCAGAGAAGCCAGGCGTGATGGCACGCAACCTGGAGTCTGAACCCTCCGTGTGCTGTGTGACCCTCAGTAAGTTGCTTCACCTCTCTGGGCCTGGGTTTTGTTCTGTTCAAAGGAATTGGGAGCACTAGCTCACAGGGTTCTATTTCTGCTGCTTTGATGAAATGCCTCTGCGCATCTTCCTGGGATGGGGCACAGCATGGTCTGTGCCCATTTCATGTTTCCAACCCTGGTGGGGCGGGACGCTACTGTCCTCCAGGGGTGGGCAGTGTCCCGGTGGGGGGCGGTGGGGTGCGCTGTGCGAGGAAAGGGAGCGTCCAGGGAGCCATGCCAGAAGCCTGTGACGGGACAGCAGAGGAGAAGGAGACGCCAGCTCTGCCTTGGAGGGTCTGGAATCCTGACTGTGGGAACAAAACCAGCACGTGGTGATACGGGCAACAGTGACCCTGGTGACGATGATGATGGTAGTGACAACAAAAAAAGGAGCAACAGGATGTTAAATGGAGAGCGAGCTCACCATGGTGCCCCTCCAGCTCTCCTAGAAATAACCTTCACGTTTAAAAAATGCTTTTACATCCAACTTCAGCTCAGGTCGTGATCTTGCGGTTCATGGGTTCGAGCCCCGCGTCAGGGTCTGTGCTGACAGTTCAGAGCCTGGAGCCCCTGCTTCGGATTCTGTGTCTCCCTCTCTCTCTGCCCCTCCCCCGTTAGTGCTCTGTCTCTCTCTCTCCCTCTCAAAAATATACAAACACTAAAAAAATTTCTTTAAATGCTTTTAATGCAGTCTCTGATTCAAACCCTCCAGGGGCTTCCTACTGACTTCAAATCACATCTGCGCTGGCCTGCGAGGTTACACACGGCCTGTCCCCACCCCGGTTTCAGACCCTCTTTTCCACCATTTCCTCTTCTTGGTCTGCAGCTCCCGGCCCTCTTTCCGCTGCACAAAAACGCCAAATTCATTCTCACCCCAGGACCTTTGCAGGTGTTTGCACCTGAATGATCCTCTCTGCCCCCATCTTTCCTTGAGCTCTCTGAGTGTCTGAACAAGCATCACCTCCTCAGGCATTCCCTGTTTGGTTGGATGACTGGAGCTTGGGCTCCACGGTGTCCCACAGTTAATGAGGTTGGAAGCTAGGGCTAAGGAGGTAGGACTGCGGACTGGGGCTCACCTGTGGGACCAGCACACCCGACCTTCCGATGTGTTCTATGAGGAGGCTCAGAAGACACCCTCCTTGCTAAGGAATGGAAACATACATTTGTGAACAGAGCGCCTACATCCTAGGCATTCCCTAACACCCCAGCCATGATCACCATGTGTCAAATCACCCTTGTGAATTTGGCGGCAAAGTACCTTTTCTAGTGTATTCACTTCTCTGCCTGTTTAATGTCTGTCTGTCCCTCTAGGTTGTAAACTCATGCGGACAGAGACCAGGGCTCACGTGCACCTGTATCTCAGAGGTACCGGGCTCTCACCCGTAAGCCCTCAAGGAGTGCCTGCTGCAGGTGGAACAGTTCTAAGTGACACCCCCACTTCTTGGAGTTCTGTTCAGTGTATCAGCCGGACTGCGGTCAGGAGAGAGAACTCACATAGTAATCGAACGAGGAGTGTTTAATATGAAGACTGATTCGAAGAGGGGTTTGGCTAGTAAGAAGCAAAGAGAACTTTAAAGGTGGAGAGATAGCAGATGTAAGAGCAGCTATTACCCTAGGAGCATCCAAGGAAGATGTCCCCCCGGCCCGCCTCCCGACCCAGGGCTGAGGTCCAGACCTGGTTGCAACGGGGTGTGGCTGGGCTCAGTGGTGGTGGCAGTGGCGGTGGGGCTACATCTGCAACACTTGCTGGAAATTCACCCTTTAGGGAGATGGGAGATTTCGTGGGGAGATATCTTGCAGGAGGCAGCCGGCTACAAAACCACCTAGAGACAGCAAGGGAAGCTGCTGACCGTGGCACTGTGGAGCCGGACCCTGGAGAAGCCACCCACACTGCAGGAGGCTGGAGCTGGAGAAGCCCCGCGTGCTGCAGGAAGCTGCCCCACTAGCACACCAGAGAGGGGAAAGAAAATCCCTTCCACTGCACCGTCTCTCCAGGGGCCCTGCTGACAGAGCCTAACAGCATGCCAGTGGGCAAAGGGCAAATGTTCACAGAGCCCTGCTCAGGTGCCATACAGCAGGTGAGAAAGGGTGAACTGGGAGCTCAGGGACAGCAAGCTGATAACCGCACACTCCACCCCTCTGGCTGCTCGACCTCCCTCTCTGCACTTCACATGTTGGAATCCCTGTGTAACAATAAAACAACTTTGCCTTTCCATCCAACGAGACCCAGCTGTACCTCTTACCCGTGACAAAGCTCTTACCCTCTCCCTGAAATGAGGTGACACAGGGTCCCAACAGTCATTGTCGGACTGTATTACTTACCTCTCAAATTCAGTTGCAGGAGCACTGAACTCATTCTTACCTGCAGACCGAACTGTAAAGCCGACTCCCAACAACTTGCATGCGAACTAAAAACGGGAAGGAGCGAGAAGAAGGAAACAGCAGATGCAAATAAACACACGCACTCGTCGGGCAACTAGGAGACAGGCTGAGCGACCGTGCGACTCGTGTCTGCGGCTTCATCACGAGGCCCTAACTGACATGGACAGCTTCCTTCTTCCGCTACCCGTTTTGTGCTCGTCCTGTCCTCAGCCAGAAGCTCGGCAGGGCCTTAACCTGTGCAGCGATCCACGCCATCCTTCCTGAAGGCTCTGCGTCCTCAGTCACCCCGCATTGCTCTGGGTGGTGTAGTTTGCCACCAGCCATTGCTGCTGGCTGTGGAAGTGCCAGCAGGTGCCCTGAGGATCCTTTGCACATCCCCCGTCAGCACGGCTTGTCCCCACTGTGTAGCACTGGCCCACTTTCCCGTGGGCGATCAGGACCAATTATCCCAGCCGGTGGAGCAACTTCTTTCTATTTTTTTCACGTTGGTTCAGCGGCTTCAAAGCGGCCAAGGCGGAAGGCCCCATCTTCCAATCGGTGACACCGTCGCCGCGTCTCCTGGCGGAAGGCTTGGTCGGACTTCCAGGTCTCCACACCCCTGCTTCTCGAAGCGTCTTACTCTCTGCTGTACCCCCTGGGATGAGGTACTGCTTCCAGTTCACTGTCTTGGCTGGGAGCGGACGTTCCAGGGGCTGTCGCCGGATTCTTCCCACCTCGTGGGTGGGAGGGCCGGTGCGGGACCCTGACGGTGGCTAACTACGTCTGTTCCAACTAGGCATTTAAGAACTGGGGAAATCACCAGCGAGTGGTGGCGCCATGGACCCACTGGGCAGACCGTGACTCAGACCTGAGCGACGACACTCCAGCGTTCACCTGTCCGTCCGCGGAAAGCAGGGTGCCGTCTTTGTGGCAACGTCCTTGGTGCTCGTGCCCGGCCTATGAAGCAGAGCGACCGCAGAGATTCCCCAGGATGTAGGCGCTCTGTTCACAAATGCGGTTTTCCAGTCCTTGGCGAGGGGGGTGTCTTCTGAGCCTCCTCATAGAACGCGTCGGAGGGTCGGGTGTGCTGGCCCCACAGGTGAGCCCCAGTCCGCAGTCCTGCCCGCCTAGCCCCGGCTTCCGACCTCATTAACTGTGGGACACCGTGGAGCCCAAGCTCCAGTCAGCCACCCAACGGGCTGTCAGAGCCACTTCTAGCTCTTGGTGGGCACACCCCAAGATGGCTCTCCGTGACCCCTGCCCTTGGAATTCACGCCTTTGTGCAACTGGGTATGGGCGGGACTTGCAACATACTTCTAAGCCATTCAGTACGACAGAGGCGATGGGTGTCACTTTCGTGATTAGGTTACATAAGACAGTGACTTCTGTCTCGCCAGCAGACTTTTTCTATTGCCCCTTCAGCCTGCAGACTTGGGGACAATAAGCGACCGTGCTGCAGGGGTCCACGAGGGCGGCCTCCCGCCAACAGCCCGCTAGGCACTGAGGCTCCCAGTTCAGTGGCCTCTGGGGACCTGAATTCTGCCAACAGCCACGTGAGCATGGTTTAACCTGCTCACAGGTGTTGCCCTGTCTAGCCTTCCGATGAGACCCCAATCCAGTGGACAGCTTCAGTGGAGCCCGATGAGAAGCCTTGAAGCACACGTCCAGGTTCCCGAGCCATCAGAACCGTGAAATAAGGAAAGTGTCCTGTTCTGAGTGTCTGAGTTTGTGGTAATTGACCACATTTAAATCATTAAAACCCAGTTACACAAGCTAACATATTTTTTTAAGTTTATTTATTTTGAGAGAGAGAGAGAGAGAGAGCGCGTGAGCACGTGCACAGGGGTGGAAGGGGGCGGGGGAGAGAATCCCAAGATGCGGGGCTCGAACTCATGAACCGTGAGATCACGACCTGAGCTGAAACCAAGAGTCGGACGCCTCACCGTCTGAACCACCCGGGCGCCCCCACAAGCTGACATATTCACACGGTGTCTCTAGTAGGCGCAGCTGGGCCCACAGTATAGGACCCGGTCTGATAGTACGTCCCTCTTTCTTAGCCTAGTGCTTTCACCGTCCACTCGCACGTGCAGCCCTCGGAGTTGTGCCAATTATATAGCAGACCGCCTCGCAAGTCCTTTCGGTGGCTAAGCCTCTGACGGTTGGAGTGTGCTCCTGCCCTCCCGGCGTACGTGGACGACGGGGCTCCGTGGAGGGTCCGGCGGCAGCAAGGAGCGGGCGTGATGGCTCTCCAGGAGAACGAGCTCTTCTTCCGGGCCCCCCCGGGAGCTTTCACCGGGCTTCAGGCAGAGGAAGGCCGGCTCTTCCAGCATGAGAAGGAAGGTTACTTCCCCCTGGTCAGGGAGGCTCAGCGTGACGGGGGGAGGGTCACGACTGACGGTCTCCTTTGGATCTGGTCGGATGTCCCCACTCCAAATTTCAGCATCCTGTTCCTTACGAATCAGTGCCCTGACTTTGTCGCGAGGGACTTGTTGAGACGGGGAGTTCAGCTGTTACTTCGGCAGCCCGCACAGTTAAATTTTGTATTTGATCCTCGGCAACATCAGCCCTGCGGCTAGAAGAATTTAGAGCTGCTTTCAGAAGATGTCGTGGAAGGTCGCGGGCTTGCAGACCATGACTCGAGCAGAGAGCTCACGGAAGAGAGCTTGTCATCCTCTTTGTAAGTGCTCAACCCGGATGAGTCCAGAGCTCGCCAAAACCCTTGTGGTCATTATTGCTGCCATAAGGGTCAAGTTCAGCACCTGCTGGGGCTCCCGAGGCACGAGCTGCGTTTCCATCACAATGCAGCCCAGGTGAGGGTTTCATGAACTGTAACCCAGGCGCGTGGATGGATTACTGAGGTCCCATTCCCCATCGGCCGCTCAGCGCCGCGTTCGAGCCCAAAGCCACGGCCAAACCGACCGCCAAACCCCATCTATCACGTGTGGCTACTCCTTGTGCTAATTTTTTATCAGTCAGGGTCCAATTAGGAGACAAGAACGGCACAGGAGTTTGAACAGGGTTCCGGTTTGGGTGGAACTGTGTTCCTCCAAATTCGCATGTTGGTGTCCTGACCCCCAGCACCCCCATGCGAATCGTTCAAAGAACGATTGCCTATAACAAGGATCAGGACGATGAGGATTGGCTAAGAAGCGAAGAGAACGCTAACGAATATCCTAAGAAACAGCAGAAAGAAGGGGCAGTCACTACCCCCAGGGCTGCGAGAGAGCCCCCAAGACCCCCGACCCCTGGGCTGAGATTGAGATATTGTTGCGGGAGGGGGGGTCGTAGTTCACCGAATGGCAAAGAGGTAGGTCACTGTGGCACCAGGCTGGGGGAATGTGCCGGAAACCCACCCTAGGAACTTGCTGGAAAGTTGCGCTCCGGGGTGCCGGGGAAAGCTGTCCACGGAGAAGCGTCCTGTCTACACTACAAAAGCACCTGGGTGGGGTGCTGGGAGAAGATTTTGGCTGCCCAGTAGGGGCCGTGCACCCCGTAGGAGCCACACTGTGGGAGTCACAGCCCTGTAGGATCTGGGTGCGGGAGGAGCCCGGGGGACTCTGGGACCCCCGTGCTGAAGTCCCTTGTGCCCCAGGGGCCGCTGCCAGAGAAGCTTAGCAGCCTCCAGGAGCCTGACCGGGCCGCCCACCAGAGCCAGGAAGGACAATCCCTTCCTCCCACGCGGTCGCCCCAATGCCTGCAGCGGACAGCTCAGTGCCGCGCCTCTCGGAGCAGGTGATCAAGGGCAGACTCGGGCCCCACAGGCAGGACTCGGATAAACGGGCACAGACCGTACCCAACGGGGCCCGCAGAGAACCGGGATATTTGCTCACTTACACCTTTCGGGTTTGGCTCACTGCATTCTGGAGGTTGTGCTCACTCTGTTATGATTTTTCATTTTTCCTCCCGGTTATCTTTTGCTCCTTTAAAATGCTGTTCTCATTGCTAGTGCATCAAATAGCTGAATTCCCCGGGATACAACGAGGGTGATTTTGTCTCCCCCCCCTTCGCGGACTCGGCTGAAGATTAGGGAGAGCCCCTTTCCTCTTGTGGAAGTCCTGCGGGGGCTACTTCCGGGGGCTTCTTTAGAAAGCCGGGCCCTTGGGTTAACGGCAACAACTTCAGGGATTAAAGTCTATTCTGAGAGGGGGGAAAAGTCGCCCTCAGCATCCTGGCCCCCTTCAGCCTGTGTCTCAGATCTCAGACAGCCCCTTAACTCCGGTTTGGGTGGAACTGTGTTCCTCCAAATTCGCATGTTGGCGTCCTGACCTCCAGCACCGTGACCTTATTTGGAGACATAGTCTTAATGGAAATGAGGCCATTAGGTTGGGCCCCGATCCAATAGGAGCACCATCCTTATAAGATGTGCCCGTCCGGACACGGAGCCACCGGTAGGCGGAGATCGCCGTGGAACACGAAGACGGCCATCCACCGGCTGAGGAGAGAGGCCCAGAACTTTCTCCCTCAGCCCTCAGAAGGAACCAACCCTTCCCACACCTTGATTTCAGACTTCCAGCCCCCGGAAGCGTGAGATAATACATTTTTGTGGTTTGAGACCCCTAGTCTGTGGGCCTTAAGACCCCTTCTGTTAGTCACGCACTCACCAGCTGTGTGGCCTTGAGCAAGCGGCTTAACCTCTCTGTGCTCACACAATGGGCCGACTCACTTAAGTGGGTGACATACTTGGACCTCACTGAACAGCGTGTAGCCCCTGCTGCAGAGGCTCCCGGCCCACCTTGTCAGGAGAGGGAGGCGGGCAGAAGCCCGCTGAGGAAGGGAGCAGGGTGCCCCGAGGGGGCCCAGAGCCAGAGCCTGCACGGCCAGACCATGACCATGGAGCAGTGGCTACCACCGGGGATGGACTCCCCCCCTCCGTGTCACTGGTCCTCAGCTCCCACCTCCTACAGCCTTCAGCCCTCATCGGGTCCCCACGCAGCCCCGTGGGGCAGGCAGGGAGTTGATCGGGCTCCCGAGAGAGGGGAAAACGGAGACTCAGGGAGGAGAAATGATCTCCAGGCCACCTAGTGAGGACGCCTCTGAGTCAGGACTCGAACCCAGGTCTCTAGACTCCGAATTCAGTGCCCTTGCTCTGTGAGACACTGCCTCCTGGTGGCTGCCTCAGCCAGGAGCAGTGTCTGGAGGGGGGGCAGGCGTGGGTCAGGCTCCCCGGGCCAGCACCGCCTCGGGAGCCTGTCCTCGCCCCGGGTTCCCCCTTCCGCAGCAGCCACTTCTCTAGGACTCTGGGGGGTTCCCACGGATCGAGGCCCCACTATGTGCTAAGGACTGAAAAAGGGCCCTATTTCAAGCTCACCACAATGCTGCAAGGTGGGTGCGGGCACCCCCATTCTAGGAGGGTGGGGGATTGACGGGGGAGGACCCTAGGCTCAAGGAGGAAAGAGACTTGCCCAAGGCCACGCGGTTGGTCGGGAGGCTGGCGCTGGGGTTTGAATCCACACCGGAGGAAAGCTCTGCCTGCAGCCCTGTCCCTTGTCTCCGGTCAAGCCTGGCCACTCTCCTCCCTGGAGGCGGAGGTGGGTGCGGGAAGGGGTGCAGGAGAAAAGTCCCTCAAAGGAGTGCCAGTCCGGGCTGGGCAAACAACAAGGTGATGACAAGAAATGGGGTCCCCACGCTCCTGGCTGCGCGTTGGGTGGGCTTTCTGTAGGAGTCCGGTCGGGGGTCCCCTTCAAAGGGCCTGGGGCGGGGGGGGGGGGGGGGGGCGGGCTCTCGGGTCGGCCCTTTGCCTCCTGCTGCTTCCTAAAGATCAGAGCGGGAGGCAATGGGGCGGGGCCTCAGAGCAACCAGCCGGGGGGGGGGGGGGGGGGGGGGCTCGGAGCCTCAGCTCAGCCCAGGAGGCAAAGGCCAATGCAGCCAACGCGTCCACAGGGTCAGAGGATGCCTGCCCCCGCCTGGCCTGGGATTAAACTTTCAGCAGCTGCTTTTCAAGTTCCAAACGATCGAAGGGGGGCAGAAAGGGAAGGCGTTGTTTTCATGCCTCTTGCTTCATTTGCATAAGGTGAAAAATGTTTCCATAGAAACAACCAGAGTCTGTAATTTCTGAATAACGATTTCTGCACAAAGCACAACCTGTCTTTTTGCGAAAGGGGATTAAGAAATTCTCAGCAGCGTTTGCACCACAACAAAAGGCAAAGTCATCCCGTTCTGGGAGAGCTGCTCCGGAGGGGCGGGTCTGGCTCCAGCCTCTGCCCTCTGCGGGCCTCAGCTTCCCCACCTGTGAAATGGGGCGGGGTGGGGGGGGGGGAGGACTGCGCAGGGCCGGTGGTGATTAAACTTCCGGCGCTTCCCCAGGGGGGCGGGGCCGCTGTGACATCCCCGCCCCTGGGCCCGCAGCCGGGCTTCAGACGCGGGGCACCTGGCAGAGTTTTAGGGGGCTTTCCCCAAGAGGCTGGGGCAGAGGCCGAGGACCGTCTGGGCTACAGGGGAGAGGCCCCGGACAGACCCCTCTGCGGACCAATCTTGCTGGTGCCCGGCCGGGCTCAGTGGAGCGGCAGGCAGGAGCCACGCCTGGGCGCCTCTGCCCCCTTGTGGCCCGAGGGCACTGCAGCACCCACTGGCCCCCCGCACCCCCAGCACCGGCCCCCCAGGGCTCTGCCAGGGGCTGGCCTCCCCCTCTCCGGGGCTGTGGGCCGGCTCAGGCAGGGAGACAAATCTCCCAAATCGTCCTGAAACTGGCCCTCCTCCCCAGGTCTCCGGGCACGTAGGTCCCCTACAAGTGCTCCCCGGGTTGCGTTGAGGAATGCAGATTCCTCGGGGCTCTGCGGGTTCGACTTGGGAGTCAGGATGTGGAAGCTGAGCCGAGGGGGACTTGTCTGCGCCCCCATGTTACCGAGGGGAAAGCTGAGGCCCTGAGAGGGCCTGCCGTTTCCATGGCCTCCCCCCCCCCCCGCCCCCCACCAGGAGGCCCCGCTGGCTCTGTCCTTCCCGAGGCCCCGGCTGCAGTGACCCAGGCGGCCAGGTGGCCTCCTCGGAGGAGCCCAGGCATCTTTATTTATCCTCTCATTTAGCTGGGCGTGGAAATGTTGCACCGGGGCTGGAGCTGAACAGGTCATCACAGCCAGAGCAGGCAGGAAAAATGAGCCGGGGCGAACCTTTGGACGGTCTTCCCCTCGTATTTTCCAGAACGGCATATATTCCTTGAGTAAAAACTCTCGACGCCCCTGGATGCTGGCCTTCCGTGGGGCGGGAGCGTATGCTTCGGCATGGCACTTCTGGAACCCCACCTCCTCCAGGAGGCTTCTGGGATGTCCCGCTGCTCACCTGGGCACAAGGTTGCCCAGCGTGGGCTGCGTCTCCTTGTTTTCGAGAGGTGGCACCAGGGTGGGGTCGCAGCACCTGGCCCGTCGCTTAAGGTCTTGGGCGGGGACCATCGCTGAGGGTGCAGGTAAAAGAGAGAGGCAGCTGGACCCCGGGCCGGTGGGTGGTGACCTCTGGGTGCTCAGAGGGGGTCTCTCACCCCTGGGGGCGCAGCTTCCTGCCACACAGGTGCAGAACGCCCCGTCTACCGGAAGGTCCTCCCCCTGCTGACACTGTCGAGGAAGGAGGGACAGAGCCCGAACCTAGGTTGTCCAACCCAGCCCTCCGTGCCCTGTGGCAGGACAGCCTTTGGTGAGATACCACTCAGGCACGGTGGGGTGGAGTGATGGGCCACGCACACGGGGGCACGTGTCACCTCACCGCGTAAGAGCTTGCCGACAGGCAACACCTCATCCGCCGTGCGACCTTGGGAAAATGGCTTCCCCTCTCTGGGCCGCAGTTTCCTCGTCTGTGAAATGGGGCTTTTGCGAGGGCTGCTGATTAAAAGCGAGTGTCTGTGGGCAGCTGGCTCAGAGATGAGTGCCCCTGAGCCTGGAGGCAGTCAAGGAAGACGAGGACTTTTCCCTGCCCAGCGGGACCCCCGGGAGACAGCAGCTGCCCAGGGGGAGTGGGCATGTAGGTCCGCTGGCCCCTTGACCCGGTGGGGGGCTGCTTCTCCAGCTGTGGATGGCTGAGGGGAGCAGTCACCCAGAGCGCGGGTCCCCATTCTCTCGCCCACACCCCCGGCTGATTTGTGGGTGAAACGGGGACCCCGCCAAGCTTGGGGAGTCCTCACGGGCGTTCAGATCAACGGTGGGGCGAACGCATTCGGAAACCACACGGCCCGTTGGAATGTGGGATGCTGTGTGACGTACGCAGGTCAGACCCCACAGGACTCTGTGGGAGGCAACGGGGGTGCGGCCGGGACACTCGGGAGAAGGCAGCGGGGCCCGGGCCACACGGTGGGGAGATGACGTGGCTTGGTTTCGGGGGGGCCGGGGCACGGTCTGATGGCATCTCAACGTTCACAGTTTGGGGGTCCCTCAAAATCAGGTCAAGGGTGAGTAATCAGAAGGAAAAGGGAAATCACGATAGTGGCCTGCTTTAAAAGTCTGAGAGTTATCACGGATGTCAACGTGGCCAGGACAGAATCCGCCGGGCTGTGACTCAGACCACGATCTCTGACTCCTTCTGCAGTGCTCTCCCGGCCGGAGCAGCTCCCTGTCAGGCGCCTGGTTTGCTGTGAATCGAGTTTCTTCTCCACGGGAACGAACCAAACATTCGGATAAGGATTTCAAATTGGTTCTGCCCCGCCTGCCCCCATAGCGCCCCTTCCTGGTTCAAGGAGCAGGGACTGAGCAGAGGGGCTCTCAGAGTCGGGGTGAGCAGGTTGGGTGGGGGGGGGGGTGCAGACAGGCTTTTAGTCCTGGGTCCATGTACGGATCTCCTCTGTTCCTCGTCGAGGAGCTCCCTCTCCTCCCGGGTTCCTGAAGGCCCGGCTCCCCCAGGCAGATAAAAGCTTAATGGAGTTTTGCGACATGAAAGTCCGTCGGAGGGAACAGCCTCGAACAGCCCGCATCAAGGAGGAAAGCGGCCGAGGCCCGGCCGAGATGAAAGCATCCCAGAGTATTCTACGACAAAGGCAGCGCTCACTGCCACAAAGGCGAAGAGGAAGGACCCGGAAAAGGGGGGCAGTGTTTTTTGTGAAAACAGAAGCTACTCTGGGCCACATGGGGGGCGTCCTGTGGAGCAGGCGAAGCCGCGAGACCGGAACGCGGGTTCCTGGCGGGAGGTGAGGACGGGCGGCTCGCGTGCGCGGGGAGGCGGGGCTCTGACGCCCCCACGGGTGCCATTCTCGGGGACACAGGTGAGTCCCAGCTCAGGTGGGCCCCGTGCCGGCAGCGGGCAGGGGCGCTGGGGGCGGCTTGGCCCTGGGGAGGGGCTGTGGGATGGGGAGGGGCCAGAAGCCACAGGTCTGATGAGTCCCTCACTGCCCGGCTTCAGGGTCCCTTTTGCCTGGGGTGAGGCTGTCTCCACGGTGGGCCCTTAGCCGTGGGGGGAGGGGGGTTGGAAGGGAAGGCGTGCAAAAAGGCAACCTTAGTGACATTTGAAGCAAAATGACCCCTGAAGGGGTAAGTGTTTTTGCTCTGGGTGTGAAAGGGTAGGCCCCTCCCCCTCCTAGGTCATATATTCATTCAACAAACATGTACCGAGTTGTGTCCCATGCTGGGCCCAGAGACACTCAAGAAAACTAACTGGGGCTGCCACGGCCCCAAGGGGCCCACATCTGGGGCAAAGGCTGACTTGTGACAAGTTGCGGCCCAGGTAAGTGTGGGGCCTGCACCAGGCCGAAGGGGTGCTGTAAAGGAGGCTGGGGGACCACGAGGAACCCAGATGGGCCGTGGAGACCAGTCTTGGCGAATGCTCAGTAGGTGGGAGGAAGAGCCTCTCAGCGGGAGGACACAGCCCAGCAAATACCTGGAGGTGAGGGGGGAGCCCCCACCCCCCCAGCACCGGGGGGCTCGGCCAGCCGGGCACGCAGTGTGGCCCGCACGAGGATTGGGAAGGTGCAGGATGTGGCCCCCGCCGGCCCTGTGCCTGGGCGGGAGGAGTTGGGACCCCACGGACAAAGGGTCTTGCTGGGGGTGACGAGGCTCCATTTGTCACGTGGCTCGGGCAAGGGGGGCCCGGAGCAGAGGCTGCAGCCACAGACCACACCGGAGGCTGCTGGCGGATGGCGGAGAGAAGAGGGGGCAGGAGCCGTGCTGCTTCTGGAACTTTCCTCCCTCCTCCCCAGTCTCTGTTCTTTCCCTCCTCTCCTCCTCTCCCTCCTCCCCGCCCTCCTCCCCTCCTCCCTTTTCTTCCCTCCTTCTTCTCCTCCCATCCCTCCTCCCTTCCCTTTTCTCTTTTTCTTTCTCCCCTTCTTCCTCCTCCCTGCCCTCCTCCCGTCCCTTCTCTCTTTTCCTTCTCCCCTTCTTCCTCTCCTCCCTCCTCTCTTCATCCCTTCCCTTCTCCCTCCTTCCCTCCTTCCCCTCCTCCCTTTTCTTCCCTCCTTCCTCTCCTCCCGTCCCTCCTCCCTTCCCTTTTCTCTTTTTCTCTCCCCTTCTTCCTCCTCCCCACCCTCCTCCCCGCCCTCCTCCCCTCCCTTCTCTCTTTTTCTTCTCCCCTTCTTCCTCTCCTTCCCTCCTCTCTTCCTCCCTTCCCTTCTCCCTCCTCCCCTCCCTCCCCTCCTCCCTCCCCTGTCTTCTTTCACCCTGCCCTTTTCCCCTTCTTTTCTCCCCTCCCTGCTCCCCCACTCCTCTCTCCCTCTTAGCAGGAGCAGCAGGTCTTTTCCCTGGACAGTAGCGGAGGAACAGGGGGGCTTTCTCAACCTCCCTCCCCTCCAGTCCAGGTGACTTTTGCCTCTGGAGCCCCTGCACCCCAGCCAGCCTGTGTGTCCCTTCCCAGGCCTGGGCGGTGGGCAGCTCCTGCAGGGACGAGAAGACGCAGGGCAGGACCCCCCTAAGCTCAGTCCAGACATCATGGGTTTTTCCTGTCTGTTTTTTTCTGTCTCGGCTGCAGAACCTCCCAGCGAGGGCCGGCGCAGGCCCGCCTGGCAGCCGTGTGGGCCCTCGAGCACGCGGAGCGCAGTGGGGCCCACCCCGCCTTAGTCCAAGCTTAGAGGGCTGCAGGCCAGGACGGGTGGCACCCCTAGGCCTGGGCAGTGGGGGTGACAAGGGCTCCTCGCCCGGGGAGGCACCTGTCCCGGTCACCCTGATCACCGCTCAGAGCTGTGCCCACACAGCTCCGGGGGACCCTGCTTGAAGCAAACTCCAAACCCCTGGGGACCGAGCTTCACAGATGCCAGTGGGGTCACTTGGCGAAAAAGGGGGCTGCTTTTGAAGGGAGTTCCCAAGAGGATCGGACGCCTCAGGAGCACCGTGACACTTTGCTGGCTGTGGCCCGCGGTGCTCAGTATAACCCTTCAGTTGTCCCGTCTGACGGCTGGGCCAAAATCCAGCACTGCCCACCACAGGGGCTCCTCAGGAGGAAACAAGGAGGCCAAGGTAGGGGGAAGCCTTTGGCACTGAGACAGGGTCTACGCAGCACGAGGAGAGCAGGAGCAACCTCGACAGGGAGAGACCGGCCTCTCAGTTTGCATCCAATCCAGAGGCGGGGAGGGCTGACCCACCTTCGTGAGAAGACAGGGGACTTGGAGGGAGGGGGCGGAGGGAGCGGGGCCAAGACAAGAAGTCCGTGGCCGTGGGGCCCCAGCACCAGGCCTGAGGCTCCACGTAAGGAGACAGCTGCTCCCCTGCTCCCCTCCCAGCTGGGGGCGGAAGTGAGCTCCCCTTGGGGCTGTGGGTCTGGGCAAGGCGAGCAACATCGTCTCCGGTCCCCTTCCCGCGGGGCCTGAGCGGGGCCCGGGGTCCACCGCCGGGCAGGCCCGCCGACCACTTCATCGCAGGCCCCGCCAAGCCTCGTCCTGCATCGGCCTCCCTCCACCAGCTCTACTGTACTGGAAAGGAGGCTCCTGAGGCCAAGAGGCACCCGGTCAGCCCGCACTGACGCCGGCCAAGCGGCAGGGTGGATTTTCCACGTCGGGGGCCAAACCAGAGCTCTGGGCTCCGTTTTCCTGCAAAAGCAAAACAGAAAATCTGGAACCCGTCAGCTGTCAGCGCGGATGGAGGGGCGAGGCCGTCTCAGTGGAGGGAACCAAGAGGGGCCATGTGACCGAGGTGTGGGGCCGGGCACGTGACCAGCTTTGCGTCCTGCCTTGGCCATCCCCTCTCCGGAGTCCAGGGTTGGTGAACTTTTGGGGGGGGGGGTCTGAGGGCAGTGGGGACGCCAGGGACAGACCAAAGACGACGCGGGAGAGCCCCGGTGCTGTGGCACATGCCACAGTGTTCGGGATGCGTCGGCCCTGTGGGCTGCCCGCTCAGGGACCCCGCTTTCCCACCTAGTCCAAGGACAGAGTTGCCCAGAGCAGTTTTCGTGAGCTCTGGGCACCCATGGGCTGCTCCAGCGGTTTCTAGGTCCTTCGCTCTTTCTTTAACCAGGACAGCGCCCTTCAAATCGTTCTACATTGTGTCCTACACTGTGGGCTTCTGGATAAGAATTTGCTGGAATCTTGTGCCGGATGTCGACAAAGGGCAGCCATCCACAGCCCTTGTATATGCGAGTGTCTATTTTAAATTTTTTTAATGATTATTTATTTTTGTGTGAGAGAGAGAGAGAGAGCGAGTGGGGAAGGGACAGAGAGAGAGGGAGACACAGAATCGGAAGCAGGCTCCAGGCTCCGAGCTGTCAGCACAGAGCCCGACACGAGGCTCGAACTCACACACGGTGAGCAGTCAGACCAGAGCCGAAGTTGCACGCTTCACCGCCTGAGCCACCCAGGGGCCCCATGCGTGTCTTCTGTTTGAGCAGGAGCCCAGCAGCCTGCATGGGTGGCTTTGTGGGCAATGGCTGGTTTTAGGATGTCCCTTAACCTGCTGTCACCCAGCTCAGTGACCTCCTTGCAGACCTGGGCGCCAGCTGGGATTCCAGGGGCTGCGAGAAGTCAGAATGGAATGACCCTCTCCATCCTGAGAGGTGATGAGGGATAGGATGGGGCAGAGAGCTCTGTAAATGACTCAGTTTCAGATAGCACCCGTGCTTCAGTTTCCTCATCTATAAAATGGTATAATAACTCTCCTCACAGGGTTGCAACGATTAAGGGAGCTAATGCATCTGAAGTTCTTCGTGTGGCTGGCTGGGCACACAGTAGGTGCTCAGTTAATGGTAGCGGTGGTGGTTGCTATTATTTGTGTTATTAACATCCCCAGGACCCCACGGGATCTCCCTCGGCTTCTACGAGAACACACGCTAAGTCGGCCTCACTTGAGTTATTTAGTTGGGCTCATCTTTGGGAGGAACTTGAGGCCAAGAGGCCCAGAGGGGGGAGGTGCCCAGCCCCGTGTGCCAGTGCTGGAGTCCGGGCTGGTTCTCCCATGACTGGCTTCCCGTGCCGCAAACCCTTCAAAAGAAACAAGGTCGCACCCCCGTCTGAGCCGGGGGGTGGGATCCAAGGGCAGCTTTGATACGTCGACCTGGGGACCGAGCTGGCCACAGAGGGTCACGGGCACCGCTTTCTGCCCGAGCAAGTGACTTAAGTGATGCTCTCTGGGCCTTCGTTCTAATGCAATGGCTGTTTACGATTTTCTTTAAGGGCCTCATCAAAGAAAATGCAATAATGATGCTTCTAACTTAACAGCCGTGCTTTAGAAGGGATGAATTATTCACATCAGAGACGAAGCGGGGACTCTGCAAACTGGGCCAGCTGAAGCAATCCCTCCTTGGGACTATTTTTATCTCCGTTACAGTCTTTCATCTGGGGAGACTCTCCACTCGGGAGGTACGAGAGCCCATCGCGCGAAACCCAGGTTGGCAGGATGTCAAGCCTGAAGTATTAGGTGTCTCGGAGCTTCTGCCTAGAGCACGAAACTGAGGAAACCTGAGGAAGTGTGGAAAACGGGGCGGTGGCAGCGCTCATGGGGATGGCCACGGGGCGTGGGGCCTCCTTGCCGCTTAATCCTAGAGGGCTCGTCGAACCCTGGTCCCCCGTGGTCGGCCTGGAGTACAAGGAAGCCTTTCTTTCTTAGTCCTGGCCTTCGATGTATCTGGGATGGTGCGTGGAGCTCTTGGGGGAGGACGTGTGGGTTCCGCGTGGAACCCCAGAGCAGCCTGTCCCGAGGGAGGAAGGGATTTTGTGGTTGCGAGGCTGCTCGGGGTCAGGTGTGGACCAGCGGGGCCCCACATTCTGCAGACAGTGCCAGCCGATGTGCTCAAACCCACGCATGCCCGTTGCTTTAAAAAGCGCCCAACGTGGGGCCCCTGGGTGGCTCAGTCGGCTGAGCATCTGACTTCGGCTCAGGTGGCGATCTTGAGGTTTGTGGGTTCGAGCCCCACATCGGGCTCTCTGCTGTCAGCGCAGAGCCCGCTTCCGATCCTCTGTCTCCCCCTCTCTCTGCTCCTCCCCTCCTTGCTCTCTCTCTCTCTCTCTCTAAAAAATAAATAAACATTTAAAAATAAAAGTACCCTGTGACCTGACCGGCTCGGTCAGTGGGGCATGCAACGCTTGACTTCTGGGTTGTGAGTTCAAGCCCCACGCTGGGTCGAGAGATTACTTAAAAATAAAGTCTTTAAAAGAAAAAAAAAAAAAGCACTCTACCCCCATGCCGTCCAGGACAGAAGCCATGAACCTCATGGGGGCTGCTGAGCACTTGAAATGTGGTTGGTCCAAATGGAGGCACCCTGTGCGTGTAAACAGCGGACTGGATTCCAAAGACTCTGTAAGGAAGAGGGTGAACTGCCTCATCGATCATTTCTCACATAGGTTACGTGCTGAGGTGGTAATATTTTGAATACCTTCGACGAACTACAATTTATGGTTAAGACTAATTTTGCCTGGTGGTTTTACTTTGGGAGCGTGGCCACCAAGGATCTTTAATTACCCACGTGGCTCACATTCGTGGCTTGATTGATGTGTCCCTTGGAGAGTCTGCTGTCGAAGGGAGCGGAAGGTATTCAGCAGTGGTCGTCCCTTGTTGCCGGGATTACGGAACGACGGTTGTATTTTCTAAGTTTTACGGAACCTGTACAACCAGCCACTCTTGCTTCATATCGGAAAAGGCACAGCTACTGTCGTTTTTAAGGAACCCCGGGGCTCTTCGGGAAGTCGAGCGGAGCTAAGGAGCCCAAGTGACTTGGAAACAGCATCACCGGGTAATGAGCACAGGGTTGGGGAGAAGCAAGGGGGCGGGGCTTGGAGGCTGCAAAAGTCAAGGCCCCAGAGCACAGGGTCCCCGGCAGGGAGGGGCCCAAATGAAGGGTCGCAGGGGAGATCGCTGGCGTGGCTCTTAGCACTTAATGGCGGCCACGTGCTGTGCTGCCTGCTTACCTGGACCCGCTCCTCTGTTCCATCTCGGTCCTACAAGATGGGAATTGTCACTCTTTCATTTCACGGACGAGGAAACTGGGGTGCGGAGCTGTGGAGTGTGGAGTAAATCGCAGGGCGGCCCAGGGAGGAACTCAGGCCCGTGGCGGGGTCTTCCGCTCCCAGGGCCAGGTTCCTTCCCCGCCCCCCGCCCCCCTCCCGCTCCCCCCCCTCCCCCGACAACTCACGGTAGCCTGAGCCCTGGACCAGACCACTGTGGTCCCGCTGAAAGAGAGACCCCGAGTCCCATTTGTAAAGCGAAATGAAATTAATGTTCCTGGCGTATTTCCTCTGACTCAGTATGTCCAAAATATTGTCAGCCCGACAGGTAATCAACATGAACATTATTATTTTTTTCTTTTTCAAGTTTTAATTTAAATTCCAGTTAACGTATAGTGTAGTATTGGTTTCAGGAATAGAATTTAGTGATTCGTCACTTACCCAGTGACGAATGACACCCAGTGCTCATCAGAACAAGTCAACATGAAAACTATTAATGAGATTTTTTTTTAAACGTTTTATTTTCATTTTTTGAGAGAGAGGGAGCCTGCGCGCAAGCAGGGGAGGGGCAGAGAGAGAGGGGGACAGAGGATCCAAAGCGGGCTCTGTGCAGACAGCCGTGAGCCTGACATGGGGCTCGAACTCCCGAACCGTGAAATCATGTCCCGAGCCGAAGTCAGGGGCTTCACTGACTGAGCCACCCAGGCGCCCCGAGGTAGTTCACATTCTTTTTATGTGACGTCCTTGAAATCTGGTGTCTCGTGTGACCTCGGAACACAGCTCCCTAAATATTCTCTGTATCTCAGGCACTCGATAGCCACGTGCGGCTATGGCTGCTGTATCGAACACTGCGGCCCCAGAATCCAGAGACTTAAAGATCTAGCCTGGGATAGCAAATGGGTCCATCCCGCCGGCCAAGCCTGGGCCCCCCGGGGCCTGGGTTGAGGGGGGCTTCTGAGGCAGCATCCGGACTCAGTGAGGAGTGCTGTGCTAGATGAGCAATGCCTGCCGTGAACGTGGAGGGTCCTGTGCCTCCCGCCCGCAGACTGACAGCTGAGCCAAGCCCGAAGTCCTGTGGGTGGGCATGGGGGGGGGGGGCACCCTGACGCCCGTTTGGTGAGCTCCCCCTTCTCTGCTTTCCTGCAGTTTTTACTGTTTGACTCTGGCCAGGGTCCGGGGGCACACAGCCCTGGGCTGTGGGGCCCAGATCCCTGCACCTTCACTTTCTGGCTGTGTGACTCCAGATAAGCCGCTTTACTTCTCTGAGCCTCAGCTTCCACATCTGGAAAATAGGCACAATGACCCCGACTCCGCCGGGCTGTGCAAGGATTAAAGGAGATGAAGCGTGTCGAGGGCTGGGGCACGGTAGGCGTGGAGCCAGAGGCCACCCCGTGTTCTTTCTCCCTTCCGTTCAGTGTCCCTCGGGCCCTCCGTTCCACACAGGACACGGGCAGAGTCTGTTCCCGCCTGAAACCCTCTCGGGAGGCACTCAGCTCCTCCCTGCGCCTGCCCGGTACCGGTCCGCCCCGTCCGAGGCTGAGTGAGGCCTCCGCTCGCTGCCCCTCTGACAGTCCCTCCCTCAAGGCCAAGGACGGCCTCGGGCCTCAGCAGGCTAGCACAACAGCCCGATCATCCCGGGCTCCCCTGGCAGGCGTGCCGTGGCGAGCCCCAAGAGGGGCCTCCCTGCGTACCACGCAGTTGATGGAGCTGAGACCCTCTGCCAGCCCCGTGTTTCTTAATTATTCCCTCCGGGCCACTGCAGACAAGGACGTCCCCTCATCGGCCTCCCTGTAGGACGCTGGCTGTCCTCCAGCCGCGTGTGCAGTGGTCTCCCGCGGCCTGCATGAGTTAACGCCTCTCTCAAGACACTCCGGGCTCTCTTCTGGGGGGGAATTTACATCCAGCAACATCTGGCAGGGAACGGACAGTAAATGGCGAACGCGCCGGTGAGGCAGCGTCTCCAATTAGGAAGCGACTAGCTCTCCCTAAGTGTGACGGGGAAAGTAAATCTCCGGCCAACGGAGTTTAATCAAAATGTTTTATGCAAGACGTATCCCTGACCCTGACAAATCTTCCCCCTCTCGCTGGAAATTAAGCAAATGTATTGTCAGTGCGGATTCCAATGAGCACATAAACAGATGCAGGGGCCCGTGGAGTCATGAGGTTACGGGTTTCTAGAAACCGGGATGAGAAAGGAAGCGGGTGTGAGGCGTCTGTATTGTCCGTCGGGCTTTTAGCGGTTCCCGCTGTGTGCTGGGGGGTTGCGGGGGTTTCTGTGGCATCTGTCTGTCCCCCACCCCCCCCCCACCGCCACCACCCTCCCCCCGCCAGGGTCCTCTCCCTCCTTGCGGCCCTGGCTTCCGAATCATATCCTGAGTTCACTTCTGATTTTACTCCTGCCGCTCTGTCCTGCGAGTATTTGCTTCCGCACCTGTCTCCCCTGGCAGGCTGTGTCTGATTCGTCTTCGCATCCCTGGCACCGAGGACAATGCCTGGCAGAGGCAGAGAGCCTGAACAACTGTTTGTGGGAGGAAGGGGGGGGAGGCGGCGGGCGGGGAGGCACAGGGATCTTCCTTCCAGGGGTGCCCAGGGTCAGCCGGGGGAGCAAAGCTGTCACGCTGCCGGGTTTCACCTCCGAAAGGCTCAGTTTTGCCAACCAGGAAAGTGGGCACGAGGACGGAAGGCATCGGCTCGGGGTGCAGCGAGACTGGATGAGGTAGCAGACACATCCGGTGTAGACCAGGCTCCGGTTGGGGGCGATGGGAATGAGGGGGTGCAGAGGAAAGTCAGGATGGCTGCATCCCGAGGGGGTGCTCCTTGGCCGCCTCTTGAAGGCGGAGGGACCGAGGCCCAGAGCGGTGACTGGCTTGGAGTCGCCCAGCAAGGAAGTCAGTGGGGTAGCCCGGTGTTGTGCCGGGCCTCTGAGCCTGCGGGCTCCCTGTGTCACCTCCCCGGCGGTTTCTAGTGCAGTGTAGACTCCCGGATCCTAGGGTGGGTCTTTCCAGTGGCTGTAGAAGCATCCGCCGGGAAATGGAAACAATTCCAGTTCTCCAGCCCCAACCCTGGCCCCGGGGAGCTCTGGTTAGGGAGAGGCGTGGAGGGGCCCTGCCTCCTGGTCTAGGACAAACTGCCCAGGCGACTCCGATGCCCGGAAGGACTGGGGGCGGTGGTGCGGGCCATCCATGTATAAGTGACTGTAAATATTAATGCTGGGGTGACGCGGGCACTCGGTTGTGTCAAGATGGGAAAGCCAGCAGAGATGTGGTGGGAGAGGGGACGAACGCGATAGAACCAGCCCGGCCCAGCCCTGGCCACCCCCCCTCCTGGGGCCGACTGATTCCCATTGCGTGAGGAGCATCTGAGGCCTGGGAAGGATGTGTGGTGGCCAAGGAGCCCGTGGACCCCCTTCCAGCGATGCGCATGCTGCCCACCACGTCCCGCCACAGAGATGCCTGTGCCTTCTTCTCTCTCTTAAGCTGGAGACGGGGTGACTTTGACTTTCAGGGTGAAAGGCAGGAGGCAGCCAGGCGGGCGATGCAGAGTGATGGATTCTGGGGTCTGGCAGGCTGGCGTCCTTCCTACGTCACTGGTGGAGAAAAAGAGCTCGAGGTCAGAGTGGCCCTCGTCAACGTTCTGCCTTTGGGTATGAGACTGAGCTCCTCCCTGGGTCAAGCTCGTCCTCACGGGACACGGGGCGAGTCGGGAGAGCAGGTAGAGACCGTGCCGGCGGCTGACAGACCTGGGAGGCCTGGGAGGGGGCCGAGGAGGGGACCCCAGAGGGGGTAGGGGCGGTGGAAGGTACTGAGGTTGCCTCACACCCCCCAAGCCCACCTCCTTCGCCCCTACCCTGGTCCCGCCTCTCCCAGGCTCACGGCCCCCTCGCTTCAGCAGGCTGCACAGGCAGCGCCCATCATCACGGATCCGAATGGCACAGCGCGGGCGAAGGCAGCGGCTGGGGTGCGAGGGTCTCCGTTCTTCAGTCGGGGAAAGTGAGCCCTTGGAGCCAAGGACACAACCAAGTCCGGGAGATGCTGGAGGCGGGGCTGTGTAATACGTGGCCTCCCCGGGGGGGGAAGACATCATCCCTGCTTCTCGGATGAGGAAACTGAGGCTCTTGGATGCAACAGCTCACAGAAGGATGGAGACCTGAGCCCTGGTCCCCCCCAGGGGCCCCCCAGGGGCCCCCAGGGTTCCATACGGCCCCGCCACCTGAGGGGCCCCTTTGATCTCTTTTGTGCACTTTGGGGAGTGTGTGAGAGCACCTTGAACGAATTATGCTTTGAAGCACAAAGGTTTAAAGTCACCGGACTCGCACGGGTGCAGGGAGCCTCCCTGGGCGGGGGGACAGGGTGTGGTTGACCCTCTCGGCGTGGGCCGGACACGGACACCCGCACGGTTGTTGAGAGGGGTGTCCCCGGCCACCCCTTGGCGCTCCAGAAGGCGGCCGGCCCCAGGGACCGGATTCTCCAGGCCTTCCCCGAGGCGCATCCATTAGCCACGGGCACAGATGGAGAGCCGCGGTGCACTGGGGGGGGCAGGAAGCGTACCCACGCTCCTCGCCAACAGATCAAATGTTCCCTGGCTGGGCGGACATGGGGATTAGCGCTCTCTTGTCCCTCAAACCCCCAGTGCCCGGTGTCATCTCGCAAACACTCTCCCCACGGCAGCGCCGGGCAGCTGGGCTCTCACGGAGGGGGCTGCTTGTCCCACAGGACCCAGAGTGCGGTGGCCGGATCTTCCCATGGCCCGTCCAGCCTGACCACCCGGCCAGCTGTGTCCACACCTGGGCCTCCCCCACACGGGGCCTGGGCCGGGTGGCTTACCCGGGACTAATGAACAGCTGGCCTGGGCCGGGAGGCGGCCAGGGGCGGCAGTGTGCAGAGAGCACTGCTCAAGGCAGGGGAGTTGATGCAAAAGAAGGGGGGGGTGGGCGGGGAGCAGACCAGGAGACTAAGCCCTTCGACAGACCGTGCTCTGATGGAGGCACCGAGTGGCATCCTATAAACGACGGAACCCCGACACCCGCACGTGCACCCTCGCTCCCTCTCTCTCCCTCACGCACGCAGGGCCCGAGAAGAATGGGCCTGGCCCTGAGTCCAGGGCCACTGCCGGTAGGGACAGTGCAGTCACAAATGTGGGGGGAAGCTGGGCAGCCCCCTGCCCATCATGAGGCAGCCTCACCGGGGCCGGACGGCGAGGAGGCCCCTTCCCCACGTCCGGGGTGGTGCGGCCTGGCCCAGCCGCGGCCGCAGGACGGCAGAGCCAGAGTCGAGCAGGCACACGGGGCGCCGGCTCCGACCATCGACTTGGCTAGTCTGCACTGGGTCTGCTGGCCCCGGGGTCGTGGCGCCCACCCCCCAGGTGCCCCTGTGGCCCAGGACATCGATGGGAAACCGCTCTCAGCCAAGCTCTGGGGCTTTCTTGCTCCGCTGCGGGGGGCAGCTACTCTGACTAGGGACCAGGTCGCGTGGGGGCTGGTGGGTGGGTGGGAGGGCCAGAGTCCTGCACACCCAGACCCCCACCCTGGGTCCTTTACCCCATGGCTCCCTGGCTGTGGGATGCAGACCTCCCCTCCGGTCCTCAGAGGCCCCAAGCCCTCGTAGTGGGGGATAGGGGTGGGCCTGATGTCCGTGTGGGTGAAAGTCTTTGACTCCATTTCTGGACTGCCTGCCAGAGGGTCTGGGGGAGCCCCAGGGCGCCACGGGCCCGTCCCCGAGGGTTCCGAGTGGATGCCCCCAGCACAGGATGAGAGCCTTTCCAGAAAGCTGCCTTTGCAGACAGGTGGCTTGTACAAACACGGGTTCTCTCCCCTGACCCCGGAGCTCTCTCTGCCTGGGAGGCACCCTTGGGGCTGGTCTCCCACAGTTCGGGGTGGGGGCAGTTTGTGGCCCTTTCCTGGTCCCAGGGCTCCCAGGAGCTGGCCGCCTCCAACTCCCTTCACGAGTCAGGGGTCGCAGCGGCCCGGTTTGGGAAGGGGCTTTGCTGCGGGGGTCTGGCCAGGTCATTCCACCCAGGTGTCCTCCTGTACCCGGCTCCTGGAATTTCGGTCTTTCTCGTGAGCTGGCAGGCGGAGGGCCACGCCGGCTGGGGCTGCGACCCGCACACCCGTGTCGGTCTCCATGGCCTTTCTTTTTGGAGGTCTGCCTGCTGCAAGGTCCCAGGTGTGAGAGCATCTCTTCTGCCGGAGGCCCCTGAGGCAAGGCAGGGTTTGGGGGTGCACGTGTCTTTCTGGGGTCTTCACTCACGTGTGTGCCCTATCTCTAGTGACAGCGAGTATTGACTGTAACTCCCGAGTGTTAGGGCAATGGTGCAGATGACACGACAGGGTCCCTCTGACAGACGCCCCCTTACCCGGGCACGAGCTATGTCCTCGCCGCAGCCCCTCTGTTCTACCTGACAAACGGGTTCGGTCTCCAGTCCTGGGGGAGGAAGCCACAGAAACATCTAACCCGGCTGGAGCAGATGGAGGAGGGGTGAGTCCTTGGGCTGGGTGATTGAAGGAGGGCTTCTCAGAGGAGGTGATGTGAGAGTTGGGTCCTGAGGAGTGAAGACGAGTTTGATGGCCAGACAGAGGAACCCGCAGCTTAGGGTGAGGAGGAAGCCAGACCCACAGCCCTGGAGCTTTGGGAATGAGCATCTTTCTGGGAGGCCCACTGAGGCCCTTTAAGCCTGTTAAGAGCTAAGAGTCGGGAGGGCCGGCTGGAAGGAACTCTGGTTCCGCGGCTGCAACCCCCTCCTTAGCCCAATGCCTGCACACAGCGGGGCTCTCTAAATACCAGTTGAATAGACAAATCTCATTCCCTCCCTCTCTCTCGCCTGTCCTCTCTCTCCCTCCCCGCCCACCCCCCCCTCACACACACACACACACACACACACACACACACACACACTTTATGCTTCTGCGAAAACACGATGTTGAATGCTGGTTGATATATAGCAAGAGACAGTTGGGGGAAACTGCTCCTTCCAGCCTCAGGATCTTTGCATATGCTATTCCCTCTGTCTGTGATACTGTTCCACACCCCACTCCCCCTGCCGTATTTCATAGTGTGCTATGCCTTGCTTCCATTGTGTCCCCCTTGCCAAGCACAGGGCTGGCAGTAAATACTTGTTTCCTGAATTTATGTGCCCGATACACAGGAGTAGATGTTCAATGCTATTTATTAGATGAAGTTTTAGAAATGTATAGGTATGTGGGGCGTCTGGGTGGCCCAGTCGGTTTAAGCGTCCCGCTTGATTTTGGCTCAGGTCATGACCTCACAGTTTGTGAGTTTGAGCCCCACATCGGGCTCCATGCTTAGGTGTGGAGCCGGCTTGGGATTCTCTCTCTCTCCCTCTCTCTCTGCCCCTGTCCTGCTCAATCTCTCTCTCTCTCTCTTGATAAATAAACTTAAAAAAGAAAGAAAGAAAGAAAGAAAGAAACGTATAGGTGTGTGACTGCCCACACAGAGGTCCTGGCTGATGTCAGAAGACTGAAGAGTATCCAGCAAGGAAAAGGGGAAACCAGGAAGGAAAATGCATCATGTTTCTGTTGAGCAACTTGTTTGCAGGGCCGACTGAGAAATGTATGAAGAAACGGTCCCTGGTCCCCTACGCAGGTCGCTGCCTTTCTGTGGGAGCCCCTGCTTCTCAGCTCCAAGCAATCCTCCGGCCTCGGTTTGCTCATCTGCCGCTTGGGGGCAGTGACGGCCCTGGAGGGTCATCGCGAGGATTACTTACGGTGGCTCGGGCGAAACCCCCGCAGAGGCTGGTGCCCGGAGCTGGGCAGAGGCCCTAGAGGTGGTGGGGTTGCTGTGACAGGAGGGGACATCTGCCTGGAAACAGGAGTACCACTCTCCTCCTAGAGATCGTGGTAACCCTCCCACAGGGGTCCCTGGCAGGGTGACGACACTGGCCTTTGGTCCTGAGCCCAGATCTGCCCCCTGGGGGGAAACCCCCAGTGCCTGGCATCCTGATCTTTCCCCGGGGCGACTAAGAACCGACCTGACCCCCCTCCCCCGCCCCAGACTCGGTTTCCTCGCCCCGCAAATTGGGGCCGGGTGACCAGGCTGACATTTGCCAGAAAACCGCGGCCGATTCTATCGCCATCCGCTCTAAGTGCATCTTACGCTTTCCGCAAAGAAGAAATCAATCTGCGCGGCTTCCTGGCATTCTCCGGCTCGCTAGGCGAGGGCAGAGGCAGGCGGGACCCGGGCCAGGGCCTCTCCTCCGGGGGCACCAGCCCCGCGGCCTCCCCAGGGGGGCCCATCTCTGTGGGGGGGCGGCTGGAAGGGGAGAAGCGGGCTGACTCTCTCCCTCGCTCGCTGCGCCCGCTTCCAGCCCAGAAACCGTTTGCTTTCATTATGAAGGTCACGCGGAGTGTGTTTGCAGAAGGGCTCGGCTTCCCAGCCGCCCGTACTGCGGGGAAAATTTCCCTTAATTATTTTTTTATAGCCTAACTTTTGTGCGAGAGGCTTTGTTATTATCCCTGCCTTGCTGGAGAGTCATAAGCCAGCAAAAAGAACCATAAATAAAACTTTACTTAATATTCAAAGTCTGCGAGATGGGATGATGGATGTGGGGAGGGGAGGACCCCCCCCCACGCGCGCGCGCGCACACACACACACAAACACACACTCACTCGGTGGTGCGGCATCCCAGCTGCCCGCGCGGGAAGGCAATTACTCTGAGCTCCTGTGATCAGAACCACTTCCTACCTCTGCATTTTGTTGTTCTAACTTTCTCATTTAAAACCCGGAGGGGCAACATCGTATCCCATTTGTTTTGTGTCGAGCAAGATTACTCCGGGCGCTGCTGTGTGCCAGGCCCCTGGGACGGCAATATTTTACCTGGGAATCCACCTTTGAAACATCGAAGGGTGTCAACTGAGAAGACAGGGCCATGATTTGATCCCCGGATTCCGAAGCTTCGGGGACAAATACCTGGCAGTGGAATTAATTTTTCTTGGGGAGCAGAAGAGCTGTGACTTTTCCCTCTGTTAGTTCAAACCCGCCAGCCCGACTCTCCCAGGGCCGGAGCTACAGCTGGCAAAGGAGAAACGAGGAGAGGCTGCTGTGGGAGAGACCCGGTCCTCTTGGCCAGGGGTGCTGTGTGACCTTCTGCTAGTTCCTGCCCCTTTCTGGGCTGTAGTCACCTAACCCAGAAGATAGAGGGGCTGGACAAGACAATGATACTTGTATCAGTCTTTTCTGAGTTGACAATTCATTGAGCACCTACTGTGTGAAAAGACAAGGAGCTACCCAGACCCGTGAAGACTGGGAAAAGTATTCGGGTAGAGGGCATAGCATGTGCAAAGGCCCTGAGGCGAGTGCAGTAAACCCCGCAGATCTGCTCACTCAACATCCCTCCACCCCCTCTTACCCTCCCGTGCTACAGAGCCTGAAAAGCTAGAGCGATGTTTCTCAGAAGTCCTGTGGTTAAGACCCTACGTGGGGGTGGGGGGGCCTCATGGGGGACCCCTCCGCACTAGGCTGAGGAGGGAAAGGCGGCCGACGTCACAAAGAGCTGGGTCAGGATGTCTCTCTTAGCTGTTTCTCGACCCGCGGGTGTCAACTCCCTGACATTCACGAGGCTTCTAATCCCCCCACAGCCCCTCCTGATCGACCCAGCGAGCGTGGACCCTGACGCCGGTGACCGAGAGCCCCGGCCGACGCCCTGGCGGTCATCGTTCTCAGCACAGAGGCTCGGGCGGGCCCGCGGCCCGTGCAGGGCTCCATAGCTGCGTTGCCAGGTGCCGCCTCGCCTCCAACAGAGATGGATTCTCAGGCCTTGGTCCTGGGCCGGCCCGTCTGGAGCAGAGATCCGTCATCCTTCGGTAAATGCGCTCTTTGAAAGAACTGAAAAGGTTAATGGGGCTTCTGCAGGCTCCCGGCCAGCTTCCAGGTAGCAGCTCGGGCAGCCGACGACGTAGCTCGTTAGGTAGCAGATTGATGAGGGCACGGCGCTATCTCAGTCCTCAGGGCCGCGCCTGCCAGCTCTCCGCGGGCTCGCTCAGCACACACGCACAGCACCTGCTCTGTGCCTGGCCTGGGGCCGGGCGGGCGCCTCGTGCGCAGCCCTCCCCGGGAGCCCGGCAGACGGGGCAGGGGAGGGCCGACACCCCTGACTACCGATGACGAGAGGCGGGCCCCGGGTGCGGGCCACAGCAGTCATCTCGCGGCAAGAGGCTGGTGGGCTGAGTGAGGGGGAGGGCACGGAAAGAGCCCGAACCAGCCCCTCCCGCCCCCGGGCGTCCCGCTAAGTGAGACAGGCCTCGTGGGTTGAAGCCCCCGTGAGCCGCCTTGCTGTGACCTGCCCCCGAGCGCATTCCTGATTTGTAAGCCCCTGGCCTGGCCCACGGAGGAAATCTGAACACATTTCAGAAGCTTAAATCATTTGGGTTATGTTAAAATCATTGCAGAGTCTCCGCCCAGGTGTCCCAGAGAGGTGGCCCCTAAGTGACCGCTCCCTCCTCCGCGCCCCCACCCCGAAATCTGGCCATCTCTCGGTCAGAGCACTTGACCCCATCACCATGGGCGCGGGCAGCGGCCCCGTCGGACTGCGAGCTGCCAAGCCTAGGCCCCAGCGAGGACCCCGACTTGGGGAGCAGGTCAGAGCACAGTTTGTTGAACGACCGAATGAGGTGCACGAGGACACGGAACGGGAGACTGAGGTCGTGGACCCCACATCCGTCCCAGGACTGCGTGGGCCCGCGATTCTTGACTGGGAGTCGTGTGGGCGACACTGGGAAGTCAGCCGGAGGCGAGCTAGCGGACGGGCCTCTGGGGCATCGAAAGCCCTGACTTGCAGCGTTCGCCATTTCCCCGGTGTAAACGCTCCCACCGTGGCGGGTGGGGGGAGCCACCAGATGCCCAACAACCAGCTCCCAGAAACCTCTTGACAACGTAGCAGTCGGTTCTTCTGAGTTAGGGCAAGCCACCTCCAGCATCATTCATTCCCCTCGTTTTCCTCCTCCCACCCCCTCCCTCCTCTTCCCTGCTTCTTTCCTCCTCCTTCCTCTCCCCATCCTCCCTCCTTCTCTTCCCTCCTCCCTCCCCCTCGTTCCCCCCTCACTCCCTCTGTCTTCATTTTCGCCTCCAACGTTGCCCAAGGACCCACTGGTGCCCGCTGGCTCCTGCCTGGGTGCCAGGACTCTGGTGGAGGTAGCCTGCTATTAGGAAGCTTCAGCTCTAACTACACTCAAATAAAGAAAAAAATAAGTTAGAAGGAGGAGGAGGAGGGGGCGGAGGGAGGAGGAGGAGGGGAGGGGGAAGGGGAGAGGGAGGGGGAGGGGGAGGGGAGGATGGAGGGGGAGGAGGGGGAGGGGGAGGAGGGGGAGGAGAGGGAGGATGGGGAGGGAGAGGGGGAGGAGGGAGAGGAGGGAGAGAGGGAGGAGGGGGAGGGAGAGAGGGAGGAGGGGGAGGGGAAGGGGCAGAAAAAGCAGTAACAGCAGCTGGGGCTCTGGTGGTCCTGTCCAGAGCTAGGGAACAGTGAGGGATTGTACTTTGGTGAGGGAGGCACAGCGGCCAGGGGAGGGGCCCCTAAGCTGGCTCTGGGGGGGACGCCGTGGGGACAGGCTTCCCGAGGAACGTTTCAGCTGAGACTCCAGGCAGGAGCAAGCACTCCGAGCCAGGAACTGAGGAGCCTGAGAGGGGAGAGGCCAGGGTGGGCAATGTCCATGTGGCCAGGGGCTTGGACTGTGTCCCAAGGGCAATGTTAAACTATTTACTTTTAAGTGGGGACTGTCAGGTTGGCATTTTAATGACAGGGAACAGGCGAGGGCCCCCTCCTGGCAGGGGGCGTTGGGGAGGTGTGCAGGCAGCTTTGGCCACAGCCTCAGGACCACAACAGGCAGTGGGGGGGACTGCAGGAGATTTACCCAGCTCCTCAGGGGCCACAGGATGGGTTGGGACCATCTTCCAAGATGGGGACAAACGGGAGGAAGAGAGAGATGGGGGGTGAGAAACATAAGACACTCTTGCCTGCCTGCCGTCCCGCCCTCCTGGCTTCGCCTCTGGCGGGGTGGGGGGTCAGGGGGCTCTGTTCCAGGCCGGGGGCCCTTGTGCAAGGCACAGCCGGCCTTCAGCTTGAGGGAAGTGTTGGGGAGGTGGAGAGGCTGATCTATGCTGCCTGCATCCAGGGTACAAAGGGTCCTTCGGCAGGTGGGGGGTGCAGGTAGGACGCCCCATATCGCTGCCCAGGAAAAACAGGAGACCCAGCTTGGGACTTGGGAGAGACGGAGGCTGAAAAGACTTCGACCGCCAGGATGAAAAAGGGGCACAAGCCACCTGGGTGCCCTCGACCGGCTCCCAGATGCCCTCCGCTGGGTTGGGGGACCCTCAGGGGCGGCAGGGCCCCCGCTCTGGGCTGTTTCCCGGGGCACGTGGACGCAGCCGTTTCCCGGGCCAGACAGGGACACAGGATTAATAAGGCCGACACGCTCCCCCGGGGGTGTGCAGCCGGGCTCGGCTGTGCTCTGAGCGAACCATCCATCACTGCCCCCTAATAGCTCCGCGGGCTGCGGCTCCCCCCCCACCCGCCGAATGTAAAGCGGGGATCCAGGCCGACGGCAGGAAGATGCCGCAGCCCTTAACCACCGTAATTATGAAGTCTTGGCTAAAAGAGATGCTCGTCGTTAGCGTTAAGTGAACAGAGCAGGAGACCAGACGCCCTGCCCGCGTGTGCGGCGTCTGCCTGGAGACGGGGCGCCCGGAGACCTGCCCTTCCCGGGGTGGGGGGGGGTTGGGGGTAGGGGGGACCGTGCGGGGGCGGGGCTTTCCACGTCAGAGCCGCAATTAGTGATGTTGGCGAAACCATCCTTTTACGAAAAATCTTATCTCTTTTTGTGTTGGTAAAAAGTCTCGGCTCCCTGTGGAATATAGGCGGGAAAATGGGGGGAAAGGGGAGAAAATGGCAATCCCTGAAAGTCTGCACCGGGAGGCAGATCCCCCCCACCCCCAGGGTGGGTGCTTTGCCGCAGGTTTTCTCCCACCGCGTAGTGCCTGTGGGTTTGCTTCGTGGTGTTGTTTTTACATGATGGGGATGATTTGTTGTATTTTTAATGTGTATTCTCCCCCCCACACACACATGCCTCTTTTAATACGTATTCTTAAGTAAACAACGAGGTGTGGGCGGCACCGATCATGGAAATCTTGTCAGTTTGACCAGTAAGTCCGATTCACGTGGGGAAGAAAGGAGAATGTTCCACAGGCTCAGAATCATTGGACACCGCCCCCCACCAACTGCCAAGGTAGCGAATGGACCGTGTGCTCCTTCAACGCTTCTGGGTCAACGCTGGGGGCCTGCTGACCCGCCAGGACCCGGCTCCTGGGGTCCCAAGGTGAACAGCCACCACCAGCAGCCTCTCTGAAAACACGGAGGGTCCCTGGGGCTTCCGTGGGGGCAGGTGGGGACGCGGGGAGGGGAGGAAGATCCCTTCCAGCTGCGGTTCTCTACGGCTGAGAAAGGCAGAGACAGACCTAAGGCCTGTGAAGTTTCCGTGCTGGAAAGGCGTTCTGGGTGGGGGAACAGCCACCACAGAAGGCAGGACTGCAGAGGAGAGGGACAAGCGGCCCTCGGTTCTGCTTTATCCGGAGCGCTTTTAGCCTGTCGTGCCCCACGTGCTCTTCGAAGGAGGACCTCTCCACGGTTGCCGCCCATTGGACCTCCACGCTCCGGACTGCTTCCTTCGGGAAGCCTTCCCTGGTTTCTGTGACGGAGACAGGTCTCCTTCTCCGGGCCTGCAACACGTACCACTAGTGAGATGCCAAATCTGTGTGCCTCTCTGCTCCCCAGGGTATGAGTCCCGTGGGGCGGGGGCTGCTCTGCTCACGGACCCCCGTGCCAAGCCCCGTGCCTGCCCACAGTGGTGGCGCTCTCTGGAAGAAGGAAGGCTTTCAGAGACTCCAGACCTGTCAACCCACCTGACAAGTAGCGAGTAGGAGGCACGGGCCCCCACGCCCCCTGCCTGGCCAGACGCCGGCCTCTGCCGTCCCCTTGGCTCTCCGTTACTTTGCTGCCGAGTTCTAGGCACGGAGAGGAAGTTTCTAGCCACCCTGGCTTTTCGCTTCTTTCTCTTTTTTTTCTGGTGACCTTTCCGTGTAATTAAAAGGCAGCTATTCCGGGAGACGAGGCAGCCGGAAGCGGAGACACTGATCTCTGTGTACGTGTGTGGAAATTTATTGTCTGGAGCGCAGGATTCTGCTCGAAGCTCCTGTGCTAACATCATCTGCTGCTTCCCTCGGGGGGAGGGGCCCCCAGCCGGGAAACTGTCCCCTCTGCGGGCCGCAGGCCCACTGTGTGCCCAGCGCCTCCGAGGTACCCTCTCACGGACCCCCGTGCTGCCCCCCTGGGCAGGGTGACGACTTCTTCTTTTTTCGGGGGATGAACTCTCCCGAGTCACCCGGCAGCCAGGGGACACGCAAGGGGTCTGTCTGCCTCAGGCCAGGGGGCGGCCCGGGTCGATGGAGCCGTGGCGCCACTGCCTGGAATTTGAGTCTGTGGGCCTTTGAGGCGGCGGATCCCGAGTCCCTCCCTCCGGCAGGGGCACGGAGCCCTGTGCTGGGTGGGGTGCCGCGGGAGAACGCGGCGCAGGCCTGCCCTCTCGGAGCTGGATCCCACATGCAGGCCCCTGGCTGGCCTGCCTGCTGTCTGTGGGGGGCCCTCCCTCACCCTAGAACTACACCCACGAGGCGATATCAAGACGGTGCGTGTCCACCAGCTCGGAGCGGCCCGGCCCAGGACACGGGAGGTACAGCTCTCACCTCGGGGAGCTGGGTTCAAATCCCGGCACCCCACTCCTTCATCTCCCGACTCCGGACGAGAACGCCCCCCGCGCCCCCACGCTCCTCGGGGCCGCGCTCCGAGGCTGCTCCGAGGCTGCTCCCCTCAGAGGCTGTGTGCTCAATGCTTCTCACCCACCCCGGACTACAGAATCCTGGGAAAGTTAATTTTCTGGATGGAAATCCTTCCTTGGCTGTACCTTCCCGGGGCTGGTCTGCGGGCCCCTCCGCCCCCGCGCCTCTGGCCAGCACAGGGGAAATAGCATCCCCCCCCCCCCCCCGCAGTCCCCGGGCCTCAGGGTGGAGGGTCTCCGGTCCAGCGGCCCCTGCGCCCCCTGCCCCGCCAGGCCTCCGCCCCTTGGCTCTCCGAAGCCTGCAGCTGCTGAGGATAATTCACACGCTGGCCAGGGGCCAGCTCCCCTAAGCCACGGAGAATTGCAATTTAGCGAGTCCCTCAAATCCGAGGAGGCAGGAGCCTAGAAGCGCATCTGCAGCACGAAGCCGTCCCCAGCAGCATCAGGGACCTTCCTCGTCCCCGACCACCTCCGCGCCCCATCCGTTTCCCACAAGCCTGGATTAGGCACTGGCAGCTGGGCGGGGGCGGGGGCCAGGGGAGCGGGGGGGTGGGGGGCAGGGCTGGGGGCCCAGACCAGGGGGCTCTGGTCCTCTTGGCCCCAGCCTTGCCACGTGGCCCCCGGTAGGGTGCAACGCCCCTCTGGGCCGTGGGTGTCCCAGCTGTAAAGGGGGATGGGGTCCTTCGCCGGTCCGTGCCTCGGCCAGGCAAAGGCACACCCCGGGCCCGGAAACAGGAGCTGTGGGGAGGTGCCTTTCTGACAGACCCCGGAGTGGATCTGAGGTTGGCAGAAGAGCTCCGGCCCCGTGGGAAGGGGTGAGTGGAGAGGGCCCTGCAAATGGGGTTCGTGTGAGCAGAGACTCAGGGACGGCCGGGGGAGCATTGTGGGTAAGGCCTGACGCGCAAGGTCTCCAGGATCCGGAGGCTAGCGATGTGGCATCTGGAGTCACCTAAAGAGCCCATCACAGCATCTGTGAGGTGCGCCAGGCACGGCCACGGCCAGGAACACGAACGGCCCCTTCTCCAAGAGGAACAGCATAGGCCTCAGGCACCACGGGGCTGAAGGCCCAATCGCTCCTTCCAGCCTCCCTGGGGAGAGCCCAGGCTGCAGGGGCATGCACGGAATCTCAGAATCCCACACAGAGACTTGCTTGCCTCCAGGGCTGGAGAGCTCACTACCTTACCAGGAGCCCATTCCTCCGTGGAGGAGTGCTCATCGCTAGGAAAGGGCTTTCTAGAAACTGCTCTTGGGCCTCGGTGCCTCTGGAGGTGGTAACCTGACCTTCTTGACCTCTTTCTTCCAGACCAAGCCTCAGGGCTGCTTTTACCTGTTCCTTGCGAGATGCACCTCGGTGCCTTCTTCTGAATAGGAGTCAGTTGTTAGCTTCTCCCTGAACTTTGCGTCTGTACCCCAGCGGCAGTTTGCAGCCGACTTTCACCTCCCCAGCTATGAACACTATGCTCCTGTTAATGAACCCCCCGGCCACTGTTTTTCTGATTTTTCATCACAGTGTTGTGTCCCGTACAGAATGGGGCTGGTCGTCCCGGTGGTAGAAATGAATGAAGCACATTCAGCTTAGGGAAACGGAGGCCCAGAGGGGAAAGGCCCCGCTCAAAGTTACAGAGGGCATCCAAGGCAGAGCCGGGAAGAGCACCAGGGCTCCTAACTTCTGCCTGTCCACTTAGTACACAGTTCCTCCAACTAGACAGAAAGGCGGGCCTCCCTCCCTCCCTCCCTCCCTCCCTTCCTGAGAACCTCTCAGCTAAGCCAGGGAAGGTGAAGCCCACGGCCTTCAGATGGTCATGATTATCGGTGGAGGGGTGAGTGCAGAGGGGAGGGACCCCGGCCCCTTGTCCCGCTAGCTGTTCCAGGGAATCAGCTGCGTCCAGGGGCCTGGGGGCCAAGGTCCTGCACAGCCGACCTCGTCCAACTCATTCTGCAAGCTCTGGGTGTTTCCAGGGATGGCGGGGGCCTGCACATTCCTTTCTGCTGAGGGAGCTCCCCGGCAAGCGGGGAGAGGAACCAGCCAGCTCCAGGAGGCTTTGTGGTGGGAAAGGAAGGACAGCTTACGTTCACGGGGAGGTCAATGTGTGCCAGCTGCCGGGAGGGCACGTCTCCTGCGCCACTTGAGGGAGTGGGAACCACATTCTTCTGTCGCCAAGGAGGGCAGTGACTTGATGCAGGAGGTGACAGGGGTGCTCCCCTTCCAGGACTGTTGACAAATGACGTCGTTCTGGAAGGGCCGGCGAGTGCCCACCCCGTGTCCAAGCCACGTGGCCACGTACCGGCAGACCTGGGATTCGGACCTGGGCCCACCAGCCACGGCGGCTCCTTCAGGGTAAGGAGCCTTTCGGAGCGATGGCTTTTCCTGCATTGCCACCAGCCTGCTCCCCAACCTAGAGGCTCCCCGTGGTCCTGGGGACTCGGGGGATGTGGGGCTGCAGCCCCTGCCCACGTCCCAGTGGGGAAGGTCCCACGGTGGAAAGCCGGAGCCGACTGCCCCTGAACCCAAGGCTCCCCTCCCCTTCCCTATCCCCCCCTGCTGCCAGGGCCACACGGGTGTCGTGCGGGCAGGCCGCCGCCACCGCCGTGGAGGGCTGGCCCGCAGCCCTCGACTTTCCACCAACTAATAATTTTTACAAACCTCCAGCCTCGTAAAAAAGTGCACAGTGGCCTGAACAACCTTGGCCAGGAGCCTTGTGGGAAAGCGGAAGGCACTGAGGCCAGGCACAGGCGATCTCGGCCAAAGGCCACTTCCTGCCTCTACTCGAGATCTTGCCTCAGGCTTCGGACCTGACCACGTCCCCTGGGGCCCTCAGGGGAAAGGCTGCCCTCTGCCAACGAGACTCAGAGAGGCCCTCCGCCCTGGCCACCCTGGCCACCCTGCCCCCCGCCAGCCCCGACTCCCTTCTGCCGAGAGGTCCGCTGCCTCCGACCCACCCTGTGTTTCCTGCTGAGTGCAGGCCTCTGCCTACATCCCCAGGATCCCCTTCCTGTCGCTCCATCAGGGGTGCAGAGATAATGACACATCCTTATCCCAGAGGGGCTCTGAGAGCCACAGACACACAGCTGGGCTGAGACCCCAGGACAGCGGTCGTGGGGGAGCGTGGCAGAAAGAGAAGGGCCAGGCCTCCAGGCAGACCCTCCCCCAGGAGGCGAGGCCAAGGGCAAGAGCCAGGCCAGTGAACAGTCTGGGAGAAGTTCCCAAAGAGGCAGAAAGAGAAGAAACAGGTGGGGCCCAAAGCCGGAGGAAGGGTGTTCTAACTGGAGGGAATGATCAGCTGTCTGGGGGTGGGAAATGGCAGGGGTGAGGAGGGGTGATCATCACATTTCACGCCCCGGGGGGGGGGGCAGGGGGCTCGAGCACTCTGGGAAGAGGGAGTGGGGAGCAGTTAATGCGCGGGCCTAACCCTGGCGCTCAGATGAGCGCCCGAGGGTGGAGGGGTCTCTCCAGCTCCTTCTCACCCTCCATCCCCCTGCCGGGGGTGTCCTCGAGGGGCTCCACGTCCGTCCACTGGACCTCCATTTGCTCCAGGGAGGCCAGCTGGGGCGGCGGGGCGGGGAGGCCAGTGCCCCCTGCAAAATGGGGGCGTGACCACAGGCTCCCTGGGGCGTGGGAAGATTTTCCCGCACCTGCAGGAGGTGCTCAGGGCCCCTTGGAGGCCACCTCGTAGCTGCAGGTGGAGATCCAAGGCTCCCTTGCCGGGAGCCCTCTCTGGAAGCCTGATTTATGGGCCCGCCCCTTGGCGCACACAGATCTGGCCCTTCTCTAAGTGCGTGTTCAATCAAATTAAAAGTGCCTGAGGTCAGAGGAATCATCAATTACCTAAGTCTCTTGGCAGCTGTCCCCGGCTCCATGAGCCAGAGAGGCTGGGAGGGCATCGTTCCCCTCCCGCCCACAGACCGGCCGGTGTGGGGACAGCCCGGCCTCCAGGAGGGCCCGCTGGCCTCAGTGAACCCATCTATAAGTGGGGGGGGGGGGGGGGGGGGGGGGGGGGGAGCTGCGTAGGTGAAAGTACAACCAGAGGCCTGTGTCCTCCGAATGTTGGTTCTGGGGCCTTCTGGGGCTTGGCTGTGGAGAGGAGGGGCCTGTGTGGGTCTATAGTGCGTGGAAGGCCCCTAGGACTTGCCGTGAGCGTTGCCCTGGCCGGGGTCTTCCTCCAGCTGGCCTCAAAGCCAGGCCCCGGGCCTGGACACAGCAGGCCCAGGGGGAGAGTGTGGGAGTGCAAACCTACCTCCTCCCCTTCTGCACGGCACTGCCCTCTGGGTCTCGGAGTTTCTTCTGCAAACCTCTCTCAAGCTCACAGAGAGAGGTCAGCGTGCGAAGGAGGCAAACAGCGCTCCCGGCCTCATCCGCATTTTTAAAACGCGCTCTGGGGGCGTGTGGGTGGCTCGGTCAGTTAAGCGCCCGGCTTCGGCTCGGGTCATGATCTCACGGTTCACGGGTTCGAGCCCCGCGTCGGGCTCCGTGCTGACAGCTCGGGGGCCCGGAGCCTGGCTTCGGATTCCGTGTCTCCCTCTCTCTCTGCCCCTCCCCGGCTCGCGCTCTGTGTCTCAAAAATAAACGAATGTTAAAAAAGTTGAAAACGTGCTCTGTATTTGGTATTTGCTCTGCCGCAGCGGCGTGATCCACAACGGCCAAAAGGTGGAAGCTACGCCCCTTTCGGAGGAGCGGCCAGACAAGAGGTGGTCCCAGCCGGACCTCGGAGCCCGTGCAGCCCTCGTGAGGAAGGAGATTCTGACCCCTGCCGCAACGTGGGGGAAACTTGAGGATGTCATGCTGAGTAAAGGAAGCCAGACACAGACTGACAAATACTGTGTGATTCCCCTTCGGTGAGGTCCCTAGCGTGTTCAGGTCGGCAGAGACAGAAAGTGGGTGGGGGGCAGGGGCAGGGGGATGGGGGATGGGGGTTGCCGTCTCACGGGGACAGAGTCTCAGTTTGGGGAGACGAAAGTCTGGGGGTGGACGGCGGGAACGTGCTTGGTGGCACTGAGGCCGCGTGCTTTACGGCAGTTAAGACGGTAAATTTTACGAGCTGTGCGCGTGTGTGTTTTTACCACAATATAGAAGAAAGCCACGATTTGTATCTCGTTAAGAGTTCATTCAATCCACGCGGTTCGAAAGAGAAACGTGCTTCCCAGTCCACACAGCCGGATGGCGTGCGCCCACAGCCCGAACACCCTTTTTCTTTGCTTCTCTTCTCCCTTCCCTCTGTGCATGCCAGTCACAGCCCCCTCCTTAGGGAAAGGTCTCCCAGTGAAGCCCGGGTCTCCTGGCGTCCTGCCCAGAGCTCCCGGGAAGGGGCTGGCCTGGGAAGAGACCGCGGAAGGTAGGGGTCTCGGCGACACCCTTCCAGCTGGAAAACCAGGCCATCGAAGCTGTCAGCTGCCCACCGGGCCGGGCCCGGAGAAGGACAGACAATCATCAGATGCACCAGGGTTGTGCGCCCCCTCGGCCCCTGTAACATCAGACACTTTCCGAGACCTCCACTGTCTCCCCGCTCGGCTGACGCCAGCCTTTAAAGAACAAGCAGGTCGGGGAACGGAATTAATTTTCTAAAATTGAACGTCGTGTCGAGGAGTCACCTCCCGACCTCTTGCCAGGGAGGAAGGAGAAATGGCCCTTTGGTCTGGGCGCTCCCGACAGCCTGTGACAGCCCTTCACTCCAGTCGTTAGTTCTGGCTCGAACCATTCGGAATTGCCATCACCGTAGGGCGCCTGACCACCAAGGGCGCTAAGCAACGTCCGCGCTTGTAACGACGACCCCCAGGTCAGGGAAGATGTGATGGGATCCTCACCACAAGTGCACTGGGAGGCTTGACGCGGCCAGGGGGCGCCTGGGACTTCGGCTCGGGTCACGATCTCGCGGTCTGTGAGTTCGAGCCCCGTGTCGGGCTCTGTGCTGACAGCACGGAGCCTGCTTGGTATGCTCTGTCCCCCTCTCTCTCGGCCTCTCCCCTCTCATGCTCTCTCTCTCTCTCTCTCAAAATAAATAAATAAGTAAATAAACTTAAAAAAAATCTTGGGGCGCCTGAGTGGCTCAGTCAGTAAAGTGTCTGACTTTGGCTCAGGTCACGATCTCACAGTTCACGGGTTCAAGCCCCGCGTCAGGCTCTGTGCTGACAGGTCAGAACCCGGAGCCTGTTTCGGATTCTGTGTCTCCCTCTCTCTCTGACCCTCCCCAATTCATGCTCTGTCTCTCTCTGTCTCAAAAATAAACATTAAAAAAAGATTTTTTTAAATAAAAAATAAAAAAAATCAAATCAGGGTGCCTGGGTGGCTCAGTCGGTTAAGCGTCCAACTTCAGCTCAGGTCATGATCTTGCAGTTCACGGGTTCGAGCCCTGCGTCAGGCTCTGTGCTGACAGCTCGGAGCCCGGAGCCTGCTTCCGATTCTGTGTCTGTGTCTCTCTCTCTCTCTGCCCCTCCCCAGCTTGTGCTCTCCTCTCTCTCTGGGTCTCAATAGTAAATAAACAAACTTAAAAAAATTATTACAAGAAAAGAAAATGGCGCGGCCCCTTTGGAAACGAACACGAAAACGCAAAGAAAGAGGTGCCCAAGTGCCGAGGCCGTCCAGTCCAGCCGTCCCGCTTCTGGAAGCGTGCTCCTAAGAAAAGCACCCGGGAGAAGCAAAAAGGCGTTTGCCTGGAGTCGCTCACTGCACGGGGCGTCAGAGTCTGAAAAACCAGAATCGACCCACCCGCGTAATGATGGGGACTCAACTAAGCCGGCGAGGAGCCAGAGGGAGGCAGAGCTCCTGGCCGTCCCAAGCGGTCCCCCAGAGAAGGGAAAATCAGACGGGCGGTGCCCAAGCCCCCGGCGACAACGCCACCCACGTGGACCCGGCCACGGGAGATGTTCCACTGGAGAGTGTTACCGGGTTAGTCACACTGTAGTTAAAATATGTCAGGTGCTCTGCTCCAGAGTGAAAACTTCAGGGGTTAGGCGTGTGTGTGTGCATGTGTGTGTGTGTGTGTGTGTGTGTGTTCATGCTTTTCTTAAAACTGGAGAACAGAGCTGGCTAATGGAACTCGACAAGGTAAAACACAGAAAGCAGACGCGATGTGCTTTGACTGCGCAGGCAGAAAGCAGACAGGACGGGCGGAGCTCAGAAAAGTGGAGGTGGCTGGATGGGGTGTGGGGTCACGACGTGCTTCCCCCTCTTGTCAAAATTGCCTCTCATGCTGAATGCTCTTCTTTTTAGGTGAGAAAAACAAGAAAGCTGCACCCACTATGTGTTCAGACTTGTGGGTTTGACTCACGCTTTCCACCCCCTCCCCCGCCCCAGGGCCTGGAGGGGAGCAAACCCTCCTGCTCACCCCCTGACATCTCGGACCCCTGTCCGGCTGCCCTGGCCCCAGCCGGCACCGGCGGGGAGGGAGGGTAGCGGCATCCTTGCAGGGGGGAGTTGGGGGCTGCTCTGGGGCACAGGGCCCGCCCCCAGCTGACGATGTCCGCTGTCTCCATCCCCCTCCCCCCCAGGGGCCCTCCCCAGGCCTGCAACCTTCCCCCCAGGGGGCCTCCCCAGGCCTGCTAACGCTATCTTCTTCCCCCACAGGGGCCCTCCCCAGGCCTGCAACCTCCTTGCCAGGAAGGTGGGTCGGATGCCTCCTTCTGGGCCTGACGGGCCCCCAGCGGACAGCCCCTTCTCCTGGTCCTCCTTTTTCCCAGAATGCCTTGGACTGTTCATCACCCTGGGGGCCCCAGAGGACAGAGAGGCTCAAGTAGGTGCTGTCTCTCAGGACCTCCCTCCCGGATCTGACACTCGAGACTTTTTTTAAATAGATATTTAAACAAAATTCTTTTAGGGACACCTGGGCGGCTCAGTCGCCTGAGCGTCCGACTCCGGCTCAGGTCGTGATCTCACGGTTTGTGCGTTCGAGCCCCGCGTCGGGCTGTGCTCTGTCTCTCTCACTCTCTCTCTCTCTCAAAAATAAATAAAATTTTAACAAATTAAAAAATTTTTTTAAATATTTAATTTATTTTTGAGAGAGAGAGAGACAGACAGAGCATGAGCAGGAGAGGGGCAGAGAGAGAGGGAGACACAGAATCTGAAGCGGGATCCAAGCTCTGAGCAGTCAGCACAGAGCCCGACGCGGGGCTCGAACCCACGAACCGTGAGATCACGACCTGAGCCGAAGCAGGACGCTCAAGCGACTGAGCCAGCCAGGCTCCCCACGACCTTTTTAATTCTAGAAGAGACGGATTAGCCACGAGGACCTCTGTGCAGGCCGCTCCCGACAGGCCGCCAAGGAAGGCGCAGGGAGGGACAGAGAGGGAGAGGCGGTCCTGTGTCCTCAGGGGAAGAAATCTCAGGGTTGAGTCCCCCAGGGCAGCCCTCCCGGCTCGCTGCGAATGTGGTCTCGGGGGGACTCGTGTCACACACACACGCCCCGCCACAGGGAGATCCAGGGTGGGGGCCCTGGGAGGTGGCCTGTGCAGCTGTGTGGGCGGGTTGCAAAGCCGGGCGCTGAGGTTGGGACGCGGCATCGTTCAGGACCCGTCGGTTGCAGACACGCCTCAGCTTCTTGTCGATGGTGGGTCTCTCTCAGGCAGGCGCCGGTGGGGGGAGGGAGGTTTCCCAGGGGCCCTCCTGTGACCTCAGGGTGGCCAGTCCCAGGGAACCCCCCCCCCCCCCAACCCCGGGAGCCACAGCCTTGGCTCCGTCGGTCCCTCTGCGGGCCCGGAGCGCCGAGGACACGTGGAGATAGACGTCCCAGCCTCCCCGCTGCCCTGCACCCCGGAATCACACGGCACTGTCACCTGGGCCCCCAGCGCGCCCTCTGCCCCTCTCCACCCTCACAGCCGTGGCTCCAGCGAGGCCACGTGGTCTCCCGCCTGGACTGTGCTCTACCTCCCAGGTCGCAACTCAAGTCCACCGTGAGCTGGGACGGGCTGTGTAGAGCCTCACTCTGACCCGGCCGCCTTACGCCCAGCCCCTCCAGCCGGGCCCCAGCAGCCTCAGGCGACAGCCTCTCCACCCGGCCTTGCCTCCCCCCACCCCCGGGCTGCACCTCGGCTTGTCCTCACGCCCAGGCCTTCACGCCCCCACCCTCGCCGCCCCCCCCTCCCATTGCCTGTCTACCTCTATCCCTCCTGAGGCTCAGCCCACCCGTCCCCTCCTGCGGGAAGCCCCCCCTGACCACCTCCCTCGTAGAACTTGGCATCCACATTGGGGCGAGCTCTCTCCTTGTGACTCCCATCCCCACCCCGGCCTAAGTGGGTTCCGCTCAGAGCAGCGGTGAGTCGAGGACGGACGAATAAAGGGCTGTGAAGAAATGAGCGAGAGGATGAGCGCATGTATCGCTGTGGGGACGAGAGGGGCCTCCGCAGGCCCGGGGGCCAGCAAAGGGTAGAGCCCAGCAGGCCTTCCTCCCCACTCCTCATCACGATCACAGGGCCTCTGATTCATTCCCCAGCGCCAGGCTTCCCGGTACAAAGCAGACTTGCGGTCTCCGGCCCCACTCCCTCCCTGCTGTCAGTGTGGGCATGACTTAGGAGCCTCTCAGCCCCTGTCTCCCGGGCCCGGGGGGGGGGGGGGGGGTTCCCCCCCCTGTCCCCGGGGGGGGGGGGGGAAGGCCAAGGCCAGCAGGCGGGGGGGCACCAGGGGGGGGGGAAACCCCCCGGGCTTTTCGCCCCCGGGGGCCCGGGGGGGCGGGGGGGGGGGGGGGGGGGGGCTGGTGCCGCGTCCCTGGGGGTGTTAACGGTACCCCCTGCCCCGTGCCTGCGGAACCGTGAGCGCCTGCGCGGGGCCTCGCATTAGTATTCCCTGTACAGACGCTTGCAAAGAAATGACTCACACACCGGTTGACTAATTTGAAAGTAAGCTGTTTTTGCTGCAAGTGGAAAGGTTCAGTGAATCTTAAAAACTAAGCGATGGGGATTTTATTCCTTGTTCTAGAGCTTTCCTTCTGCAGGGAGGGCGACCCTGCCACCAAATGTCTCTGGTTGGCTTCAGCTGCAGCAGCCGTGGTTGGGGGACCGGGGCCAGTTAACCTCCTCTCCTGGGGACAGCGGCGACGCATTCCACCAGGACGGACCCCACAGGCCACACCCACTGCACAGGACACACATCGGTGGCATGGGGTGGGGGCCCAGGCCGCAGCTCTGCAGAGTCCACCTGCCCAACACCGTTCCTCTTGGGAGGGGGCAGATTGCCCCGGGGGGCGCGTCTTACGGCCTGAAGGGCTGCTCTCCCCCTATTTTACAGACAGGCAGTCGAGAGGCACAGAGAGGTAAATAATTCATCTGAGGTCACACAGCCGCTATGGACAGAAGGCGGGAGTATAACCAGGGCCACTGGCTGCAGCTGGCTTTCCCAACTTAGGTCACCACCAGGGGTTAGAGAGATGAACGGGGCGGGGTGAGGGCATGGACATGTTTTGCCTCTGCCGGGGCGGGAGGGGGGGATGAGATTTGCATTTGTCCTGTGGGCAGTGGGGCCTGACGGAACAGACCCGAACAGACTACAGAAGGGGGAAGGCCCTGGGGGGTGCGGGGAGCAGGGTTGAGAGCAGAAGGTGGCCCAGGTTGGGCAGCAGCAGAGAAGGGAGCGATGAGGTCAAATTCAGGATATGCCTCCAAGGCAGACCCGGCAGGACCCTGGCATTAACCAGGAGGACGTGACGGAAAGAGCCATAAAGGAGACTCCTGAGAACCTGCGTGGAATAACTCACCCCCTCCAGGACCTACTGCCCCCCTGACCCACCCCTGCCCTAAGTGGTCCACACCCGTGGGCCACCCCCCTCCCTCCCTGGCCTTCTTTATCGGCCACGCTCCCCAGGACCGCTGTCCGTCCATAACATGGACACAGGAAGCCCCAGGACGTGTCAGACGGCCGAGCATGGAGCCTCCCCTTGGGGGGCAGCTGCTCAGACTGATGAGTGCACTGGAGCCCCGGGGAGACTTGAGCTCAGGAAGAGAAGTCACAGACATGGTGGAGGCCAGAGGGCGAGCTCCCCGCACCCTCAGCGCTCCGGCCGCTGCCCGTGCCGCCCTCTGTAGGCTGCGTGACTTCGGGGGAGCGCGTCTAACACCCCGTGCCTCAGTTTCCCCCCCTGCACTCATCGTGGGGCTTGTGGGAACAGCGGGTTATCTCGCGGCTCTTACTCTCCGCACGCAGTGGCTCCGTCAGGGGTCATCGTAACGCACTTTTTCCAAGGCTGGGAGCCAGGTCGCCGTGCTGGGCACTTGGGCCAGGCACGGGGCCAGTGCCCAGTAAAGGCTGCCTGTGAGGTTCCCTGTTTCCTGCTCGCCGTGTGCCTCGAGGCAGGCAGCACTCCCCCTCTGAGACGAGGCTGCTCTGTGCTCACCGTGGGCGAGAGCCGCGGTCCCCGTCTCCCGGGGACTTCGGGAGGCCACCTTCCCACAGAAGGTGCTGGGCACGGGGCCCGGCGTCTCTTAAGTGCCCCATTAGGGCTCGCTGTGATAATTACAAAGCGGCGGGGCCGTGACTGGCACCCGGCCCGGGTGGGCTCACCCGCCGGGCAGCCGCCAGCCTAAGTTGAAAAACTTAGTCAAACTCTCGTATCACCTTCCCAGAGCCCCGTCCTCCCCGGCGCCGAAACGCAAGCCAGAGATAACAGTCTCCCAAACGGATTTACCGAAGTCAACCCATCACAAGTGCGGACACGCTCGGAGATGACAGGAGCCCGTGAGTTCCTAATATCCCGCCCGGCACGCGGGACTGCAAACAGTCGGCCGCGTCTCCCGGCCATCCATCAGCCCGTGTGTCAGGCGGTGTCGCCTGGGCCCGGGACTGTGGTCGCCATAGGGGTGGAGTCAAACGCATCCTTTCAAAAATAGATCTGCTTAAAATTCATTAACTGGGACAACTCCGCCGAAAGAAGCAATCAATTCCTTGAACTCTATAACCATGCCTCTCCCACGGATCTCTTCCTCGGTGTCGGTCAAGCTAACAAAGACTGTCTGGGTACCACGGAAGGAGGGGGACACGAGGACACAAGGGAAGAAGTCTAGTCTGGACGTTCCGCAGCCGGCTAGGACCCGACTGCTTCCCGATGCGTTTGTCTCCGGAGGGGGTCATTCGTCACACCAGCCGGGGTCGGGAGCCTGCTCAGCCCCTGCCGGGCGCCGGGCTGGGCCAAGGGTCCGGGGGAACCGAGAGATGGTCTCACGCATGAGGAGCCCCAGCTGAGCGGGGGGTTGCGGGGACGGACGTCTGGGCTCGCTCTTGGTGATCTCATCCTGCATGTGGCCATAAATCCCACTCACTAGCTGATGGGTCCTGAATTTATGTCGGCAGCCAGGGCCTCCCCACTGCACCCCCCGGACCCCACCATCCGGATGCCCCCAGATGCCCGCTCCGTATCTCCACTGGGGTGTCTAATGGGGGTCCTAGATCCACCCTGTTCAGGCGCGGCCAGACCCATCTCGGGTTCTTCCAGCCCCTCAGGCCAGAGGCAGGGAGCCCTCTAGGATTCCTCTCTTTACCTCAAACCCACACCCAGCCCCATCCGGGGGCCTGGGGGACCTGCCTTCCAAGACCAGCCAGATTCTAGCCACGTCTCTGGGCCTCCGTGGGTGCTGGGCTGGGCTGGCCCAATCTGTGCTGGTAGCACCTGGCTGACTGTGGAAACTCTTACCTGCTTCTACCCAGGTCCCTCCCCCTAATCTCACCGGCTAGAGGAAGTCTATTCACACGCAAGTCACAAGAGCCTCCCCTCTACCCAAACCATGCTGAAGGCGCCTGGGTCCCCCCAGACCTTATGAAGCCCGCCAAAGTCCCCGTGCCCCCTGATCTGGCCTCCTATTACTCTCCACCACTTCTGCCCCAGGGCCTTTGCACTTGCTAGCTTCCTGCTGAGAGCTCTTCCCCTAGGTGGTCTATGGGGCTATACTTGGAAATAAGACTTCCCTCGTCACCTTATCTGGAAGTGTCCCTTTCCCTTGGCACTTTCCACGAATAACTGTTTGACTCATGCATCTTGCTTGCCATCCATTGGTTCGGCCAGCAGAATGTAAGAGCCACCTGGCTGGAGGGGGGCGGTTTTCTGTGTGGTCACTGCTGAGTGCTCCGGGGCTCCCCGGGAACATGACAGGTCTCAGGAAGTGTGCAGTCAGGGAATGGATGAGTGAAACATGTCTCTCTTCCAGAAGGCTGCCCCCAGCCCCTTCTTTAGGCTCTCATCACAGGCTCCAGCACTCCGCTCCCTGTGGAAACTTCTGGTCGTGGCTTTTCTCCGGGTGGTGGGGGCTGGGGTGGGGGTGGGCAAATCCTCTCCCAGCTGACTAGCCAGACGCTGGCCCCTGTCCGACCTGTCCCCACCTGCTGCCTCTGCCCTTCATAATGGACGGTGTGGACACTGGCTCAGTCAACCTCCTGCTTGCCATACCCTGGGCACATCAGCCCCTGCCCCTATGCTTCCCTTCTGGAACCTTCCATTCAACTCTTCCTTTCCAACCACTTGTCCTCCTGGACACTCCCTGGTTGTCCCTGGGAAACCTCGCCTCACAATTAAAACCTCCCTCTCTCTCCCCTAGAATTTCAGGCCACTGCTCCTTCTGTGCCCTTGTCTGTCCAGCCTGAGAACCCCACCACAGGGCTGGGTGCTGAGCTTGTGGGGTCCACGAGGGCGGGGGCTGCTAAAGCAATGAGGTGTCCCTTATGCATGTGATGAACCCCACTGAGATGAGCAGAAGTACAATGCAGACTCAAGGCAGGTGCGGTAAGCCTGGAAGCTTCCAGGCCGTGTGCCCTGTGCTCACTGTTGATACAATTCAGTTCGATCCACTTAACAAACATTTACCCAGCGCACGCCGTCAGCCGAGCACGGGGCCAGGCCCCACGGGAGGCACCCCTCTGCTGCTCCCTGCCTCGCCCTCCTCCCTGTCTCTCCTACTCGCTCTTCTGCCCCTGTCAGCCCCTGCCTGCTGCCCTGTCTACCTACACACCACACTGCAGACGTCCCTGATGGGGTCTGATGGGCAGCTGACCTCCTCAGCATCCACTCTGCCGGTGGCCTCGCCGCCGTGACCTGTGGAAGGGGCACTTCCCGGGGAAAACGCTTGCTGGGGGCCCGGGGCTGGGCGGTGGGGGGTGTCCCGGTGACCAGAACCCGTGGGCCCCAGAGGGCGGCAGCAGCCGCGGGAATCCCATAATCGGTGACTGCCTCCCACCCCATGCTGGGCTTTTGAACGAGCACATCCAGGGCTCCTACCGGAGACGGAGACGAGGCCCGGAGTGAACACGTGACTGACGGCCGCAGGCCTGGAACGCAGGGTCAGGGCTGGGGCATCATCTTGAACTTGGACTGCCTCTGGGAGCTCCTGGAGAGAGCCCAGCATTCACCTTTGCCCCCTCACCCCTGGAGCTAGCTCTGAGTCATAACAGTAATAATGCCGAGGCGCCTGGAGGGCTTGGTCGGTTGAGCGTCCGACTTCGGCTCGGGTCATGATCTCGCGGTTCGTGAGTTCGAGCCCCGGTTGGACTCCGTGCTGACAGCTCAGAGCCCGGAGCCTGCTTCGGATTCTGTGTCTCCCTCTCTCTCTCTCTCTCTCTCTCTGCTCCTCCCCCGCTTGTGCTCTTTCTCTCTCTCTGAAAGACAAACATTAAAAATAAATTTAAAAAAGTAGTAATAATGCTAATCAACCCCGATCTGCACGCCAGGCACCCACGCAGGCACGTGTGCAAGGGTGTGCACTCCAAAACCTCCCCAGAGCCCTCTGAGGAAGGCGCTGGTATTATCCCCATTTCACAGACAGGGGAATGAAGACAGAGAGGTTTAGCATCCTGGCAAGGCCACGCCGCTAGTGAGTGGCAGAGGGGGGGACTCAAACTCTGACAGAAGGTGACCTGCAGATGCTTGTGGTGTTCAGTGAACAAACGTGCACTGAAATTGCCCCCGCGGGCCTCCGACTGGGGGGGGGGGAGTGGGTGGCAGGAGTGGAGCCCCGGGCCAGCTTCTTCCCAGCTCACCCCTTGGCCTGCCGCCGGGGGGAAATGGGTTCATAGCTACCTGCGTTCATTCATATGTTCCCCTGCTCATTCGTTGATCAAACACTAACCAGACACCCAAGCGCGGGGGATTCGGGGACAATTTAGACACGGGCCTGCCGCCCGCCCCCAGTGTTGATGTGGCCACCCAGCCGGAGGAAAGACATCTAGAGGCAGTACCTCGAGCAGCAGGTGGCAAGAGCCTCTCCTGTGCCACCGCCCCACCCCGCCCCTGCAACGAGGAGGATGGGAGAGGACTAAGCTGGCTGCAGCAAACCCCGTGCATCTTTGGTTCCGTCTGGGAGATGGGGTGGGGGGCGGGGCGCAGACACCCCGAGGCCCAGACTCACCCGCCTCCGACTTTGTTTTCCCTCGTCTCATCTTTCTTGGCCACCTCTCATTTATCTGGCCGCTCTGGTGTCACCTCCTAAGCCCTCCTAAAGCCTCTGCAGAATGAAGTGAGGATAAATAACCTAACTGTCATCAGCCTCAGCGTGGTGGGACCGCCGCTCTGCCCGCCACGCGAGGCACATGGGCCAGAAGGTGATCAGGAAAACTTTGGGACCTTAATGGGTCTGAGACCTGATGTTTTTATCCTGGCCCCGGGGGCTGAAACCGTGTCCCCATCCACACCTCCCTCTTCTGTCCTCCAGAGTTCTCTTAACCAAACGCAAAAAAAAAAAAAAAAAAAAAAAATTGTGTGTAAGGGGGAAGCGGGTCCCTCTTAAATTGCTGAACGAGTACCCAGCCTTGAAAGCCTGGCCTGCACGCCAGCTGGCTGTGAGCGGCTCTTTGTCGCTCAGAGGAAAAGTGAATGTGTCCACCTTATCCACGTTTTTGTCCCCTGTACCACGGCCTTTCCCTCACATTCTTTCTGAATAAAAATAGCCACCCGACCCTGAGCTAGAAAGCCAGAGGGGCCCTGCGAAGCACCACCCCCCCCCCCACCCCCCCCGTTTCCATCTGGAGGGCAGAGCAGCTCTGGAGACTACTTCCCATTTCTTTCTGGGTTTTTCTACAAGTGGAGGATTGTAAACCCTGGCCGTGCACACGGCTGATCACCTGCCCACCCTTCCCAACAGAGATTGCAATAAGGATTCGAGGCAGCAAGGCCAGGATGAGGGGCCCATCTTTTGACGGTTCAGTACCGTCTACGCTCCCTTAAAAAGCTCATGCTGTTGAAAATCCCAGCCCCAGTCCTTTTCCCGCCGAGACCCGTCGTATTGACATGTCTTCGTAAACACAGCCCGAAAGCCAACTCCCAAAGACCAGACGGAAGGGCCTAGATCCCCAGCATCCCTAAGCAGTCCAGGCGCGACCTCGCTCAGGTGCTTCGCGTCGGGCAAAAGGGATGCTTGCCCGACACAAAGAACCTGAGCGAGGCCGCGCCTGGACTGCTTAGTTGAGTCGGTGAAATAACAGAGGGCACGTTTTTCAGGGCGGCCACCTCGTAGCGACACGTTGCGCAGCATCTGACCTTCGGGGCTGGTGGGCGAGTTCCCGAGTCGTCAAGATGGTGGAAACGCCTTGAAGGCAGCGTCTTTGACCTGTCTTGTGATGATGCTCACAGCGGCACCGGGGGGCTCTCTCTGTTCTTAGCAAAAGCCTCTTGTTCTGCTCCTTCCAGACGCGCATGACCGGCTTGCAGATGTCGCTGCCGGGGGCGGCTTTCCTGCAGCGTCTTGTTGGAGAAACCACCCAGGTTTTACCAAGCGCTGGGTTCACCTCACAAGGATGAAATCTGCCTTTGAGTTTACGTTTTAAAGAGATTTTATTTTTTAAGTAATTTCTACACCCAACATGAGGCTCAAACTCACAAACCCAAGATCAAGAGTCACATGCTCTACCAAAGGAGCCAGAGGGGCGCCCTGAAGATTTTATTTGTATTCACTTTTTAAAAAAATTTTTTAATGTTTATTTATTTTTGAGGGAGGGGGAAGGGCAGAGAGAGGGAGACACAGAATCCGAAGCGGGCTCCAGGCTCCGGGCTGTCAGCACAGAGCCCGACTCGGGGCTCGAACTCACGGACCGTGAGATCATGACCCGGGCCGAAGTCGGGCGCTCAACCGACTGAGCCCCCCGGGTGCCCCCGTACCCTCTTTAAAAGGAACGGTTCGGTGGCACCTGGAATGTTCACCGTATCGCACAGAACCTCCTGTTCCTAGTTCCTAAACACTTTTCTCACGACCGACCGAGCCTCCCTCCCCATGAGGCAGTCCCTCCCCACCCCCTCCCCCCCAGCCCCTAACAACCAACCACTCGTCTACTCGCTGTCTCTGCGGATTTGCCTCTTCTGGACACTTCATCCAACTGGGTTCTTTCCGTCTTCTGGCTGCTGTGAGCGCACGTGTACATGTGTAAGTTTAGGGGCGGCTTATCATCCCAATGCACAGATGAGAAAACTGAGGCCCCAGGCTTCAGTGACTTACCCTACCTGCCTGATGCTGCAGAGTGATGGCATTGGGGTCACCGCGGAGAGGGGCTCACGGCCACACGAGTCACTCTTCTCAAAACATGCCTCATATGCCACGAAGGGGTCCTGAGGGGAACCCTAAATCTAAAAGACACTGGATTCCAAATGACAAAGTTGTTTGGCAGAAGCCACGTGAGCTGTGCGGGCCCAGGCACATGACAGGCCGCCTGGCTCCTCGAGGAGCCGGCCGGCTGGCCAGAGCTGGGGCGCTGGGCGTCGTCTGACGCGGAAGGCCAGGCGCCCCCATCCCACAGAAGTGCCGGGTTGTCCGACCCCTCGGTCGCTGACATGCGTGACAGGTATCGTGGAAAAGCCAGACGACATCGCTTTCGCTGTGCTCGTGACTCAGCCCCTTGGAAGGGCACATTTTCACAACCTCCCTCCCGACGAGTCCCAGCGTGAGCGACGTTCCGGAAGGTTTGTCCGTCCGCCGGGTCCTGCCCACCGTCTGGCCGGCATCCACGGCTGCCTCTCTTCCCCGGGGGCTGCGGAAGTTTGGAGAAGCTAAGATCGGGCAGAGGGCCTTTCCTGTCTCTGCCGGCACACTTTGTTCTCTTAACAGCCTATTGAGGTTGAATTTATGTATATAACAATCACCCATCTTTAATGTGTAATTCAATCGTGTTTAGTAAATTTGCAGATTTGTGCCAACCTTCACCACAATCTAATTTTAGAGCGTTTCTCCCGCTGAAAAGCAACCTGGTGCCCTCCTAATCTGCTTTTTGTATCTTCGCTGCTGGGGGCTCCTCTCCCCACTCTGTGAATAATGACGGGCCCTCACGGAGCACTTCGTCCCCCACCGGGTTCTGAGGGATTTCCAAGGACACGTTCACGGAGCTGTCACGGCAGCCAGTCGAGGCAGGCCTTGTTCTCATTCCCTACTGACAGCCATGGGAGTGGGGGTCAACACTGCAGAGTCACCTGCCGTCGCGGGGTCAATGGTGGCTCCCCGAAAGGTGTGTCCCTGACCTGTGGCAGGGGGCCCAAATCCAATGGCAAGTGTGGCAATAAAGGCAGACCAGCCAAATGAGCAAAGGCTATTTATCCAGAGCTTGCTGGAATGAGGGGGGGTGGGGAGGTCAGCCACCACAGCCAGGTCTGACGGCGCCTGACGGCTGGGCCGGGTGGGTGGACTCAGGCGGGTCCCTACGGAACTGCGGCGCGGGGAAGGTGGAGACAGCTCACGGGGAGTGGGGCGTCCTATGTGATTTGTCAGGGGGCAGATGTGGCTTTCTCTGGTCAGTTCCAAATTGGAGGTGGACACAAATTAGGGCAGCTGTGAGCTCCTGATCAAGTCCTGGCCTCTTGGAACTGAAGGCCGCAGAAGTCACTGTTTAGCTGCCTGGATTGTCACCAGGGGTGGCCTTCTGGCTGCCTGCACTCCCTGTAGCCTGGCTTTCCCGGGCCTGTTACTGTCGATAAAGGGTTGGTCTCCCGGGCAGGTTGCTGCGGGCCGTGGGGCGGAGGTCTGTTTCTCTATCTGGTCTGGCCACGGTCCCTTTGGAGATTGGGTCTCTCACAGGTGTCCTCATAAGGGACCCATAGAGGTGTCCTTCATAAGGCAAGAGGCCACGTGCGGAGGGAGGCAAAGACTGAGGCAGGCAGCCCCAGGCCGAGGATGCTGGGAGGCACCAGAAGTTGGGAGAGGCAGGAAGGGTCCTCCCCTACGGCCTTCGGATAGAGCACGGCCCCACGGACACTTTGATGTTTGACTTCCGGCCTCCAGAACTGTGAGAGGATAAACCTCTGCCCTTTTCAGCCATCAGATCTGTGATGATTTGCTTCGGCGGTCACAGAAGTGAACGCACTTGCCCCAGCGTTACACGGCAGGAACTCGGAGGCACTGGGATCGTCGAGGGGGCCATCTTGACCCTCCTGCCACGGTGGAGGCGGGCAGGTGGGGGTGGGAAAAGCAGGAAGGACTCAGAGAGGACGGGCAACAGGATTCTGTGCAGGTTTGAAGCCTCATCTGTCCATCCATCCATCCGTTCATCCGTCCATCCGTTACTTGCTCAGGCCCCAAGGTGGGTCAAAGGTCTGAGTGTTGCCTCAGACCAAGCTTGTCCTTCAGGCTCATTCTCGGCCCCGTCAGAGCCCCTCAACCCACCCCCTGAGGTTTTCGCGTTCAGTCTGTGCACCTGCACAACCCCCGTCCAGACTGGCTGCCCCGAAACTCCAGGGCTCCAGACTTTCCTCTGTACTAATACCTTAAGAATTGAGGTGAAATCCGGGTGTCACCCCAGGGTCACTGTTGACCGTCTTGCCGTGTTCTTCCCCATCTCTGTTCCGGAATGGCCTTAAAGTGGCTTATGGAGGGACATCCAAAGAGCAAGTTTGCTTAGGAGGAGGCTGGGACTTGGGGAATCAGGATGGAGGGAAGGGAGGAGACACACGGAGGCCAGTGTGGGAAGGCCCGTGAGGAGCCCCAGGGGCAGGCGCTAAGCTTCCTAGCAGCCAAAGGGAGGAGGGGTCGCGGGCAGTGTGAGGTACGAGTGAGTGAGGGCTGGGCTGCGTCTTGGAGCAGTCTTCAAGTCAGACAACGGCACGTGGTCACAGCTCGGTCCTGGACAAAACCTGAGGCTGACCCCGTCTCTCTCTCCTGGGCTGGTCACATCTTGTCCAGGGGTTGGGAGGGTGGGGGTATGGTCTGGTTTTGTTTGTCATTGTCATTTCCTTGGGGAAGCTCTGCCTGCTCATCAGGGTGCCCCATCCCACCTGCAGGGGTAAGGATGTGACATAAGAGGGCCATCGGAGTCCGGGCTGGGAATTGCTATGACTGGGGGTGAGAGAGGAACTTTCACGCACTGGGCGATCATGAGCCACGGTGACCACCTGAGGAGGACGGGGCTGACCCCTCCCCCATCCTCCAGGACACCCAGAGGTGGCCATTTGCACAAGAAGGAAGAAGGCCAGGGCCCCAGGGCGGGCGGGGTTGAGCAGAAAGGAAAGGCAGGTAGGTAAAGAGAGATCCCCACCTGACGGCCCTCCTGCTCCTGGACCCAGCCGTGCCTGATATCCTGCCATCTTCTCCCAGATGCCTCAGTTACGTGGGTCAACAAAGTCCTCGCAGAGTGCTTTACAAAGTTGCTGTTGTGAGGAAAGACGTGGGCTCACACCAGTGTCTGCTAAGGGAAGGATGGGGTGGGGAAGGAGAATTCTTTGGTGACTGGTAATTCCTGTTTCTCTCATCTGTGGCTTTGATGGCCTTGGGGCTGTGGTAGGGCCCAGCTGTGCTCCCTGACCTTGGGATCCCGTGTCCCTTGATGACCTCACCCCTTGGACAACAGGGCTCACACTGGAGGTCTTATTTAGGCCATCGTTACTGCTGACTGCTGGTGGTGGGCCAGACCCTGTGTAGGTGTGTTTTGGGGATGTGTCTGTACTAAGGATCAGGAGGGACGGGTACTGATCCGTGGAGGCCACAGAGTACTGGGCAAGGGGCAGCAGAAGCCCCCACAGGAACGCAGAGCGCCCCACCCACCCCATGAGCGGTCATTGAGGTTAGCTGGTATAACAATGAGATTATGTGGGTTCTTTTCCCCTTAGAAAATATTTTGTTTGTTTAGCGGGCCACAAAGGAAGAGATCAGCAAGATGTGTTTCAAGCATCAGTGTTTTGTTTTTAGCTCTCCTTGGTCCTTCCCCCACAACAGGGCTTCTCAACCTTGGTTCTGTTGACGTTTGGGGCTGGATCGTTCTTTGTCACAGGGGCCGCGCTGGGCCTCAGCGCGGGCGTCAGCGGCGTCCCTGGCCTCACCCACCGGACGCTGTCACCACTTCCGGTCGTGACAACCATAAGCGTCTCCAGGCATTGCCAAGTGTCCCCTGGAGGGAACAACGTCCCTTGGGTTGAGCACCCCCGCCCCAGGGACTTCTGCAGCCACGGTCCAGACATAGGAAGACACAGCAGGAAAGAGGGAGGAAAGAAGTGGACATTTTTTGGTGATTCTTTCATTGTAGTAAAATGTAACATAAAATGCACGGTCTTAATCCTTAAAAAGAGTACTGAAGCATCTCCACCATTTCTGGAACTGCCCACCCCCGGCACCCCCCGTCCTAGTCTCTGTGACTCTGACTACCCCGGGCACCTCCTCCAAGCGGGATCATGTGCGTGTGTCCTTCTGTGACGGGCGTACTTCGCTCTGTGACGTCCTCGAGGTCCATCCACGTGGCGGCGGGTGTCAGCGCCTCCGCCCTTTGTACGGCTGGATGATGTTCCGCTGTGTGACCGGACCGCGTGTCGTCCCGTCCATCCACGGGTGGACACGCTGGGCTGCCTCTGCCTCCGGGCTAGTGTGAATAAAGCCGATGCAACGCGGGTGTGCGAGGATCTATCTTAAGTCCCTGCTTTCAGTTCCTTGGGGTGCACGCCCAGAAGTGGGATTGCTGGAACTTACGGTGTTTTAAGTTTCTGAGGAACTGTTGTACTGTTTAGAAGCAAATTCTTTTTTTTTTTTTTTTGAATAAATGTTTATATATTTTTGAGAGAGAGAGAGTGAGCGCGAGCAGGGGAGGGGCAAAGAGAGAGGGAGACACAGAATCCGAAGCAGGATCCAGGCTCTGAGCTGTCAGCACAGAGCCCGACAGGGGGCTCGAACCCACGAACCGCAAGATCATGACCTGAGCCGAAGTCGGATGCTTAACTGACTGAGCCACCCAGGTGCCCCTGAAACATTTTTTTTAATGTTTATTTTTGACAGAGAGAGAGAGAGAAGGAGAGGGAGAGAGAGACAGAGACCCAACACGAGCGGGGGAGGGGCAGAGAGAGAGGGAGACACAGAATCCAAAGCAGGTTCCAGGCTCCAAGCCGTCAGCACAGAGCCCGATGCGGGGCTCGAACCCACAGACCGAGAGATCATGACCTGAGCCGAGGTCAGACGCTTAACCGACAGAGCCGCCCGGGTGCCCCTGGAAGCAAATCCTTGACTTTAGACTTTCAGAATTGGCTTTTGAGGTTCGCAGGCGGAGGTAAGAGGGGGGCCGGGGGGCGGGTGGGCACCACGCCCGGGTCTCTGAGTTATCACCAAGTCCCCAACCTCAGGGATCGGGTGTGACGGCAGACAGCGAGCTGAGGGTTGGGTTTTACCACCAACATGATGGGTCCTTGGTCGAGCTGCATTACAGACGAACAAAGTCATACCTCCCGCTTGCACGGCTGAGTGTGTGGCTTGAGGCCCGTCCCGTTACACTGGGCCCCAAAGTGCTCCGCTGTGGAGCGTGACCGCGGTATTTTTAGCCTGGAAACATTTGCAGGATGGGAGTTGCCCAACACCTACATGGACCATACGAGAATTTCTACCAGGCAGCCGTGGAACACCTCGACTGGAGCCCTGTGAGTCCTCCAAGACCAACACGGCCCCCAAGGCCCGCCGAGGCCCCCAACAAGGAGGGCTTGCTGTCCGGGGCCGGGCGGGCGGCCGTCGGAGGCCGCGCACCATCGCCCTGGAACAAGGCCTTCAGTCAGGTCCGTCCACCTGCAGGCTTCCTTCTGGGCGGTGGTCACTGGCAGGACCAGGTGAGCGGGAGGGACTGATAAAGGCCGTCTGTCTGTCCGACTGGGCCCATGTCGGCTGTGGCGGGACCTCGGTGGCCCTGCGTAAGGGATCTGGTGTCTGACAGTCACGGGTCGTCCCCGAAGGTGGGGCCCCCGCGGTCTACACGGCTTTCTCAGGACCCTCAGGGGCCTCGCAGAGGAGGAGCCTGGGCTCAGCGGGAGCAAGGCCCCGTCAGCGGGGTCCTGAGCACCGGCGCCCGGGCTTGGCGTCCAGTCTACTCATTTCTGGCTCGATTTGTATTGGTGTCACCGTGGCACAGAGAGGCCGGGGTGTGGGCGCCAGCCGGGGAGCTGGGGAGGGCTGAGCAGCAGCTCCTGAAGACCCCGGGCGTCGGGGGAGGCCCGGCTGTCTCCCTCCGGCCACCCAACCCCAGGGCGACTTTGAAGGGGGCGGCTGATGACGGGCTGGCTGCCCCACAGCCGCGGCTTTCAGCTCCGTGTGCCCCAGAACAAGGCCCTTACGCTCTCTGAGCCTAAGTGTCCCCCCGGGGTGGTGCCGGGGCGCCACGGGGACCCTGCTGTCGGAGGGAGGCGTCTGCTTGGGTCTCCTTCCAGAGAAGAGGGCTTCGGATTTCCCACAGCCAGACTCCACCAGGGAGAGGGGCCGAGGCTCAGGGGTGGACGCAGGATTCCCACGCAGACCGGAGGCCAGCGCTGTGGCTCCTGTCCCGCTGGACGCCCCCTTTGGCGACCCTCTTCCGGTGCCAGCCGCCGCGCAGTTCCGAGGGACAAAGGGAGCTCGGGTGCTGAGCGAACGCGTGACCTGGAGCCCAGGTGCCAGCCGGGGGCAGCGTCAGGCTCCAGCTGAGCAGATTCGACCCACACGGGCCCCGAACCCGGCCGAGGTGCCGCGAACCCGGAAGTAGACTCGAGATGCGGAGGGCCGGCTGGGCGGTGAGGTAGACGTGGTGGGCCCGGATGGATTTCGGGGGTCCGGGCCCATGCCCGCGACACAGTGCGAACCCACATGGTGGGTCGAGTGTGTTTAAAGGGGCCTGGCGGGGACCCCAGGGCACCGGAGGGCCCCGCCAGCTTTCTGTCAGGTGCTGGCACTCAGGTGCCCACACGGTCTCTGACACGGACCCTGAGAGGTGGGGAGGAGGCTTGGAAATATTGTCCGCAGGGGTGCGGCTGCTCTGACCTTCCAGAATTCCCCACAGTCCTGGGAGAACAGGCAGCGGAGGAAGGGATGTGAATCTCTTTCCTTTCACAAAGTGGGGACCGAGGGAGCCATGGATGTGGTGCCTGTTGGGTGCCCAGGCAAATTAGGTCCCTCCCTCCTTCCGAGGCAGTGGAAAGAAAGCCCTGCCCTGCCCTGCTCACTGGTGGGATGGTCGTGGACATCCGAGGATCTTCGTACGAGGCTTCGTTGGCAGTGAAGGGCTAAACAAAGCACGGAAGGTGTTGGGTCACCAAGAAGGTGCCTTTGAGAGGGACCTGGAATAGGCGAAGGAGAGAGGTGTTTGGGGATCTGGCAGAGGATCCTCATCAGAAGGAGCAGCATGTGCAAAGGCCCGGGGGCAGGAGTCTTCCTGGTGTCTGAGCTGCAGTAAGAGCCTGGTGTGGCCGGAGGGCAGAGAGGAAGGAGAGAAGCTGTCAGACAACAGTTGGGGGAAGAGCCAGACGACGCAGGGGGGCCCTACTTAGGTGCCCTGCAGGGGAGAAGCAGGGAGGCCAGCAAGAGGTCATCGCCTTGACGCAGACCAGATGCTGGCGGCCACCGGTGGTGGCGTGGAGAAGGCAAGACACAATTGGATTCCGAACACATTTTGAAAACCAAAGCCACGCGATCTGCCGATAGCTCGCATGTGGGGCGTGAGAGGACAGTGGTAAGGACGCCTCTGAGTTTTCCGGCAGGAGCACAGAGGTGAGTGCTCGCCTCGTGGGTCCGTGAAAGTGACGGAGACGGGGTGGCCGGGCTGCGGAGCCGACCACCAGCTTCCCAGGTGATGGTGGCTCCCGCGGCTGCCCCGCCCCCCACCCCAAACCAAGAGGAACTGTGGCTGGTGGGGGTGGGGGGGTGGGAGGACGGGGTCCACCTGTGGGCAGACCCTGGGCAGCCAGGAGCCTGTGCCCCCCAAAGGCATCGCCTTCCAGCAGCAGTCAAGCCCTCGGACGCGGCACCATGAGACGTTGATAACGAAGCTTGAAACGTCTCCTCTCGTGCGTACACACACTCACGTTCACACTCGGGTCCTGAATATAGTAATATTCACGAGGTTTTGGTGACTTGTGGTTTCCTCTTTATTCTTGTCTCTCTTTTCTAAATTTAAAAAAAAAATTTAAACACTTATTCATTTTTGAGAGATAGAGACAGAGCATGAGTGGGGTGGGGGGGGGGGGGGGGGGGAGAGATAGAGAGACCCAGAATCCGAAGCAGGTTCCAGGCTCTGAGCTGACAGGCTGACAGCAGTGAGCCCGACGTGGGGCTCGAACCCACAAAGCGCGAGATCGTGACCTGAGCTGAAGTCGGTCGCTCACCGGACTGAGCCACCCAGGCAGGCGCCCCTCTATTTTATAATTTTTCTAAAACAAATAGGTGGCACCCCACTCCCTCCCCCCTCCCCCACCATCCCCTGTCGAGGCAGCCCTAGTTTGTTTCCCTTAAAAGATGCCCATCGTCTTAGACACAGAGATTCTACTTCTGAAACACTGTTGCGAGGAATGTAGCTTAAATAGAACACCGTCAAACAGGATGACGCCACCACAATCCCGCGACTGCGAATCAGCAGTAAGCCTCCCACCCTGGGTGTCCTCGGTAGGAATTATCCCTGACTGTCACCGAGTACCAACACTGCGAGTGCTATTATATAGCCATGGATACTTTGTCTCAGTTGAATTTGTATAAACAGAGGGAACTATTTCTGCCTAAGAACTGACAAGAAACCAGATCACAGATGAAGTCAGGTCCCTGGCATGCAAAACGCAACCCAAGGAAAATGAACAGAAAAAAAAGACTGGAAGGAAATGCAGCGTCCATGTTGCCTGAGATGGTGGATGACTTTGCTTTCGTCTTCATTTTCCGCCTTTTTCAACATTTCTTCGGACGGCATGTCTTACTTTGAGAAAGAAAAACCAGTCCGGTGACTTTTGGTTCCAAACAGCCCGCCCGGTCCTCAGAGTCCGTTAAACACGAGCTTCCGTGCACGATGCCTCCTTCCTCCTGCTCAAGGTCTCGTCCGTGTTGACGTACAACAGGGAGTCGGGAAGTGCACGGACTCATCCTCCCTGCCCTGCGGGACCCCTCGGTCCAGAGGGTCATTGGGCAGAACCAGAGAGGTGACCACCACCATCCACGCTGCCTCCGATGCTCCGTGGACCTGCCCCGCGAGCCCTGGGACGCGGCGGAGGGTGCTGGAGCCGGCAGGGCCCGGGCTGGTCCCTCTTCTTTGCCCTCGCCTGGTCACCTGGTCCAGAGCGTCCCCGAGGTGAGAGCGGGCGTCAGTTGCTGGCCGAGGCCTCTGGGTGGCTCCACTTGCCCTAGGCTTGGCCACTGTCCCTGTCCTGCCTCTTACCCCTCCCAGCCGGCTCCTTCCGGGAATGTCTGTCCTCCCTGCCAGCGGCAGCTGAGGTCCTGAGAGCCACCGGGCTAGGGAGGCCTGGAAATGTTTCTGTCCTCGTTCTAGTCACGGCAGCTCTGGAGGGGCATAAAATGACCTCCGTGCACCCCCAAATCTTTGCATGTTGGGAACAGAAATACGTGAGAAAGGCGCTCACTTCCGTGCAGAGAAGATCGAAGATCTGTGATGTGTGTCACCTGGGGAGGGGGGGCTGGACGAAGGTGGAGAAACCCTGCATACTTCAGGGGCGGCCCGAGTGGGGGCACCAGGGGGCAGCGGCTTCTCCTTGCGTCCCTTCCCCCTCCCTCCCTGTCCCATGGCATAGGGTCGCCACGGACTTCTTTTCTGCCCCTCTCCACCCGCCCACACATCCGGGTGCGTCTGGGACCGGCCCGGGCGCCCCTCCTGCGCGCCCCTCCAGCCAGGGTGGCCAGACCGTAGGCCGTCATACCGCCAAGGGAGCCGTTTGGCCGGGCTCTGCAGCGGCGTGATGGGGAGTTTTATTGACCAGGCCCCGCAGTCTGGATCGTGTCTACGGCAGCTGTCTGTGCTCTCTCCCAGGAGGGGTGAAAGCATGGAGCCACCTGGCCGAGCTCGCAGGGAACGGACGTCAGGAGCCGTAACTGGAAGGCCGCGGGCCGCCGTGGGGGCCTGGCATGGGGAGAGCGGCCTCGGGGGGCCCTGGGGTGCTTTCCCGCTGCACGCGCTCCCGGACCCCGTGATCGTGAGACAAAGGGCTCTCTTGTCACCGTCCCCCCCCACACCCCCCGCCCTCCGTAGCCGGGGCACCGCCGCCCAGGCCTGACAAGCCCCGGGCCTCACCCTGGAGGTCTGCCGGGCCCACAGGAGGTGCCCCTTGCCGCCCCGGGGGGCCTGGGCCCCACAGCCACCACCACGGAGGAGATGGGTGTGGGCAATTGGGAGGAAAGAATCCAATGTATTGTCACCTTAATGCTCGCGCAACGAGGTGTGAAATTCTGTGTTTCCAAAATTTGTTATCAGCCGCGCTCCCTGTCCTCCCGCGCGCGCGGGCTGCATTGAGGAAATTCGGGAGAAGCGGTGTGATTGCCGTGACATTAGTTATGACAAGCTCGAGGCTCCATGGCTGGGAGAGCCGGATGGAGGGGGGATTTATCACTCCGGAGAGAGCCTTCAACAGGCTTCATTAGGCTGGAAACGATAATGAATATGTTCCTTTCACCTGTTTTCATTAATAACGGCTCCCCTCTTATCTTTTTGCCACACGTACCCTTCTTTTATGAACCGTGCATACACCGCAGGGGGGAACGCGGGGTGGCCGCTGAGCGCCCACCTGCCTCCCGCCCCCCCTCCTCCTCCACGTCTGGCCGGCAGGGGGCGCCGCGGGCTCGCCGAGAGCCGGGCCAGCCCGGGGAAGGGCAGTTGTCCTGCCCTTCAGGGGCCGGGCGGGGCTGGGGCAGTGGCCAGCTAGACGTGGAGGGAGGAGAGTCAAGGCTTCTGGAAACTTCCAGGCCCTTACCTCCGCCTGGCTTCCCCCAGCCAGTCTTGAACTTTAGCCAAACGCAGACCTTCCCCGGCCCGTGTTTCTCACACTTTCTTAGAGGGAAGGCAGGGCTATGGGAGTGAGCGCCTGCAGGGGCGTGAGCTTGGGGGGCCCGGGGCAGAAGTCATCTCCACTGCTGCTCTGGGCCCCCAGCCCCTCCTCCAGGCCCTACTTGGGTTCTCCTTGCCTCCCCACGGCGCCCAGCGGCGGCCTCTTGGCTGTCCCCGCTCCCACAGCGGTCGCTGCAGCATTTTAAGGCTCCGACCTTGCCTTTCCCCTTCTCAGAGCCTGTCTGAGGCGACCCCTGACTCTGCCCAGCGGCCTGGCATTCGGGACCCTGGCTGGGCAGCCCCTCCAACCTTCAGGGACAGCTGCTCCCTCACTCCAGCGGGTCTCTGACAAGGCTCCCAAAATAGCCAGGCACGTTGGCGCCCTGGCCTTGCCTGGCTCAAGCTTGTCTCGCTGCTGGGAAGGCCTCCCCCTCCCCTGCATTTGGCAAACTCATCTGTACCCTTCAAGGCCCATCCCCAAGGTCACCTCCAATGGGAAGCCTTCCAAAGAAAGGCTCTCGGGCCCGGCCCGGGCCACCTTGGCACTCCGGCCGCTCGGCCAGTGGGGGAGGGCTTCTCGTCCAGCTCGGGGACGTGCCGTGCTGGGGGTCTCGGGTCAGACGTGCCCTCCTGTTCTTCCTCCTCTGGGCACTGCTGGCCGCCAGCTACCTTCGGGCACTTGGGGCAGAGTGGACTTCTATGTTAGTCCCGAGGTCATTTCTGCCTTGCAGGTCAGGACTGTGAGGCCCAGAGAGGCCTTAGCAGCTTCCCCACAGTCTGTCAGTCTGTCTATCTGTGCTCTCCTGTACAGCGATACCCTCCCTTTACTGAGTCCCACCTTCCTCCAGCAACAGGGAGGGCACTCCCCCAGGCCACGCTGAATCCGTGCACCTAGCTGGAATCTGCACAAGGGGTCCCAGTTTGGCCACCCTAGACCCCTGGGAGAAGGTCCAGACTCAGCAGCTGTGCTCCTGGGTTCTGATTCTGCATGGCTGGTGAGCCTGCTGGGCCACCCGGCCTTGGCGGCCCGTGGATAAAGGGACAGCCTGGCCTTTCTGTTTCATCTTGCTCAGACCTAGCCTTGCAGGATGAGCTCGTGCTTTGACAAGTGACAGGCTTGAGGAGGGGTCCTCAGGTGGAGGGAACAGCGGTGCCAGGTAGAAAGGAAGCAGGCACCGCGTGGGTATGTGGGAAGCCGAGAGCAGCGGTGGCCTCCGGACGGAAGGCTGGCTGGTGCTGGGGGGAGGGGAGGGGAGGGTGGAACGTGGGAGGGGAGGGGGTCCTCACTGCCAGCACCAGGATGCAGAGGGGAGAGGGCCCCAGGGTCCCGACTGATGGTCTTGGGATTTTGTTATAACCACCTCCAGGCACAGAGGGGGGAATCCAGCCCGGGCGGCCGGTACGGTAACGGGCCAGCACTGCTCTGGCTCAGGACACGGGTATCTGCACGGGCCCCCCACCCCCACCCCCAGCCGAGGGCTCCTGGTGGCCCGTCCCCAGCCTGTGGCCCCCGCCCCCTGGGCCACGGGGCAACGTGAAGGAACACAGCAGCATCTGGCTGCCTTGCTGGGCCCTCTCCTCCCTTGTTCTGCAGTCATGGTCCTCAGACTTGCTAATTAGTCGGTAACTACACACCCCGAGAAATGAGCCCGTCTTGATGACACGGTATGCTTTCCAGCGCTGGGTTCCGCTGTTTTCCCGGCAACGCTCGCAGAAAGAGACCAGCACTTTCCCTTCTCTCGAGGAAGAGTCACCACAGATGTTTTTACAAAGTCAGGGCCAGGGAACATATGAATAAATGCCACGATTCATGTTTGCAAACCCCTCCCTGCCAGCTTCTGTCTTGACAAGCAAGGGGGGCTGGGGAGGAGGCAGGCAGATATGCGACTTGGGAACGGGGCCAGGCGCTTTGTTGGAGACAGCGTTCCTCTCACAGGCAGAACTAAGTGGCAGGCAGAACTGGGGAAGCCCCGTGACAATCGGGGGCTCCGGGGTGCCCACAGGCCGGCCCACTGGCCAGTCATCGCCTGCCCCCCCCACAAGCAGGTGGCCCGGCTCTGAGGAGCTGGGGTACCCACAGGGAGGCCCCTTCACCCTTGGGAGAGGCTCGATTACCCCAAAGGCCAGGGGGCACATTCCTAATTATTGTAATAACAACAATTAGTGGGAGTGGTGATAACCGAGTCCTGACTCCCAGACTCTCCCTCCAAACTCAGCCCCACAGCTTCGTCAGAGCCCGAGGGGGTGTGCAGAGCGGGGGTCCTTAGCCCCATCTTATGGATGTGGACACTGAGGTCCAGTGGGGTTCGAGACACCCATTCAAAAGGCTCCAGCTGGGAAGGGGAGGGTGGGACCGGGTGCCAGGTTCCTTTCTGCTAATGGAAGTGAAGATTGCTGTGGACAGCAGTCCAGTGGGGGGACAGGAATTTTCAGGGTTTAGTGGCTCCCTGAGGTCACCTATAGACGGTGATCACCTCCTCTGTATTCCTGCAAAACCAGTGCTGAGAACGAACTGCTACACCTCCTCTGTGTGTGTGTGGCGGGGGGAGGCATCGCCCTGATATTTATTGAGCACCTACTTTTCTGCCTCTGGACAGTCTACAGCTTACGGGGGCTCCTTCCCCACAAACTCCCACAGAGGGGAGGAGGACTCTTGTCTTCAGGGAGCACCCCCCCAGCAACCGGGGAGCCGCCTGTCTCTGAGCGTCCATCCCTCCGGCAGGACGAGGAGTGAGAAGGGGCCCAGGGCTCTGTGACCAGGAGGTCCAGGGCAGATGGTATGGAGCCTGGGCGTTTGGGCTGAGGCTTGAAACCATGAGAGGGGAGGAAGGAAGGACTCCTCCCTGAGGGACAGGTCCACCATGGCCACTGAGACAGGCCACATTCCGGGAGGAAAGAGTGGACTGCAGGGTGGAGACAGAACTTGCTGGCGGCCCCCAGGGCTTGTGATAACTGGCTACAGTTCACCCTCCAGCCAAGGAGTAGGAGAGAGGAGCGAGGGGTCTCATGGGACCAGGAGAGAGAAGACGGGAACCAGGGACACACGGAGGCCGGGAGCTGAGCACCTGGCCGGCAGCAGAGTGCCCAGAAAAGAGACCCACGAGCAGCAGCCACTGTGCAAGACCCACCTCCCTGCCTGACCCTCGCAGAGGGACGCACATCCGTGGGGGACTGCCTGGAGGAGGCGGCAGGTTCTGAGATGGGGCCAGGCTACAGGGAGGTGTTTGTGGGACGGCCCCCCCCTTCCCCGCCGCAGCCCCCCAGGCACCGCTGACTTTCGGACAGGTGCCGGGACCCAGATGCAGTGCCGTCCTGCGTCTGCAGAGGCGGCCCGGGAGGGAAGGGCCTTCCTCGGGATGAAGCCAGTGACAGAGGCTTCTCTCCACAGCCTCAGAGCCATGTTTTCATTAGTCAAGTTCTCAGATCATTGTTTACTGCTCCCCACACACGGAGGACTTACTGAAAGCTGGGCCAGGTTCAAAATACCAGCGACAGGGATGTGCAGGGCCCGAGGCAGCCGCAGAGACAGGCGCCCCAGCAGTGGGGAGGCAGGAACGGCTCCCCTGGAGGGAATCCCTGCCCACATCCTGCCCACCGTCCAGCTGGAGGGACAGAGGGCGGCCACCTGCTGCCACACCAGCCCCACTCCACCCGTACCCAGTGCAAGTGCGGGACCAGACCTCATGACCCTGGCTGCCAAAAAGGTGGGGGCAGGGGGCGAGGTGCAGCCCCTCCCCCCCATTCCTCCGGGAGTTTCCAGTCCGTGGGGAGCTCCCGTGCTCTTAGACATAGCAATGAACCGGCCAGCAGCCCTGGCAGACAGCCTCAGGGTGAGTACAGGGACAAGGAGCCTGGCAGGCATTCCAGGAGGTGCTCCTGGAGGAGGTGGCCTTCAGCATGGGATGCGCGTGAGCGGTGGACATTCTAAATGACACCCAGCATCAGCCGGGGCGCGGAGGTTAGAGAGCACGGGAGTTCAGGTTTGTCCTGCTCACGGACAGATGCTGGAGGTCAGGATGAAGCAGCCGCCTTCATGGGACACGCATGGGGGCAGTGACAATTCGGGGGAGGCACCCCATGAAACTCTGAGTGTCCCCCCCCCCCCCAGCCATGGGCTGTGTCTTGTCCGGGCCTCCCAGAGAGTTCCAGAGTCAACAGGTCCACGGACGGGGAGACACAGAGCCCGAACCCAGCTCCACCCCCTGTCCCAGAGGGAGTGAAGAGAAGGAAGGGGGCCGTGACTCATTCTGGGGACACTAGATGGCTGCCTCCTGGCTGAAACCGAACTGTCATCACAGTCATGGGACAAGCGTTAATGCCTCCAAATATTGGCTGCATGCCACACAAGGTCCTGGTTGCCAGGCCTCAGTTTACCCATCTGATGAGCGAGCGAGCAAGAGAGAGAGTGAGCTCTCCTGTCAAACATATGGTTCCATCCATCCACCCACCTACCACACATCCATCCATCCATCGTGTATTCACTCAGCAAACATTCTCTGGGCCCTTACTCCATGGCTACGGCACAGGGGAGGGTCAGACGTGTGCTGTGGCCTCCAGACCTTCCCCCCCTACCTCCCACTGCATGCGGCGGCTCACGGGTGTCTAAAGCAGAGCGTGACAAATGCTGGGTCCGGAGGAATAAATAAAATCAATATAAAAGCCCTTTGAAAGTTAAAAGCACAATTAACACACGTGCTCTGCCTATGGGGACAGTGCTTCCCGGGGCCCTGGGCCGCGAGGGGGCTTTCTCTTTGGTCAGGTGTGTGGGCACGGGAAGGGGGATCACACAGCGCCCCAGACGGCCACTGGATGCAGTAATTCAATTACAGCACGTGTCCCTTTAGTGGAGGTGTCATTCGGACCCTCACGGCCCTCCCACACCAGGAACTCACAGAGGAGAGAGGCCGTGTTCTCCTTATTCAATTAATCAATTATGTCCTCGCTCGGTGTCTGCCTGTAAACACCCTCCAGTCTCTATCTTCTTAACTGCAGACACACACGTGTGCACACGCGCGCACACACACACACACACACACACACAGCTTTTTGCAAAATGTAGACCCTTCCTCTCTCCCCCTTCCCGTTTGCAACCACAGTGTATCGCCCTCGAGGCTCACGCCCTGTGCTCCCGCAGCCTTGCAGCCCTCCTCGTCTGCCCCCGGTGGTGTCCCCTTGACCCGCCCCCGGGGCTGACTTCTCAACCTCCGTCTTCGCTGATGTCCCTGCGGCACTGGGGACCAAGGGCCACTTTCCTTCCTCTGTTCTTTTCCTCTCTTGGTGTCCGAGATGCCTCTCGATTTTTGTGAAGCTGGGAGACGCGAGGGTGTTTCTGGGAGTCGGGGAAGGGGCCCTGCGCTGACGGGTGCTGGACATTTGGAGCTGGGAGGGGTGACGGGTAACCAGGTGAGAGGAAGCTCGGGGTCTCTGGGCCCCACCTGTCTTCTGGCAGCTCCCACGGCCTTTGTGAACACCTCTCCTCTCTGGTTCCTTAAACGCCGTGAGGTTTTCTTTCCCCTGATTCTCTGGATTCTTCCTGTCCGTGGCTCGACCGCCGCTCTCCGCCACCCCATCGCCCTCGGCAGTTTCAGCCCCGCCCTGGCCCCTGCCACGGCCCCCCCACCCATCCAGGCCATTGGGACCACAAGCCCTGACCCAGGCAGTGGGCTGTGTGGGCAGGCGGGGAGTCACCGCCGAGGAGAGTCAAGTAGGGAAACTGAGGCGTGGGAGAGGAACACCCAGGGTCCCACCCAGATCCTGACGCCTGTTACCCCGCCCACAGCAGGAACTCTGCCAACACGGAGCTCCCGCAGACAAGGGGATGTGGCTCAGCTCGTGTGGCGGCCAGGGGCGCTCCCTGCAATCGTGGCTCAGGAGAGCCCTTCGGCTGGGCACTGCTCCCGGGTCGGTGAGGGCTAGGGGCACGAGAGCCCCGGCCAGGACACCCAGGCTCAGAGAGCTCTGCCCTGAAGCAGCTTTTCAGCCTCAGTTTCCCTGGCCAAGACGGAGGCGGCTGGGTTCAACGATGCTCTGAGTTGTGTGGGCTCTTTTTCTGTCCTTCCGGCCCTGCCCTGTGCCCTCTGTTCCCAGCACAGGAGAGGACAGGAGTGGTCGCCGCGGACTGGGGCCTCTCCCACCCCCACCCCCCCACCCCCCCTGTCGGCACCAGGAATCCCGGCTTCCAGTTCAGGTGACGCTGCGCCCTCGCCCCGTAGCCCCCAGAGTGACCGTATGCTGCTACCCCTCCAGCTTCCTCACACCCCGCCCGCATCTCTGTAAATAGCGCTTTATTAAACCCTCCCCAAATCACCCGCCTTGTGTGTGCCATCTGTTTCCTGCTGGGACCCTGCCTGGATCCTCCGGGGCCTCCCCGTCCCTGCGGCCGGTTCGCGGTCTCCTTGCTTACGCAAGCTGTCAAGCAGGGCAGAGGCTGGGCACGGATCCCCAGGTACGGACCACTGCGGGTGCTGGGTCAGGAGGCGGCCAGGCCGCGGGGCCGGGGGCCTCGAGGGCCGCGTTTAAGGGCCTCGGGTGGCGATCGACCCCGCGTGGCCCTTTGCAGTTCGCACCGCGGCTGAGTCCTGCGGCGTCACCGGCATGGGGCTTTCAGAGGTGCAGCAGCTCCAGACCCAGAGCTCCCATTAAGGGCCGGTGCTGGGCAGAGTCTCACTTCCACGTGGGGGTTACAGCCCCGAAGGGAACGGACGGACAGTGGCCGAGGGAGCCTGAACCTGTTCCCCAGCCTCCCCTCACCTGTTCACCCCCGTGCACCTCCCCCTCCCCTGCTGCCCTGCCTTGTGCGGAGGAAGTCCCGAGAAAGCCCACGCGAGATGGTTCCCCACCTTCTCTAGTTAGCAGGGCGGGGGAACAACCCGACTGAGAATGTGCGGGGGTGGGGGGCCCTGCACGGCACGCGTGGATCAATCGGGGCCCCGTTGCCGGCCGCAGACAGTGAAGGCTGCTGCCCGCTGCTCGTGGAGGAAAGGCAGAGTGAAGGAAAATACAATCAGAAATAATTGGCCCATCGGAGAGAGGCAGGGGAAAGGTGCCGAAAAGAAACTCATCTGCAGGCCGGAGGAAATTTTTGCCGGGAAGAGGGGCTGCCCAGGCGTTAAAAGGCCGTTTCCGATTCCCAAGGTGCCCCCGTGCCTGCCAAATGCTTCCTCATCGATTCCTGGATAAGACGGTGCATTTCTGTTTCACGAATATTTAATGAGAGCCTACCCTGTGCCTCATTCTGCGCGTGCAGCCCTGGGAGAGCCGAAAGGGGGTTTGAAAAGGCAAGACTTCCGGCCCGCCTCCCGCCTTCCCTCCCTCCTTCCTTCCCTCCCTCCCTCCCTCCCTCCTTCCTTCCTCCCTTCCTTCCTTCTTTCCCTCCTCCTTCCTTCCTTCCTTCCGCCCTCCTCCTTCCTTCCTCCCTTCCTTCCTCCCTCCTTCTGTCCTTCCTTCCTCCCTCTCTCCTTCCCTCCTTCCTTCCCTCCTTCCCTTCTCCCTCCCCCTTCCTTCCTTCCTTCCTTCCTTCCTTCCTTCCCTCCTTCCCTCCT
>NW_026057582.1:4162776-4231741 GCF_023721935.1 Panthera uncia | reverse complement strand
TCCTTCCTTCCTTTTTTCATCCCTCCCTCCCTTTCTCCTTCTCTCTACCTTCCTTCTATGAAAAGTTAAAACAAGACTCTAGCAAACTAATCTAGAAAGCCTCTGACTGACTCCTGCCCTCCGGGGGCCTGGAAGGTCCGGATGTGGCCTTTGGTGACAGAGTCTGGTGGCTTGGACCAGGGTGGTGGTGGTTAGGGTGGAGGTGCGGGAGAGCCATTGTTCGGAGGTACGACCCCCCAGGACTTGGCGCCTGTGTGCGCATGGTCGGGTCAGGGCTGAGGGAAGAGAGGCTAGGCCTTGGCTTGGGCAATTGCAGGGCTGTGGCAGCCCGCGAGGAGGCCTGGGGATGACCCATGAAGATGAGACTACAGGGCGAGCAGGGAGAGGCCAGGGCGAGGAGGAAGAGGGAGAGAGAGGGAAGGTGTCCAGCCCCAGGAAACTGTCTCGTGCCCCAAATTCCACCGTTGCTGACACAGGAAACAGAGGGCCACTCCCTCGGTCCCAGCCAGAATCTTATTCTAGTGACACGAATTTCTTGTCTGTTTTGAGTCTGTGGGCTTTCTGGTCAGACCTCAAAGGCACCGTTGAAAGGAGGGAACCTGGGGCTCCTCAAAGCACCACTCACCGTCAGTTTTCCGGGTCATTCTGGCAGGGTGCCAGGCCTCAACAATCCGGTCCCACTTTGCCAGCACCTTGCTGTGTGACCTCGGGGACATCGCTCAGCCTCTCTGGACCCCGGCATCAAGTTCTGTGGCCAACGGGGGTGGGGGGGGAGCCCTACAGATGGAGGGAGAGGAAGAACAAACATTTTTGTGCCGGGATCCAATTAAGGCTCAACCAGACTTGAGTTTGGGCACCAAGAAACCCCATGTGCGTTGGGCGGGGGGAGCCAAGGTCAGCCGGGGCTGGGTGTCCCCTGCCCCCCATCCCTAGCTGAAGCTTGGCTGTAAACAGCTAGGTAAGGCCTCTGGAGGCGAGGAGCGTCACCATAGGAACAGGCTCTTGGAGTGTATACACAGAGAAGCCAGGCGCTGGGGGGGGCGGTGGGCAGGGGGGCGGGTAACAGCGGGGGTGCTGGCTGCGGTCTCCCTGCGTGCGCCTGCTCCCCACATTCACCACACCCAGTCACAGAACGCTGAGGCCCTGGTGAGGAGAGAACAAGGTGGGGACATCGCCACAACCCCACCTAGGACACAGGGTCGTTCCGAAGGGCCCGCGGTAACCCTCGGAGAACACTTGGTACCTCGTTCATTTATTCATTAATTCACTTAATCCACAAACACCTCGTGGGCAGCCCTGTAGGCCCCCGGCTGCCGGGCATAGGGCTGAGAAAGGCGCTTCTGGCCACGCCGAGGTCAGACACACATGCAAAGTCCGTTAACGCCAGGCGGGAGGATGTGTCCAAGGTGGGTGGTGCTGCTGGGAGTGTCTGGGACGAGAGGCCAGAGGCTCGCTGGTCTCCAATCCCGGGCCAGGACACACGGCAGGTGGACCGGAGGCTGTGGCCGGTGGCAGGGGAGGCCTGGGAGGAGGAGGGCAGAGAGGAGCCAACGCAGGGCCCTCTGACCTCCCACCTGCCTGTCCCGGGGCCCTGCTTGGGCACCGGGCAGGGCCTTCCCTCGCAAGCCATCCCTAACGCTTAGAACGGAGTAGCACGGCGAAAACATTTCTGAATATAATTGAATGAAGACAGTAATGCCTTCTTACAAATAAGAGAATAAATATAGTACGGGAACATCTTAAATTCCTCGAGAGCCATGTGTTTTCACATCCCTAAACTTGACAGGTACATCAGGCCCAGCCAGGAGACACAGCTCTTTTCATAAGCCCCAGACACGGGGATGGGGAAGGTCATGGTCCTGTCATAGTCCCGCCATGGTCACCCTAAAAACCCCTAAGCTGGAGCTAGGATGGGGTCCTCCTTCCAGAGGCTCAGGGCTTGAGAAAAGGATTTCACCTGTTTCCTCTCCATCACGGGGCACTTTGTTGGTGCCTCTGAAGGGTTCGGCCGGCCGGGCCCTCCGGTGGAAGGGGGTAGGCAGGTGCTGCAGGGGTCGGGTTGGGGAGGGCTGGCCCAGTTCCCAAGCCTCGCCGCAAGTCTGGGCAAGATGTGTTCGTGGGTCAACCCTGGTCCGAGAAAAGGGAGACAGACTCCTGTCCCTCAGGTTGTTTGCCAGGGTAAGGGAGGCCGTCGAATATTTAAGAATAGTTAAGAGGGCTTTCTCTCCAAAACGCTGAAGGTTTTGTAACCCTTTCTCCAGCCTGACTCAGCCCCAGTCTCAACGAACAGCAGCACACTGTGGCCGTCTCCTGTGTGTGCCTACAGAGGTCCCGCCTTGATGACCCTGGCGAACGAACTCCTACACACCCCGGAACACCCAGTCCCGGGACCCCCACCCTCCAGGAGGCGCTCAATCTCCCTTCCTGCAGGCCTGCTCCCCTTTTCTTACCGCCCTCCCTTGACAGGCCTCCACCTCAGACGCCTCTAAACGTGAAGGGTCCTCAAGCCCCCGGCCCTCGGAGGTGAGGGAGCACGCCACTCCATCGCTGAACATCCGGTCCTGCCCCACCCCCAAGCAGAGCCCCGGGCACACAGTAGGAGCTCAGCCCATTCTGAGTGGATGAAAGACAGCATTTAAAAGAAGTGAGCCTCCGTGGTATGGAAAATTAACTTCTGGGAATTTCTGACAGGCTAAGTGATGAAAAGACTCCTTTCTCCTCTAGTTGTGATACCCTCCCACCTAGGTGGGACGAGTTTACCTATGAGGTGTGGGGGCGGGGCGGGGAGCTGTTATTAACCCTTCTGGAGACCCCCAGAGCTCTCCACCCACACAGCATGACTCAGTGGCGCCCTTTAAGAGGATAATTTGATTGAGGAGGGGACAATTAGACCCACGAACGTGACATCCATGTCGATTCCAACGAGGAGGGAGGCGAGAAAGATCTATTTTTGAATGCTCCCATCCGATGGGTGGCGAGAAACGGGCTGCGGTCTGGGGGGGAGGTGCGACCCCTCGGAAGTCACGTGGCCAGGCCACCGCCTCCCCCGGGGGGGACACGTGCACCCCCAGCTCCCTCGCGAGCCCCGGCGCCCCGGAGCCCGTCACGCGCCTCCCCGGGCCCCGCCACGAGGCTTGAGCAGCAGGCGCGCCTCCACCTCCACGGCCACGGTCCCCGTTCTCCGCTCGGCCGAGCGCGCAGCCACTTCAGACTGAAGAGGCTTCTCTCTGATTGAACTCGAAACCAAGCCGTCGTGCTCGTGTTCTCGAGCCTAAATGTACCCGGGTGCGCCTCTCACTTCCCTCCACCCTCCGCCCCCGGGGCCCCCTCCCCTCCGCGGGAGAAAAGAGACTGTCTCTCTTCAAAGCTGAACTCGCTTGCTTGGGGAAAGAATGCGGATCCGATAGTGGCTGCCGGGCGGCTCCTTGGCGTTTGCACCAAGCCCTCGCGAACCACTCCCCCCCCCCCACCCAAGGTGGCTGCTCGGGGCCCCCACCCCCTCCAGGGGAGGTGCCCTCCGGTGTTCCCAGTGTCCTCCCTGCCCTGCCGCTGAGCAGAGAGCGGGGCGTGGATTCCCTGCTACACGCTGGCTGCACACCTGTCTCAGAACCGGGCAGCCTCAGTGTGCTGCTCATCTCTGAACCCGGGCCTTGCAGGGCCCAGCCAGCCCGGCTTCAAGGAGGCCCCCGTAAGAATCCAGATCCAAGGGGACAATCGGGGAGAGGAGGAAAAGGCAGGCCCCGCCTTCTTGCCTGTAGCCCTCCCTAATTCAGGGGCTGTGGCCCGGTGGTGGGGAGATCCCTGCCCCCACTGTGTCCAAATTCCAGTTCCAGGACTCTAATCAGAAGAGCTAAAGCTCTGGACGCTGGCCCTGCCTTGTCAAATGGGCAGGCTCTTTGGGCAGGGCTACGTGTCTCAGACAGGGCGAGGGAGAAGCTGTGTCCTCTTCGGGAGGCAGGGTGGAGAACGCATGGTATTTGGGAGAGGGAGAGAGAAGAGGGAACAGAGGCACCTGGGGGTCTTTGCTGGGCCTCAGTTTCTCTGACTGCATCACGTCCCATTAGGCCCGGACCGGTGGGAATGCAGAGACCTCCAAAAACCACAACCCAGTCTGGGCAGAAACAAAGCCTCAGGCTTTGGAGATTCTCAGCTGTAGGGGGGTGCACAGCAGATGTCAAGACGGGGTGGAGGCAGAGTCCCCCCCCCCCCAGCTGCCTTGCCCCCACTGTGCACGCCCAGGACTAGCTGGTCTCCGAGGCCCCTCCAGCTGGACCCTGCTGGGCTTTCTTGATCAGCAATTCTGCCTTTAATCAAGTGGTCTGGTGCTGGCCGAAGGCAATGTCAGTGTTTGGAGAGGGGAGGAGGGGAGAATGGGCGGGGGACTGTCTGGAGACAACATTTCTTCGGTGGCCTCCGAAAACTTGCGCCCCTCACCAGCTCGCTTGCTGCCGGGTGGAGTAAGGCCCCAGGGAGCTGGCCTCTGGGCAGAAGGGGCAGAAGGTTCATGGGGCTGCAGGCAGAGCCAGCTTGGCAGAGGGAAGGAGCCCGGCTTGAAGTTCAGGAGTTGCGATCCGGCCCCACCGTGGGCAGGTTTGGTCCCTGATACCTGTGTACCCCGCGGGCCAAGCCACCCTCCGCAGCCAAGCATTTCCTGAGGGCGGGGGCTGCTTGCCTCTTTTGTGATCCCCTCTGTTCTTTGCGGGGGAGGGAATGACAGGGAGGGGAAGGGTGCACAGATAAAGGAGGGAGTCGTCCTGAGTCCTCCTGCCCTCTGGGTCCGCTTGCAAACAGCAGGTGCTGACTTCTCCCCGAGGGACCCGGTTGGCATTTTCATGCTCTCTGTGCACAGCCTTGAAGCTGGTGACTGTCACCAACCTCCCCTCTCCCCACTGCTCCTAAGCTACCCTTTCTCACTGTCTGCTTGCTGAAAAGAAATCTCCAGTCTCCAGAATTTACAAACACTTTAGTGAGACCCACTGAAAGCTCCAGGCTTACAGGTCTTGAAATGGCAGGAAAGACTCCTCCCAGCAGCGGCCCTGCAGGGGGCTCTAAAGAGAGCCAGATCAAGAACCAGTTCCAGAAAGAACTAGCCCACTGGGGTGGAGGCCCAGAGGCAGCTGGTGGAGGAAGGCAGGAAAGGGCCAGGCCTTGTAAGTACAGTGGTTTTCTACTTAGGAAAACCCAAGTTCCCTTTGGGGACAGGTGTGGTCTCCCTGCTTATAGACAAGGAAACGGGGCTCTGAGGGGCATAGTGACTGGCCCAGGGCCCTCAGCAGTCAGGGGATGGAACGGGGATTAGCGAGCAGGTGCCAGCCAGCCAGGGAAGTGCCCTTTCAGCCTAAGCCCCTGACATTTGGGCATGAATGCCCTTGGGTGAGACTGCCCTCCTCAAGCCTCCCTCCCTTTGCAGAACTGGGGAGGGCAGCGGTGGGAAGGGACCGAGGTTGGGAAGGGAGGGGTCTAGATGACGGTGTACGCGATGGCCCCGTGGGTCCCCCACACGGTCCACATGGCACCTTGGCACCTCGTGACTTGGTCTGGGCGGAGGACCTCACCCCGGGGCCGCTCAACCCAGAGATCCCCCGCCCCTCCTCAGTGTCTGGCTGAGAACCCAGCCCTTCCCAATCTGCCCGCTGTGTAGGATAATTTTGGAGGCTGAGGTCAGGGTCCTTGGAGGGAAGAAAGGAGGGGGGGTGGTCAGGGAAGCTGGGGCCATCTCCATGCAGTGGACAGTTGAACCTCCAGGCCTGGCCTGTCCGCCACTCTCGTTGGAACCCCCGGGGCCTTGGGCAAAGGACCTTCCCTCTCAGAACTCGTTTCTTCATTTGAGAAGAATCCCTGGGAGAGATGGGGTAATGGGAAGGAAGGGGCACGGGGTGGGTGCCTGGTCGGGGCAGCCCCCCCCCCCCCCCCCCCCCCCGCCTGTTGCTCAAGTGGTTCCCAACGGCACCCCCCACCCCTACTTGTGGGTCTTCCGCAGAGGAGAGGAGAAGAGAAGGAGGAGGCACCTTCCACAAGGGTGAAGGGGCGGGGGCTTCGCTTCAGCCTCTGTGGAGTCTCCACCCTGGTCAGGCGCCCTCTGGCAGCTGTTTCCTCTGGGAGCATAGACTCCGGGCCTTAGCGCCCCCCTGTGCCTGAGGACTCCCCGTGGCCTGTCTTCCCACACCCATCTTGAGGACAGAGAGTATGTCCTCAAACCTGCCACCACCCCAGGAGATGGTCTGAAGGCCAAGGCCCCCCACCCTAAGACCAAAGTGGCAGAGATCACCCTCCCTCCCCACTGCGGGAAAGGGGAGGCTGTGAAATGGGTGGGCACCCACCCCCTGCACCTGGGGTCTCTGTGCAGATTAATCTATGTAAATGAAGCATAAATAAATGAACCCTCTAAAGGCCATGACCTCCTGGTACCCACCCTTCCCCAAGAAGTTAAACACCTTTCATCTCCTTCTATCACCTGTCCCTCCCCCCCCCCCCCCCCCCCCCACTTCTGTATTTCCACCTCCAGCGGCCTGATCAGAATAGGGCCTGGAACATCCACCCAGGAGAGTCTCTAAGCCCAGGCTGGGGGCTTCCCCCGCCCAGCTCTTGGGAGGGGAGGATCTCTGGCAAGGTCGGCCTCCCCACCCCACAACCCCGTGACTCCTCTGGAGGCCTCCCAGTGGGTCTAGAATATGTGCCGAGTGCTCGCTGTGCAGCTGTGTGTGTGTGTGTGTGTGTGTGTGTGTGTCTGCATGTGAGCGTTCTTGTGAGCTTGTCCACCTGTGTCACTGTGGGCAAAGACGGATGGGACCCGGCCGGCCTGTGTGTGTTGGGCTGGACCGCATGTGTGTGTTTTGGTGAGCGTGCAACCACGAGCCTGTGATCTGTGGGTTTCGGGGGACTGGGCGTGCGTGCCTGTCACTCTCAGGTGTGTGGCTGTCCACACGTGTGGGAGGTGCCCAAGGCCCTGATTGTCGGCCGGGGGGTGGGGGGGAGGTGAGCGGGTGTCGTATGTTTGCAAGTGAATTCGCATGTTCAGGTGTGCACGTGGCTGGGCACGTGCCTCTGTGTGGCCAGGCTGGGGCACATGTTGAAGGATGCCCGGGGTTTCATAACCGTGTGTCCGCTGGCCTCTCCGCGTGCCTGTGACTGCGCATGTGGCGCCCAGGACTATTTCTACAACCTGGGTTTGCATCGCAGGGCGTGCCGGTGGTGCAGTGTGTGGGTCTGCGTCTTCCTGCGTCTTTAGGGCGAGGGGCAGGGGGCTACGAGGCTTTCCATCAGTGTTCTCCCGAGGGCGCGTGTGTCAGGAGCGTGTCCTGCGTCCCCGGAGCGCGCATTTGTGTCTTCCCGGCCGTGTGAGCCATGGCCTGCGTGCTCGGGACCTTGGCGATAAGTGTTTTGGTGTTTCTCTGCGTGTTTCTGTATTCCGAGCGCGTGCTGGCGTCTTCCTGGGGGCTGCGGCCCAGCCCCGGCTCCGTCCCCGCCGCTTGTCCTAAGCGGGCCCGCCTGTGCGCGCCCGCGGGCCGTCCCGTGTACAGGACGTGTGCCCCTCGCGCGCGGGGTACCTGTGCCCGTCTAGCCAAGAGCGCTCCGCGTGCGCGAGCGGCTTTCCGGGACGCCGCAGCGGTGGGGGGCGGCCCCGCGAGGGGCGGGGGTCACCGGGACTGGCCGGCGCCGGCCCCGTGCGCGCGGAGGCGGGGGCGGGGGGCGGGGGCCGCGGGGGGGCGGCGGTACGAAAAGGGCGGCGCGCGCGGCGGCGGCGGCAGCTCGGCGGCGGCAGCGGAGAGCGCAGCGCGCAGCCCGGTGCAGCCCTGGCTTTCCCCTCGCCGCGCGCCCGCGCCCCCTTCCGCGTCCGCAACCAGAAGCCCAGCGCGGCGCCCGGAGCCGGACCCGCGCCCGCGCCGCTCCCGGGACCGCGACCCCGGCCGCCCCGCGATGACCGCGACCGCAGCCCTCCTGCCCGTCCTCTTGCTCCTGCTGGCCTTCGGCCACAGTGTCCATGGTGAGCCCCCCACCCCCACCCCCCACGCCGCGGCGGCCCGGCTCGCGCCCCCTCCGGGGAAGCCTGCGACGCCACCTCTGCCCCCCCCACCCCGGCCGCCCGGTGCCCCGCGCGCCCCGTCCCGTGCGCCCCGACTCCGGCCCGTCCCGCCTAACCCTAAGCCCCGCGCGGTGCCGCCTCGCCCTCCCCGCCAGCCTCGCATGCCAAGCCTCGCCCCGGGGTCCCGGGGGCAGGGGGAGGTGTGGGACCCCCGCCCCCCCCCTCCCCCGCCGCCGCCGCCGCAGCCCCTTCCCGCCCCGCAGAAGTGGCGCTCGCAGGGGTGTCGGTGCGCAGAGAGAGGAGGTATGGAGAAACGAGGTGATGATCGGGAGCCCTGTGTGGAAATGCTCTGGGGTGCAACTTTGGGGTGTCGCGTGCGCGTTCGGGACCAGGTCTGTGGGGACAGCGGGGGGGGGGGTGGCTTGGCCGTCGCAGCCCCAAATTCCCACCGAGGCGCCCGGCGCGAGCCCCTCCCGCGTGGCGTTTCTCTAGGTGAGGGGCTGCGACACTTCAGTCTGCGGCGGCCATCTGTCTCTGACAGGGAGAGAGTTGCCCCTTCCCGCAGTGCCCCCCGCCCCCACTGCACCAGTGCTCGTGGTGGGGGGGCTGTCTGGAAAGCTGGGGAGCTAGACGAAGGAAATGCACACAGTAGGCGCCTACGAAAGTGTCCGGATGTCTAAACAGTGTCAGAATTGCAGAAATCTGCTTTGCAAAAATCCTTGCGTCTTTTAAATATGATGAGTCTGGGGAGGGAGATTGGGGGGATTTGACTTGCGTGCCTGGTTTAACGGGGATTAAACCTTTCACACGATCAGGATGCCTTACCTGCCGGGCTGCCAGGTGAACCTGTCTGGCCTTTTCCAAAGCCGGATGCTTCAGAATCTGCTCCCCATTTTAGCTCACTTTGCAAAAGTGAGGGTTTGGCTGAGTGCCCAGGGGTCGAATGTCTCTACTCACTGTCTCCCCAGCCCTGCGTTTAGCGTTTGAGGTTTCATGATTTTGAGGCGGGGGAGGAATTTAGGTGTCCGACCTGCTCCTGAGAACTAGGCAGTGTCCTGTGATCACCCTGTCACCAGGAACGTGGCAGATTTTTTTTTCTGAGTGGCCTGACGTGAAGCGCCTACTGTGTGCGAGGCTGGTGGGACCGCAGAGGGTCTCTGGCTCCCTCCAGGGAGGCCTTGGGCCCTTTGGGCGAACATGGGGCTTTGCCCTGGCCTCTGGGGCCTTGAGGGGTGAATGGTGTAACCTTTCTTGTGCCTCAGGAGCTGAGTGCTTCCCGGCCTGCCACCCCCAAAATGGGTTCTGCGAGGATGACAATGTTTGCAGGTAATGGGGTGGCTCCCCAGAGGCAGCCCGTAGGAGGTCAGGGCAGAATCCTGGGGAATCATGGTGTCAGGCAGAAAAGGGGGGGGGGCTTGGCCACTGGGCTGCAGCAAACAGCCTCCTCGCCCCCGCAGGAAACTGGTGGGAGGGTAGCGAGGGAGAGAAGAGGGCAGAGGGCTGGAGGATGGGGAGGGGGGGACAGCCACAGCTCCTGTCTGCTGTCTCAGAAGTGGGGTGTTGGGAGAACCCCTTGCAGGGTGAGCCCACTGCAGGCCACTGCGGCAAAATGCAGCGCTCTGCCAGGCTCTTGGGGACCCCTCCGTCTGGTCCTCTGTTTAAGTTGTCCGTTCAGGTGTCTGGTGTTTGCTTCCTGCGACCCGCTGGCCTGGCACTGTGCAAAGACCCCCAGGGGATCTTGGCTCCACAGAAAGCAGCCTGGGCGCCCCCTCCACCCCTGCCCCCCTTCATATGTCCCCCTCCTTCCCCCCCCAACCCCCCCCCCCCCCACCGCAGGTGCCAGCCTGGCTGGCAGGGTCCCCTGTGCGACCAATGTGTGACCTTTCCCGGCTGCGTTAACGGACTCTGCGTGGAACCCTGGCAGTGCGTTTGTGACGACGGCTGGAATGGGAAGCTCTGTGACATAGGTTGGCATGTGCCCCTGCCTGCCCCACCCCCATCCCTGCCCCCCCGCCCCCAGCCGCCTCCTCCCAATTGCCTCCCCTCCCCCTCCCGCCTTATTCCCACACACTCAGGGCTCTGTATGGTAATGGTGTGTTGATACACTACCCCCTGGTACTTGGAACCTCCTAGAAGGTAGGGACTCAGTTTTGTTCTCCTCGGCACAGCACCAGCACCCAGAGAAAGCACTTTGGGGAGGAGGGCTGTCGGGGATCTGCCTGTTGAGTAAAGAGGCGCACAATCAGCACAGGCCACACAAAGCTCAGAGGGTGGAGACCTGGGCAACCTGTCTGGGTCACTAGAACTCAGAGAGGGTAAGGAAATCTCTGTCCTCCGTTACCCTGAGCAACTGAGAGCTGGTTGCCACTACGTTTTCAGGCTGCAAAATGTCCGAGTCCATTCTCGTTTGGGCAAGCTAAAGTCCTGAAAAGAACTCCCGGCAGAGTGGGTGGCTGCCCCGGGGCCTCTGTCCCTCGGTCCTCAACGTTAGCAGAGACCAGGGGTAGCGAGAGGGAAGTCGAGGCTCGAGGAGGTAAAAGGCTCTGCTTAGGGATGCGTGAGAGGTTATCGGGAGAAAAGCCAGCGAAAATCCCTTCCCCTGGCCCCAGGAACGGGCTACTTCTCATCTGTGGCCACTTCTGATCCCCTCCCTTAAGGAACATTCGAGAGCGTGTTTGACTGCTGCGTCATAGCCGAGGCGCTCTGCTTTCCTAATTGAGCCCCCACCACAGTCTCAGGTCCTTAAAGCACCCCCCCCCCACCGCCAAACGGTGCGAGATTTTCTCCGCAGCTGACTCACGCTCCACAGCTCTGCTCCCCCTCCATGGCACCCTCTGGGCTGCCTCGTGACCCAGAGGGTCTCCCCCCCCGAAAAAGCTACCGCTTGGGATCAGGGCTTTTCGCCCAGAGCCCACGCTCTTTGGTGTCTGGTTCGGGGTTGCCTCCCATGGAGTTTTCCAGACAAAATGTCCCCTCCCCACTGGGTTGACAAAGCCTCTCAGCTTGGGACGCTGGGTCCAGAGGAAATAGCCCTCCGGATGATTGTCCCCCCCCGTTCCCCTTTTCCCCAACCCGTCTCTGTCTCTGAGGCTGTCAAGGCCGCAGCTGCCGCCCCAGACAGAAACCAGCGCCCCCCACTCCCCCCCGCCCCCTGCCCCTGGCATCTCTCTCCTTGCCTCGGCTTCATCTACCCTCCTTTTGGGCCGGAGGCCTGGGAATTGGGAAGAGGTGGGCTCATCCTCTGTGCGTGAGGCTAGATGCTGTGGGGGGGACGAGGGGGGTGGTCGGCAAGTCTTTAGCTTAAATTTAAGATGCCAGTGACAGGGTTGCTGGGAGCCCAGGACTGGGAGCCCGTTGCTGAGGCCTCACCTGCTAGAACCTTCCCATGATGATAAAACCTCTTTACGTTTCCTTACACCAAGCCGGGCTCGCAGGGGACGCCTCACGGCTCTGGATAGGCCGTCGGCATGGCATACAGGCTTTCCCTTATGGATGGATTGCCATCTTCCCTCCACGAGGGGTGCGGGTCTCTTTAAAAGACAGAACGAATCCGCGTGTGTGTGGCCTCAGCGTCGGGGACCCCCACCCATTCGGCCTTAAGCTGCCGGGTCTCTGGCTGGCCCCGGCTTTGTATTTGGCAGATGTAGGAGCCCGAAGCTCGAAGGGCCCCCGGGGACTGGCCAGGGCGAGCCCCTCCTTTTGTACGTGGGGAAAGTGAGGCACAGAGCGGGGAGGAGCGGAACCCTGAGCCCGGCTGGAGCCAGGCATAGAAAAGGTCCCTCGCGGCCCTGCCTGGGGGCTGGGGTCTCCGTCAGCGGAGAGCCCCTGGCCCAGGCCCCTTTGTTCAGCTGTCCCTGGCTTGCTGAGCCCCGCATAATGAAGTGTGCATGACAGGAGGTGGAAAAAGGCGGTGAAATGTAGCAGTGTTCATGGAAACCCACACGGACAGGAGAGCACTCAGTACTTCTGATTTTGCTGCCTTCAAAAGATACAGCCTTTTTATCGCAGGCCCCTTCGTTCAGATCCTGAGCGCGGAAAGAGCGACCACCGGGAGGCAGAGGCAGTGGTGGGGCTGAATCCGGTTTCTCGATTCCCGACAGGAGTCCTCACATGTCTCGATTTCCCCCCCGCCCCTCTGTGATGAAGGACAGCTGGTGTTTCTAACAGCTGGGCCGCACGATTGCCCTGACTGGCAGGGACCCCCCCCCCCCCCCCGAACCAGGAGAGGCTGAAAACTCATCTGGGGGAGGAGCCTGGGCCTGGCACACGCCGTTTTGGGGGAGGGAAGGGGTCTGCGGTAAAGGTCACCCTCCTGGACCGAGCGGGTGAGCTGGTGCCAGGACAGGGGGACGGCTTTCCTGGGTTGAGGATCAGTGAGCGGCCGTGACTTTCTGTGCCTGTGACCTGACAGGAGGGAGGGAGCCCCTTCAGCACCCCCCTGAGCTGCTTGCCTACGGCAGAGTTTTGGGGGGTCGCTACGTGCTCTTGCTCAGGACTCCATTCGGTGACCGCTGGCAGTGAGTGGCCACAAACAGAGACATCTGGCGGCTGGTCCCCGCTTGACCGGCTGGAGGGCTCTGTCCCTGCCCCCACCCAGAAAGCTCTCCTTCCAGCCTGTCCCCTCCCCCTCCTCCCTGGGGGAGGGGGTGGGTCACAAAGTCCGCTTTTCTCTCCCCGTCCCCCAGATGTCCGGGCTTGCGCCTCAACCCCCTGCGCTAACAACGGAACCTGCGTCAACCTCGAGAGCGGCCACTACGAGTGCTCCTGTGCCCCTGGGTTCTCGGGAAAGGACTGTCAGGAGAAGGATGGGCCCTGTGTGATCAATGGGTAAATATTCTTCCTCACTCTGTGTGATCCGATGAATGCTGCTTTGATTCCTGCGTCACACCCCCAAAGACCCTTTCAGCCTAGCCCAGTTGGACCTGTCACCTGACAAAAGGCCAAGTAAGTGCCTGTCCCTCAGCCCCACGGCTGGGGGAGGGGGGCGCCCCAGATCAGGGTGCTTGCGGGGCTGTGTGTGATCTCCGTAATTTCTGAAGTGACCCCCCCCAAGGTGATTTCCCCCTCCCTCGGATGCCCCCAAGTCCCCATGTGTGTGCGTGAGGGCAGACCGGCTGCAGAGTCGGAGAGGGGGGCTTTGGCCAGCGGGGTGGGCGGGGAGGACTAGCCATGAGGGTGGGGGGCGGGTCCAGCTCTTAGCGACCCGCAGCGGAGCAGAGGCTCTGGGACTTTCAGGGCCGTGGGCACGGCAGTCAGAAGGGACACTTCTGCAAAGCAGCAAAGCACTTCCGGCCCTTATCTGTTTAGCTCCACGGAGCCCACCCGGCCCTCAGCTGGGGCTTAGGCGGGGCTCAGGCCGTTGCAAGAATGCAAACAGAGGGGGTCTTGGGCCTGAGCCGGGGGAGGGGGGGTGTGGGGATCGAGCTGGGGGGCAGAGGATATAGAAGCTAGAGTATAGAACCAGCTTATCTTGACTGGGCATTCCAGGGAGGGCGTGGGGAATCCTGGAGCCCTCGAGGCCACAAACAGGCATTTTTGTAGCATCCAAAGATCAGTGTTCAGAGAGGGTCGGAGGAGAGGGGGTCACAACCGACGTCCACGTCTGCTTTTGAGCGGGAAGGGAGAATACAGAGCGAGACCTTTAAAACGTTTTGCTTTTTCTCTCCCACCAACTCGAACCAGACTGTCAAAATAGAACCCGAGGTCCTTGAAGTCCCTCCAGAGCCCAGCTCCTAGGCAGCCTTCACCCCCTGAAGCAGCGATGCTGATTTCTTGTGCTTAGAGCCCCTTTCTTCCCTGGGTTCTGGCATTTATCAGATGACAAAGGGTCTGCTCGTTTAAAAGCACTTACGTTAAATGCTCCTGTGCTCTGCTTTGAGCAAACAGTTTCGGTCTGGAAGCCGCACTTGGGTGAATGGACCACTGTTAAACAGCCGGGCACAGGCACCCGGCCGGGCCGGCAGAGACAGCCCGGGGGTTTCTTTCACTCTGAGTGTCCCTGAGGGTCTCCAGTACAATAGTACGCAGGCTCTCTCCTCGGAAAATAGCGATACGAGTAACAATAAGGCGGGGGCCGTGTGGTGAGGGGACCTGGGTGGGGGGTGGGGGGCAGGCTCTGCTCTGCCCAGCGGCCCCCGGGGGAGGGGTGGAGCTAAGGGAGGGGGCTCCCTCCAGCCCTGGGTCATCACTAACTTTGCCTCTCTCAGCCTCAGTTTCCCCACCCGTCCACCAGTGACTAACCACCAGGCCTCTGGTCGGAGAGATGACTTAAGAGGTGGGAGAGGAGACGGGCATCGGCTCCGGAGGTCAGGCGTGCGTGCGTCCGCCCCGGACGGCCCCGTGAGCCCCTCGCGGACAGGGGCCGCGGCACCCGGCGCCTCCCTGGGCACCTCCGTCCTAGGCCAGCCCCCGAGGGCCCTTTACCGTGTCCCCCTGTTGTGTCGCAGGTCCCCCTGCCAGCACGGAGGCACCTGCGTGGATGATGAGGGCCGGGCCTCCCATGCCTCCTGCCTGTGCCCCCCTGGCTTCTCAGGCAATTTCTGCGAGATCGTGGCCAACAGCTGCACCCCCAACCCGTGCGAGAACCAAGGCATCTGCACCGACATCGGGGGCGACTTCCGCTGCCGCTGCCCTGCCGGCTTCATGGACAAGACGTGCAGCCGCCCCGTGGGCAACTGCGGCACCGACCCGTGCCTCAACGGGGGCACCTGCCTGCAGCACACCCAGGTGAGGTACGAGTGTCTGTGCAAGCCCGAGTTCACGGGCCCCACCTGTGGCAGGAAGCGCGCGCTAGGCCCCCAGCAGGTCACCCGTCTGCCCGGCGGGCACGGGCTGACCTACCGCCTGACCCCCGGGGTGCACGAGCTGCCGGTGCCGCAGCCGGAGCACCGCATCCTCAAGGTGTCCATGAAGGAACTCAACAAGAGTGCTCCCCTCCTCTCCGAGGGCCAGGCCATCTGCTTCACCGTCCTGGGCGTGCTGACCAGTCTGGTGGTGCTGGGCACCGTGGGAATCGTTTTCCTCAACAAGTGCGAGGCCTGGGTGTCCAACCTGCGCTACAACCGCGTACTTCGCAAGAAGAGGAACGTGCTCCTGCAGTACAACAGCGGGGAAGACCTGGCCGTCAACATCATCTTCCCCGAGAAGATCGACATGACCACCTTCAGCAAGGAGGCGGGCGAAGACGACATCTAAGCATCCCCACCGGCCCCTCTGTATTCGCGGGGTCCCGCAGAGCTCACTATATGCGGTCTGTTCTCATCTTTGTGGTGGAGTTTGCTATATTCTGTGTCGAATCTGGTGAACGCTATGCTTCCGTATATTACCTTTGTGTTGCCGTGTGACAAAAAGAACCCTCTTTCTCTCTCTTAATGCATGATCGAAAAATAATAACACGAGTTTCATCTTTAAACGAGTAAAACGAAATTAAGTATGTTATTCTAAACTCTAAACTTAACGTAAAATCAAAAAGACCAAAAAAAAACAAGGCAACAGAGCCGGGGCTGGGTGCCGACGCCCCTCTCTCTCCGGGAGGGGACTCGGCCACGGTCCTCGTGAAACCATTACGAGTGCCGCGCATGACCACTCACTGTGAAAAGGCAAAAATCTCTTTCGTTCGTTAATGTTCACACGCCACATCCAACGTGCACTCACATCAAGTCCAACAACCGCAACGCTTAGATCTTTCTGATTGATTTGAGATTTTGCGGAGTGCAGCGGCCGTGTGTCAGACAGAGAGAGAGCCCCGGGGTCGGCTGCTGGGGGGAGGGAGGGGGCCAGGACCCCCTCCCAGCCCTGCCACTAACTCGCTGTGTGATCCTTGGCGAGCTACCCCCCACCCCGACCGCAACCCGTCCCCACCCCGGGCCCGACTTCGGCCCCTCTCGAGGGAGGGGCTTGAACGCAGTGACCATCCAAATTCTCTCTGGCTCTAAAACTCTGAATTAGGAACGAAGGGGTACGAACCAAAACAGTTCCTGACCCGAGAAATTAGGATCTGATGAGGACTTAAGTCTCATCCCAGGATCCACAGGTTTTGGCCTATCCTGGATGCAAACTTGACGTACTGAGATTGATCGCAACTGCCTTTCTCGAAATGGAGGTGGGGGGGTGCCTCCTGGCCCGCTTTCCGTCTGGAAACGAGTGGCCCCCTTTGAGTCACAAAGTGTGGTCTGGAGTTGCCACTTGGGCAGCCCCCACCCTCCCAGATTCCCAGCACTTTACCTTGTCTCCTACCCCGTAGATTAGATAGTCCCTCGAAATTTAAATGCACCTCTAACCGCAAGTGCCCCTGGCAAAATCTGAGCAGCAACACCGCCCTCACCGAGGTTTTCACAGAGTTTAGTGGAAATTGTTGCTTGTGGGGCGTTTTCTAGTTCTGTGGCCAAAGGTACCAGACCTGGTCTACACAGCTATGGGTTTAATTTGTGTTGCTGAGTTAACAACCCTCAGATCCTGAAAGACCTAGCCAGCTTCTGAATTATAAATTTGACTTCTTTTTTATTAAAAAGAGCATCTATTTTTTTTGCAAAAATAGAAAGAAACGGGACAGAGCTCTGTTTAGCTTTCCGGCTCTTAGGGTCGGGCAGCTAAACAGCCCTTGGGTACCAGTGAGAAATATTTTGCTTCTTAAATTACTTGGATAGGAAGCTATATACTCTTAGCTTGATTATTACTTGCTGTGTTTACCTAGCTGCAAGTACGTAATTGCTACATTATCCTCACCATCTTCCTGATCATTCAGTTCACCCCACACGCATAGACTCGCGCCGTCATCACATAGCCATCGACATCACCGTCAGCCACCGATCACTGTCACATCCCTGGCCACGCCCCCCAGCTGCCCACGGCCCAGCCAAGCCGCTGGCCCCGTCGCCCCCAGTCCCCGAGCCCCTGCCCTCCCCTCCCACCCCACCCCCACCCCGCCCCGGACTCCGATCGCCCTCACCCCACTTCCCTCCAGCCCCACGTCATTCACGTATCACCTCATCCCATCTCGAGTTCGTTTTCAGACATAAAAAATTGAAAAAAGACAAAAAAAAAAAGAACCGTTGGCATGCGTCAGGCGGGCGTCTGGCACCCCGCCTGGCCTCTCTCGCGTGAGACCTTGACCGAGTCTGCTAACTGTTCTGATCCAGTTCCCCCACACACGAGATTCTGAGATTGGCCCCAGCGATCCAATTCTCTGTTCCACTCTTCCCATCTCCGTGCTGTCGAGGACGGCCCGTCCCCCCTTCCCGGGGGTCGAGGGAACGTATCCCGCTGTCCTCGACTAGCTCCTCATCGATTCACCGACTCGTCCACCAGCCATTTGATCAGGAAGCATTTCGGACACCTGCTGCGTGCAAGGCAGTGTTCGGGGAGCCGTGCGGCACGCAGGATGAGGGGCCGTCGGGGGGGGGGAGCGGACACGCCCGTGTCCCCAGGAAGCCCAGCAGTGCAGGTAAAATGCCGTGGGAGCGGAGAGTCCTGAACAGACGCCTCCCTTAGGGCCTGACCATCTTACCTTCCCACGAGACAAATTCTCTATTACCAGCGCACGATGAGGCCACCCCGCCCAAATTCCACAGCGCCCACTCGCACACGTCCCGCGAAATCAGAACAGTGTCCGCAGCCTCGACAGGGTCTTCACGTCGTGCAGAAATGGTCCATTCCATCCTCTATGGGGTAACCAGATTCTGCTGAGAGTGTCGGGATCCCTGACTGCCCATCCACACCTCGCGTGTGTTTGGAGTAGTGTGTAGTTTACGAAACAAACGGAGAAGCTCAAAGACAGCGGTCTGAGACATAATCACCAATTCGGTCCCAAAATTGAGAGAGGAGGAGGCGTAATGATCTTTCTGTCACCAAAAAATTTCAAAAATGTCAACGGCGCTCTTTTTAGCTTTTCCGTTTACTAACCAGGCAAGCAAAAAATTTTGTTTATTGAAAAATAAACAAAACCCAAGGGCTATTGGTGTGTTTCTTTGATTTGTTGTGCGCCCGGCTCCGGCTGTCCCTGCCCACTGGTGGCCTTAGCCCCGAGCAAGAGGGGTCAGGGGCCCAGGCTTGGGAGGGCACCGCTCTGGCCCTATCCAGCCCTTCCCACGTGGCCAGGAGACCTACGGGCTGAGGGATGAGCCCACCCAGCCCCTTCCAGACACACTCTCTCTGGGTGCTTGGAGCGTGGGAATTTCCGGCCCTGTCGGCCCCACCCCGAGGGCCTGCGAGGGCCTCTCCCCTGCATCTGTTCCCGACGGTGGCTGTTTGTGGGTGGGGTGGCTGGGGCTGGAGCTCCAGGGAGAGGGGGTGAGGGGCCCAGGGTTCCATGCTTGAGCACGCCAGGGGGGGGGGGGTGCGGGGGGAGGGCCAGCTCTCCCACTACGCACCGGGTCCTGGCCCAGAACCCCAGGGGGTTTGAGAATGCCACCCTGTTCTGGCCCTTCCAGAACTCAGTGAAGGTAGAATCGCCCAGGTGAGGGAGCAGAACGGATTTTGTTTGATACTGAGGGGCACTTGGAGCTTCCAAAAGTCGGCACATCAGTCTAGGAGCCCCATGGATAGTGCTGACTTGGGCCCCGCACGGGGATAGGGGGACTTGCCTCTCTTCCAGTCCTGGCCTCAGGCCACGGGTTTACACCCTCAGCTCAGTACAGCCACCCCTTTGAGTCCCCATGTCGTGTGGGCAATGCACGTGCCTGACCACCCACCCGAGAGGGGCCGGCCGGACCCCTCCCCCCGGACACAGGAGCTGCGGCCCAGTCCTTGATCCCTGCTGGCCCAGGAGGTGGCCCTGGGGCAGGGTCCCCTCCCCACTTCCTTCCACTGCCTGCCCTTCCTCTCCAGGGCTGTCCTCGGCCAGGACACTGCCACTGCCCACCCAGCTGTCCAGCCAGGACCCGGGTGTCCCCGAGACACCTCCCCGCTCAGCTCTGTGGTGCTCTGCTCTCAGCTGGTGTGTGTGTGTGGGGTGGGGGGTTCCCATTAAGGCCGGGGACACACAAGAGGGACAGACAGGGGGTACACCTCAGAGATGGATGCTGTTCCGAAAACTGTAAGAAAACAAGAGAATAAGGTTGAGGTAACAGATGTAGAAACTTCTAAGAAAGGGATGAATTTTCCGGGAAAACATCTATTAACAAAATGTGATCGGGAACAGACCGATCACCTGGGACAAGACCCCCCCAGGCGGGCCAGCTGTCAGTTACCTGACTTCAGGTCCCCAACATTTGACCCTTTGACTGAACAGGAGGTGCCCAGGCAGAGACACGGTTCTGGAGCCATGAAAAAGAGAAGGGGAAGACTTTTCGATTCTTTTTCAAGGCCAGGAGAAACCTGCCAGAGGGAATGGAAGGAAAGGAAAGTCACTGTCCTTACTCTGAATAGAGAGACAAAAATCCTCAGGAAAATAACAAATCAAAAACAGGCAATGATTTAAAAAAAAAAAATCATGACCAAGCAGAGCATTTTCTGGGAAAGCAAATGTCATTTACTCTTAGTAAATGTATTCATAGGCAGCGAACCCTGGAGGGGCCTGGGAGGCACAAAGCAACGGCAGATCCCCTTAGTCCCGTTAGCCGCCCCCCCCCCCCCCGGGTCAGCCAGGTGACCTGGTGGAGAAACCCAGACAGAAGATCCCAGGCCCGTGAGCTGCGAGCTGTGACGGCAGGGGCGAAGCATGGCTGAAAAGGGGAGTCTGGACTGAGTGCTGTGGAGGTAGGCAGTGAGGAGGGCCCAAGAATGGCGAAGGCCCAGAAGCGGGGCAGGTGGGGTGAGTGTGGGTGACTGTGGCTGCAAGAGGTCCCTGCGCGGTGCCCCAAGTGCAGAGCCAGCCGAGGAAGATCCCCATGAACTCCAAGTGCAAGGAGACTTGTGGGCAGCAGGTGACTGGAAGCTTCCTGGAGGACAGTGAGGCGGGGGCACAGCTGAACAGAGGATGGAGAGAGGCCGGGCCCCCAGCCCGGAGCAGCCGGCAGGGTGGCTCCGGGTAGGAGCTGGGTTCCACCACAAGCCACGGGCGTGGGGACGACCGCTAAGCCCATGCGTCTGATGTCAGGCCCTGTGGCTTTCTGGCCTTTAGCCACTCTCTCCCACTGCTGAAGAAGAAAGCATTCGCCCACACCTCCCACCCAAGACCCTCAGTAGTTCACAGGAGGGAGGAGGTAAAGACCCAGCCACCCCAGTCGGTGGGTCGGGGGGGTCGGGGGGGTCGGGAGCTCCCAGCTAATTCGCAGCTGCCAGGGGCTCTGCTTTGAAGTGCGTTTGGCCCCGGATGTGGCTGTGCCATGACCACGGTGAAGGTGCAGACATAAGACTGGACGAAATTTCAGCCCAAAACTAGATCAAAAGAAAAAAATATACATATGATACCAGTTCAAGGGAATCGGTGCTAAAAGGAACTGGATAAAATACTTTCCTGATTTTTTTTTTTTTTTAAATCTAAGCAACTAGGAAAAAAGGACACATATCCTTAATGTCACAAAGGATGTCTGTCTTAAACAATGTGTAGTATCCCACTGGTGATTAAAGTCGAAGGCAGGTAAGGCCGTGCTTTATACAGCAGCTGAGGGCTCGGGCTGTAGAGTCGTAGAGGCCTGGCTTTCTGTGTGGCTCTGTCCTTGAGCCTTCTACCGCCTGCATTTTCACTTGCTCCTCTGCAAAGGAGAAGCGTCACGGTCGGCTCGGACAACCAGAGCAAAATCCCGTAGACCTGGGGCTCACACAACAGACACTTATTTGTTCTGGGGTGGTTGGGTTCCAGCGAAGGCCCTCTCCGTGGCTTCCAGATGGCCGTCATCCTCTGTCTTCACGTGGCAGAGAGCGGGACAGAACGCGACCTCTCTGGTGTCTTCTTACAAGGACACTAATCCCATCCTGAGGACCCTCACGAGCTAATTACCTCCCCAAGGCCCCAACTACAGGGACCTCGGGACACTGGGGGCCCCCTCGGGACACTGGGGGCTTAAGCTTCAACATATGAATTCTGGTGGGGGAGTTGGGGGGACACAATTCAGTCCACAGCAAGCCGATGAGGACAGCAGTTCCTACCACTATTGTTCTAGAACTTCTAGCCAATGTGATAGACAAGCAAAACAAACAAAAATTGAGGCATTACTATTGGAAAGTAGATTAAATGATGATGATGATTTTTTTTTTAAGTAGGCTTTATACCCAGCCCAGAGCTCAATGCGGGGCTTGGACTCACGACCTTGAGATCAAGAGTCAGACGCTTGGCTGAGGCCCCTAGATTAAATGATTATTAAAGATGATATTAATGTCTGCCACGAAAACGCAAGAGAATGACCTGAAGGTGACCCTACATATAGAAAAGCCTGAATACCAATAACACGTTCAAAACATATAATGATGTAAGACCCCGATGTTATAAGGATGCTAATTACTCCCCAAAATTAACGTATAAGTTTAATGCTACTTATTGGCGGTAGATCGCTCGACACTACGGGTCCTAAGGTTGATCTGAAAAGAGTGAAGGGGTAAGAAAACCAGAAGAAGAAACCGTGAAGGGGCAAGTCGCACCATCAGGTATGAAAACCGAAAGCCACACGAATAAAAATGGCGTGTCGTGCACAGAGCCCTGGTTTTCTGAACAGGGGAACAGACAGATGTCTGCGCGAAGGGCAGTGTGGTAGGAATCTAATCTTCAGCCCCACCTCCTTGTTGACAAATGTGGAAACGGAGACAGGAGACGAACTAGTTCAAAGTGCTCACCGGAGGACAACTTTGTCCCTCGGGACACGTTTGGCAATGTTTGGAGACTTTTTTCATTGTCAAACCTGGACGGGGGTTACTGGCACCTAGTGGGTGGACGCCAGGGAGGCTAAGCAGCCTACAAGGCGAGGCAGTCCCCGCAACCAAGAACTATTTGGCCCCAAAGAGTTCGTTGCAAAGTCATTACCACAATGAGGTTAGTCAGCACATCCTTCACGTCCCATAATGACCATTTTGCTGTTGTTGTGGGGACAGCATTTAAGATCTACTCTCCAGGTGACTTTCAAACGTACAGCAGTGTTGTTACCTGTAGTCACCATGCTGTGCTTGAGATCCCGGACCTACCCACCTCAAAACGGGTAGTTTGTACCCTTTGACCAGCATCTCCCCGTTCCCCCCACCCCCACCCCTGGTATCACCATCGACTCTCTGGTTCTATGAGTTCAGCTTCTTTAGATTCGCATGTAAATGAGATCGTACAGTGTTTGTCTTTCTCGTATTGTCCTTAGTCTAATGCCCTCAAGATTCATCTGTGTTTTCACAAACAACTTCCTTCTTTTTTATGGCTGAATAATATTCCACTGTGAGTGTGTGTGTGTGTGTGTGTGTGTGTGCGTGTGCATACATCTTTTTATCTATTCATCCATCAGTGGACACTTCGGTTCTTTCCATGTTTCCACTATCATTAATAATTCTGCAATGATTTTATTTCTTTTGGATATACAGACATACCTCAGAGATATTGTGGGCTTGGTTCCAGACCACCACAATAAGGCAAATGTTGGGGCGCCTGGGTGGCTCAAGTCGGTTAAGCATCCAACTCTTTAAAAAAAATTTTTTTTTACATTTATTTATTTTTGAGAGACAGAGACAGACAGAGCACAAACAGGGAAGGGGCAGAGAGAGAGGGAGACACAGAATCTGAAGCAGGTTCCATGCTCCGAGCTGTCAGCACTGAGCCCGACACGGGGCTCGAACTCACGGACCGTGCGATCATGACCTGAGCCGAAGCTGGACGCCCAGCCTACTGAGCCACCCAGGCGCCCCAATACGTGTCTAACTCTTGATCTCGGCTCAGGTCATGATCTCACGGTTCATGGGTTCAGGCCCTGCATCGTGCTCTGGGCTGACAGTGCAGAGCATGCTTGGGATTCTCTCTCTTCCTCTCTTTCTGCCCCTCCCCTGCTCTCTCTCTGTCTCTCTCAAAATAAATCAATAAACTTAAAAAAAAGGCAAATGTAGTATTAAACTAGTCCATGTATTTTTTGTTTCCCCATTGCATTTTTTTATCATGCAGTTTGATTATGGTTCAGAAAAAAAATTGACTGAGTAACTTTCTCTGAAAAAATATCCTGACTGTGTGTGTAGGCTGCAGTTGTTTGGGGTGGAGGGGGCTAGTAAGCTATTGCCCTATTTTCTATTCTGAAAACCACACAAAGCCCCTGGTCCCATCTGATCATATGCAGACGCATGGGCCCCAAAGGGCCTAGAATAAAGACAAGAAAGGCAAAGACTGCAAAGCCAAAGGCACGCGACAGGCTCTAAGAGAAATTCTCGGAAATACCTGAAGTGGCAACAGGGAACATTTGGCTGGAACCTGAAATCCTTTTCAGTATTCTTGTCTTGTGCTCCGTGTTTAAGGGTACACATGAACTCAATGGAATTGCGATTTCCCTTTATGTCTATAGACGCTTCCCTGTGTGGCTCATTCACTTCCTCGCCTGTGACCCAGCCTCCCGTTATTGTCGGCAGCTCTCAGGTAATCTTCCAGAATGGTGCGGGTTGCGTCTTCCTCAAAGCAAGCAAGGGCATTTCTGAAGACATCTTCCGGCTCCGTGCCATTTAACTTTTCACCAAGCTCATGAAAAACATGGTGACATGTATGAGCCCGGAGCCTCAGTCATCGTGCTGTCCACATACTCATCAGCTGGGATTTTCCCCAGGGAGGTGAGCATATCATGCAGACCCTTGTCAAAATGCCAACAGAGCCCGAACAAACGATCCTGTGCTTTGTAGGGAACCACAAAAGACCTCAAAGAGCCAAAGCAATCTTGGAAAAGAAAACTGGAGGTATCACAATTCCAGATTTCAAGTTATATTGCAAAGCAGTAGCAACCAAAACAGTATGGTACTGGCATACAAATAGACACATAGCTCAATGGAGCAGAACAGAAAACCCAGAAACAAAGCCATAGTTATATGCTCATTAATCTTCGACAAAGCAGGAAAGAATATACAATGGGAAAAAGACTGTCTCCTCCACAAATGCTCTTGGGAAAACTGGACAGCGACAGGCAGAAGAATGAACGTGGACCACTTTCCTGCATCATACAGAAAAGTAAATTCACAATGGAGGAAAGAGCCGGGGTGCCTGGGTGGCTCAGTCGGTTGAGCATCTGACTTCGTCTCCGGTCATGATCTTACGGTTTGTGAGTTTGAGCCCCGCGTCGGGCTCTGTGCTGACAGCTCGGAGCCTGAAGCCTGCTTTGGATTCTGTGTCTCTCTCTCTCTGCCCCTCCCCTGCTCGCTCGCTCTTTCTCTCTCTCTCTCTCTCTCTCTCTGTCTCAAAAATAAACATTAAAAAAAATGTAAAACTAGCTTTCAAATACAAGTAACTTAATCATGACCAATTCACTGATCTGTGCCTCATCTTTTAAAAATTTAATTGATTTCACTGTTTTTTTTTTAACTTTGAGATGTAATTGACATAAGCTCCATATTGGTTTATTAGTTTCAGATGTGCCACATGATTCACTATTTGTATTGATTGTGTAAAGATCACCACAGTAAGTATAATAATTAATATTCATTACCACACATACTTCGTTTTTTTTCCTTGTGATGAGAATTTTATGATGGGTTTGTGGGTTCGAGCCCCGCGTTGGGCTCTGTGCTGACGGCTCGGAGCCTGGAGCCTGCTTCAGATTCTGTGTCTTCCCCTCTCTCTGCCCCTCCCCTACTCATGCTCTGCCTCTCGGGCTCTCAAAAATAAGTAAATGTTAAAAAATTTTTTCTTTTTTAATGGATGAGAGACCTAAATGCAGGCCCTGAAACCATAAAAATTCTAGAAGAGAGCCTAGGCAGCAATTTCTCTGACATCGGCTGTAGCAACATTTTTCTAGTTGTGTCTCCTGAGGCAAGGGAAACGAAAGCAAAATTAAACTATTGGGACTTCATCAAAATAAAAAGCTTCCGCACAGCAAAGGAAACAAGCAACAGAATTAAAAGGCAACCCACTGAATGGGAGAAGATATTTGCAAATGGCAGACCCAACAAAGGGTTAGTATCCAAAATATATAAAGAACTGATACAACTCGATACCCAAAAAAGAAAGAATCCAATTAAAAAAGGGGAGGAGCCATGAAGATATTTCTCCAGAGAAGACATCCAGATGACCAACGGACACATGAAAAGATGCTCGTCATCACTCATCACCGGGGAAATGCAAATCAAAACTACAATGAGATATCACCTCACATCTGTCAGAGTGGCTAAAAACAGCACAAGGAACAACAGGTGTTGGTGAGGATGCGGAGACAGGGGATCCCTTACGCGCTGTTGGTGGGAATGCAAACTGGTGCAGCCGCTCTGGAAAACAATATGGAGGTTCCTCAAACAGTTAAAACTAGAACTACCCTACGGTCCAGTAATCACACTACTGGGTATTTATCCCCACACAAATTCAAAGGGACACATGCACTCCTATGTTTACAGCAGCACTATCTACAAAAGCCAACATACGATGGGGCACCCGGGAGGCTCAGTTGGTTGAGCACTGGACTCTTGCTTTGGGCTTCGGTCATGATCTCACGGTTCATGGGATCGAGCCCCATGTCAGGCTCTGTTCTAACAGCGAGGAGCCTGCTTGGGATTCTCTCTCTCCCTCTCTTTCTGCCCCTCCCTCACTCGTGTACCTGCGTGAGCTCTCTTTCTCTCTCTCTCTCTGTCAAAGTAAATAAGTAAACTTCAAAAAACACAATAGCCAAGATAAGGAAGCAGCCCAAGTGTCCATCGACTGATGAATGGATAAAGAAGATGTGGTATATGTATATACAATGGAGTATTACTCGGCAATCAACAAGAATGAAATCTGGCCATTTGCAACAACACGATGGACGTAGAGTATAATGCTAAGCGAAATAAGTCAGGGAAAGACAAATATCATATGATTTCACTCCTATGTGGATATTAAAGGAAAAAAAACCACAAATGAGCAAAGACGGGTGGGGAAGAGAGAGTGAGAGAGAGAGGCAAACCAAGAAACAGACTCGTATGTAACTACAGAGAGCACCCTGATGGGGACGTGGTGGTGGGGGATGGGGACCAAAGAGAGCACGTAACCGCGATGAGAAAGAACATGAAATGAGGGAGTGAGCCCAGCTGGTCATCCCAACGAGCAGCTCGTCACCTTTGCCAACACGCTGGGTATCTCACTCTCTGTCACTGCGTGGCCATCAGCAGTCCCGAGAAGCAGGAATGGGTTCCAGGGCATCGTTGGGGCCCGATGGAGGCTGTGAGGGGCCTGTACCCTTCCCTTCATCCTTCCACCCGTCACAACACACTCAGCACCTGCACCCGGCTTTTTCCAAACAATTCTATTTCCTTAACCCTGTGGAATAAGAAGCTGCCACCGAACCCCAGACCAGAGGCTTTCTTTTCTACTTCCTCCCCTCAATATAAAAATATAGATACATTTTTGTGGCTCCCTCCACCCCCCCAAAATAACATGACAAAAAAATAAGAGCACCTGGGTGGCTCATTAGGGGGAGCATCCAACTCTTGATCTCAGGTCTTGACCTCAGGTCATGAGTTCAAGCCCCACGTTGGGCATGGAGCCTACTTAAAAAAAAAAAAGAAAGAAAAGAAAAGAAATGAAAAGGAAAGAGAAAAAAGAAAAAAATAAATCAAATTTAAAAAGAAACGAGGGGCGTCCGCGTGGCTCAGATGGTTAAGCGTCCGACTTCGGCTCTGGTCACGATCTTGCAGTTCGTGAGTTCGAGCCCCGCGTCGGGCCCTGTGCTGACAGCTCGGAGCCTGGAGCTGCTTCAGATTCTGTGTCTCCCACTCTCTCTGTTCCTCCCCTACTCATTCTCTGTCTCTCTGTGTCTCTCAAAAATAAATGAAAGTTAAAAAAAAATAAATAAATGGTGATGGAAGCACCTGGGGGGCTCAGATGGTTAAGCGTCCGACTTCTGCTCAGGTCATGATCTCGCGGCTCGTGGGTTCCAGCCCTGCATCAGGCTCTGTGCTGACGGCTCGGAGTCCGGAGCCTGCTTCAGATTCTGTGTCTCCCTCTCTCTCTGCCCCTCCCCTGCTCGCGCTCTGTCTCTGTCTCTGTCTCTCTCTCAAAAATAAAATATAAAACATTTAAAAAATTTAAAATAAGGAAAAGAAAAACATGGTGAGAACTAGATTATCCTTAGGACTCTAACAGAAATTTAGCTAACATCTTACAACTGAACATGTATATATGTTGCTTAGATACATGTAATTATTGTAAACATCTGTATGATCTGGGATTTTGTTTTTATTTTGAAATGGGAGGTTTTATGCTTACAAGTTCATTAAAAACTAAATTGTTTCTCTAAGAAAAAAAAAACCTTCTAGGAAAAAAAATGTTGTGTTCACACTGTATCGTAGTCTGTTGAGTGTGTAAGAGGATTATGTGTAAAGAAGCAATGTATATACCTTAATTTAAAAATACTTCATTGGTAACAATGCTAACCATCATCTGAGTGCCGGAGGGCCTGCCTCGATGGTACTGGCTGTTGACCGGGCAGGGTGGTGGTGGCTGGAGGCTGGGGTGGCTATGGCGGCTTTTTTTTTTTTTTTTAATGTTTTAATTTATTTTTGAGAGAGAGAGACAGAGACAGAGCATGAGCATGAGCAGAGGAGGGACAGAGAGAGAGACACAGAATCCGGAGCAGGCTCCAGGCTCTGAGCTGTGAGCACAGAGCCCGACGCGGGGCTCAAACCCACGGACTGCGAAATCATGACCTGAGATGAAGTCGGACACTTAACGGACCGAGCCACCCAGGCCCGGACATGCATTTCTTAAGTAACAAGACTCGAAAGTCGAAGCGCCTCCTCGATCCACGGGCTGCGGGACGGATGCTGTGCTATCATCGATGGACGCAACGTTGCTCTCTTTGTCCGTCTCCATCAGAGCTCTCGGGCGCCCGGGTGCTTTGTCCACGGGCAGTAACGTGTTGGAAGAAATCTTTCTTTTTCTGAGCAGCAGGTCTCCACAGCGGGCTTCAGATATTCAGTGTTGTGAACAGACGTGCTGTCTGTCGTCTGGGCTTCGTGTGCCGTCGATAGGGTGCGGGCAGAACACAGGGTAACTTCAAGGGCCCCAGGGTTTCCAGGACGCTACTCGAACCCTGGCCTCCGCTTCAAGTCCGCGGCTGCCTTGACCCCAGCAGGACGGTCAGCCTGTCCTCTGAAGCCCTGACGCCAGGCATTGACCTTGCTTCCGAGCTGTGGAAGTCCTCGATGGCGTCCGCTCCCTAGAGAAGGCTGTTTCGTCTACACTGACGGTCTGTTGCTTAGCGGGGCCACCTTCGTTCAGGATCCTCGCTCGGGCTCCGGACAACTTGCCGCGGCTTCTGCATCGTCAGCGCTCGCGGCCTCACCTCGCGCTTGTGTGTCAGGACATGGCTTCTTTGCTTAAGCCTCCCGAACCCGCCTCTGCCAACCTCAGACGTTTCCGCTGCAGCTTTCTCCCCTCTCGGCCGTCAGAGAATGGAAGAGTCCGGGCCCTGCTCCGGATCAGGCTTCGGCTTCAGGGATCACCGGTGGGGCTGGTTTGAGCTTCTACGTAGACCACTCAAACTTTCTCCGCCTCGGCAGTGAGGCTGCCTCCCTTTCTTATCACACGTGTGCTCACTGGAGGGGAACTTTTAATTTCCTTCAAGAACTTTCCCGCTGCGCTCGCAGCTCGGCTCGCTGTTTGACGCAAGAGTCCAAGCTTTCGGCCCATCTCGGCTTCCGACGTGCCCTCCGCACTCAGCGGCCTCATTTCTAGCTTTGACGGTAAGAGACACATGACTCTTTTACCTGCACACTTAGAGGCCACCGTAGGGTTAGTAGTTGGCCTGATGTCAATACTGTTGTGTCTCAGGGGCCAGGGAAGCCCGAGCAGAGGGAGGGAGACGGGGGAGCGGCCCGCGGGAGAGCATCGGAGAGCACACGATGACGTTTATCAAGACCACCGACGTTTATCAAGGCCACCGTCTCACCCGGGTGGGATTCGCGGGGGCCCGAACCAATCACAACGGTAACCTCGAAGAGCACCGGCCACAGATCACCGTAACGGATAAAACAATCGTGAGAACGTTTGAAATATTGGGGGAATCGGCCAAACGCGACACAGAGACACGAAGTGAGCCAATGGGGTTGGGAAAACGGTGCCGACAGACCTGCTCGGTGTGGGGTCGTCACGACCCTTCGATCGGCAAAAACCACAGCATCTGCAAAGCCCAACAGGGCGCAGAGCGGTAGAACCAGGTGGAGAGGTATACCCAGACGTGAGATGGCCGCCTCAGTCGGTGGCTCTGTTTTAATTCTTTGAGGAACCTCCACACCGTTTCCATCGCGGCTGTGCCAAATTACATTGTCCCCAACAGCGCACGGGGTCTCCCTTTTCTCCACGTCCTCACCGACACTTGGTAGCTCGTGTCTCCTTGATGACATGTGCTAAGTACTTTAAAAGCGTAATCTTATGTTGAGCTCACTCAGCAACCTAAGAGGGAGAGAATATTTCTTCTAGTGCTGCAGATAATGAAATTGAGGCTCAAAGAAGTGCAGACACATGCCCAGGGCCTTCTGGCTGGAAAGTGGTTGAGCTTAGCCCAGCATCCGGACCTCCAAAAGTTCAGGCCACCTTTCTTTCCACTACCAGGTTCCGCCTTCCGATTTAAAAAAAAAAATAACAATAATTTATCCCCAGTCTTCTTCGTTTTAGCAGTCGTGTTTCACTGGAGTTTCTGGGGAGACAGATGATCTCGGTCTGCATCATGCCTATAGGTCATCGGTAGGAATCCTGAGTAGAATCCTGAGTAGGTCCGTTCCGGTGGGGGGATGGGTGGAATAAAGGATGGGGACCGAAGACATGTTTCACGATGAGCACAGTGTGAGTCACTATGGTTTGCACCTGAAACTAACATAACACTGTGTGTTCACCATCCAGGAATTAAGATTTTAACAATAAGTACATAAAATTCACCAAGGCGGAGGAGAAAAGATGTTCTGTCCTTTGTCATTTCAGGCGGAGCGTCTCTGCTTACCCCCTGCACCACCCACTTACACACTTGGCGAAACTCACTATTCCTGCCCCAGGCCCCGGATCCCTGACCCCACTACCCAGTGGAATCAAGATGTCACCTTGCCAAGTGTAGATAAGGATGGAATCAAGGGGCTTTGCCACAACCACCCTCTAGCATAACGACACCTGCTATTATTCATGCCAAGGCTCTGCGCTTAGCACTTTATTTTTATCCTATCAGAATTCTCAGGGATTACCAGGAACTGCCTCTGAATTAGACTAGTTCCGGGGGACCCAAAGCATCACTGTGGCCTGCCAGTTGGAAGTTGAGTGATCAGTGAAATTTTATTCAAGTCTATCTCATAATGGGCCCAGCGGTCCCTGAACCCACCTTCCGGTTTTCTCCCAGGTCTTGGGACAAGTGATTGGAATAGACACACTCAACAAGCGTCAGGACCCCCAAATCGACTCTCGGACCCATGGAGCGGTGTCTATTACGGCGGGAAAGGCCAGCCGGAAGTCACTAGAACTGCCTCTATCTCTGAGAAAAGTACACCAAAAGTCATTCTGTGTTGGTGGAGGGGTTGCAGAGATCCGTGCCAACATCAAGGACTGGAAAGGTGCAGGAGGGAAGATTGCCACAGTATCTTCTTTCAACCTCTATTTGGTCTGAGAAGGACATAGATGGGTCCTGGAGAATGACAGTAAACCATTATAAACTTAATCACATGTTGGGTCTGATTTGCAGCTGCTTTCCAGGGGTGGTTTCATCGTGGAGCAAATCGACACGCTGATACCTGGTCTGTCACTGTTTAGCTGGTGAATGCCTTTTTCTCTGTACCTGTTAGTAAAGACCAACAAACAAATTTGATTTTAGCCTGTAATCCATTACCGTCGCCTGACCTCCGGGGTGTATCCACTCTCTAGCCACGCCACAATCTTCTCCCTGGGGACTTTGCTTGTCTCTCCCTTACCAGGCCATGATGCTGGTTCATCTACATCAATGATATTGCACTGACCGGACCTGGTGGACAAGGGACACTGGTAAAACACTGGCATGCCAGAGGGTGGGAAATAAATTTCTCAAAGAAGTCAGGGGCCTTCCACCTCAGGGAAAATTCTAGGACTTCAGTCATCTGCGGACATGTTGAAATATTTTTTTTTTATCTGTTACCTCCAATCTATGGGAAAGAAACCCAACTTCTAAAGAACCTCTTTGGACTTTGGAAGTAACATATACCTCATTTGGGCATGCTATTTTTAAATTTTTTCACATTTCTTTATTTTTGAGAGTGAGAAAGAGAGGAAGAGCGGAAGAGAGAGGGAGACAGAAGCTCTGAACCCATGAGCTGTGCGATCATGACCTGAGCCAAAATCGGGAGTCAGATGCTCAACCAACTGAGCCACCCAGGCGCCCCTGGGCATGCTGTTCTGCCTTATTTATTGAGTGACCTAAAAGTCTGCTAGTTTGAGTGGGGCCCAGAGCAAGAGAAGGCTCTGCAACAGGTCTGGGCTCCCACAGGAGCTGCTCTGCCCCTTGGGCCATATGATCCAGCAGGGCCAGTGGTACTCAAAGTGTCAGCAGCGGGGAGGGATGCATTTGGAGATGTTAGCAGACCGTCGTAGGCGAATCACAGGGCAGATCGTTAGAAATTTGGAGCCAATTCCTGCCGTCCTCTGTGGATAACTGCTTTCTATTTGAGAGTAACTGAGAAACGATTTTTGACTTGCTACTGGGATTTCATAGTGATTGAACTCTTGACCACGGGCAAACTAGTTACCCCGTGACTGAGCTCCCCACTGCGGGCTGGGTGCACTCTGACTCATAAAGCCTTGAATTTGGGCATGCACAGAAGTGTTCCACCATCAAATGGAAGTGGGGTATAGACGTTCAGTTTCAGACAAGACCTGAAGGCAGAATTAAGTTGCCCGAGGAAGTGTCTCAGATGCTCGTGGCCTCCATCCTTTGTCGTCTTTTCTCTCTCAGTCTGTATTTATGGCCTCATGGGGAGTTCCCATGAACTCCTGGGAGTTTATAGAATGTTTATAAGCCATACTGGTTTATAGAATGTTCTCATGATACACAGGTGCCATCCAAAGATGGACAGCTACAGTCCTATAGCCCTGTTCTGGGACAATCCTGAAGACCAGTAGTGAAGGGAAAGCCTACCAATGGGCAGAATTTTGGCTGTTCCTCTTGTCTGGAAGGGGAGATGGCCACAGATACAGGTCTATATTGATTTATGGGCTCTGGCTAATGGTTTGGCTGGGTGGTCAGAGAACTGGAAGGAATATGATTGAAAAATTGGTGACGAGAAGGTCTGAGGAAGAAATACGTGGTTAGACCCTTCCGGTTCGGTATGGAGCGTGAAGATGTTCATGTCCCATGTGAGTGGTCACCAAGGTCATCAGAGGGTGACCTTGGCAGGGGAAGGTTTTATTAGCCAGGTAGACAAGATGACCCATTTGGCAGGTGTCAGCCAGCTTCCCTCCCCGGCCACTCTTGTCAGTGTGTTGCAGGCTCGTGAAGAAAGCAGTTGCGTTGGAAAGGATGTAAGTTATGCATGGCCTCAGCATCATTGACTTCCACTCTCCGAGGCCAGCCACCTATGGGCACTACTGAGTGCCCAATTCATCGACAGCAGAAACCAACTAGGTCCTGATACAGTTCTGTCCCCGGGGAAGGGAGGTCATCCAACTACCTGGAGGCAGATTGATTCCAATGGACCACTCCCCTCAGGGAAGGGGGTAGCACCTGGTTCTTCCTGGAGTAGACATCTATCACAGATATGAATTTGCCTTCCCTGCCCTCAGCACTTCTGCCAAAGGGAACATCCGTGGACCTACAGAATGCTCGCATTATTGACACAACAATGATTCCGTTGAGCTGGATATTGAGCCTGCCATCTGGCCACCCGAACTCCCCGTGGTGCTCAATCAACATGCGGAGAAGGGGGCTACTGTACTGGCTGGGGTGACGGAGGCTGACTACCAGGGAGAAATTGGGAGGCAACACGCCGGGGGTAAGGAGGAGTATGCCTGGAATGCAGAAGTTCTCCTTGGTGCTTCGTGTGACTCCCATGTCCCACGATCGAAGTCAATGACAAGCTTTAATAACCCAGTTCAGGTAGAGGTTCCAATAGCCCAAACTCTTTGTGAGTAAATGCCTAGACTCCTCTGCCGGGCGAAGGGGCATGACTAGCTAAGGTGCTTGCCAAAGGCAAAAGGAATATTAAACGGGTGTCGGAAGGAAGTAATTATGAACGCCAGCTACAATGGTGTAAACGCTGCAGAAATGATGGCAGTAATACTTACCAATACTTACTCCTTATTTTGTATATTCAACATATATTTTATATGTGGTACATGTTAGGTCTAAAATTTCGAATCTGCATTTTGAATATATGCATCTGTCCATGCATTGTGTTTCTCTGCTTCTCTCCTCTCCTCACCGTCTAGCATGAGGTTCGGCAATAGTAGTTGACTTTCTGGCTCAGTATTTCGGTCACAGGATTTAAAAAGGAGGGTGGGTCCCCCTCCGGTCCCCAGCTCCCGGCCACGCGCGTGCGTTCGGCTCGGTGGTGAAGGATCCAGGACTGTGCAGGGTGCTCTCACCCGTGGGTATAGGTCCCAAGCCACGGTTCTCAACTGTGACGTGAGCCACGCCCGCCATTTGAGGGGGGGCGTTAGAGAAGACCAGTGTGACAAAACATGTGGGAAAGCATTTGTCTTCATTCGGTGAGGCCGTGCGTCCCCGGCATCGCTAAGAGCTGTGCTCGTGGATCCCATTCATTCTGTGACCTGAAGCTGTTTCTGGCTCAGGCCTTGTCAACACCACACCACCGGCAGAGGTGATTGTCAAAATCCCAGGTCATAGTCTTGTGTAATTATGCTTTTAGATAGTAGTGTCCAAAAAAAGTTTAATTACCCATGCATAGAACCGTTGCCCTCATTTAAACGCCTGTCATTTAGGCTTTCTTTCTTTCTTTCTTTCTTTCTTTCTTTCTTGCCACCCTCCTCTCCCTACTCGCTGCCAGGAGGATGGAGAGGAGGGAATTGATTCATCATAAATGCTGGGCTTACTTATGTTTGATTGGATCAAGAGAGCACAGTGCCCACCGCTGCAGGTTGGGTGCCCCGGATGTATCCTCTAAGTGGAGCTCTGTGTACAAGAGATTTGTGGAGAAATGTTCTCAAAATCAATACATCCGCATGGGGGCAAGGAACCAGGAGTGGACAGCGGGCTAGGTCAAGTTGTCCTGCAGTTGCGAAGGCTCCAGGCAATCGTCACGTGGAGCTTTGGAGCTGGGATGGCCTTTCAGAGCTGGCCCGCGCTGGGGGGAAGGGAGAGAGAGCTCGATACATCTGTATTGATCAGTCACTGGATGTGGATTGCCTCAGAAAGGGGGCTTTGACCTTCTGCCAAGGGCACCGGTAGAAGTGAGGGGTGGGGACTCCGCCGGAAGCCGTCAGCTACCAACACGCCCACCAGCGGGGGAAATGGACATTTCAGTCCCAAATACTATCCAATACAGCACACCCCTGGCGCCACTTGCTTCACATGACAAGTTCTGAGAGTAACTCCTCCAGGATTCTAAGGGCCTCTTGTCCTGGGAAGCCTCCCAAAGGGAACATCAGTGGGATAAACTTACGGCCCTGCGGCTACAGCGGACTTTGAGGCCACGGCGGATATTCATTGTCTCCCACTTCTCTGACCCACTCAAGGTCTCTCTCGTCCCTGTAGTACCTGTAACAGTCTAGGTGGCTTACAGGAGGGGAGACCCAGACCCTCATCCCGGAGGGGTCCAAAGCCTGGCTCACCGCGCCCTGCTCAGGACACGGATGCTGCACCCGGCCAGTTACCAGCAAATTGGGCAAAGGCGTAACAAGAGGTGCCCAGGAATAACCCAGGTGCCGAGTATGTTTCTTGCCGTTCCCATAATTTAGTTGAAACCCTATCTTCTCCTGTCAGAATGGTGACTCTTCCTCATCTACTGGTCCCTTTGCACGAAGAGCCTGCACTGACCGGGCGGGTTGATGGGGGCAGTGGTGAGTGGAGGGCCTCGGCAAAGCTTGCCTCTACAAAAGCAGTGATAACATTGGACGATATTGTCAAAACCAACCATGTCAGGACTCTGGAAATTAACCAAAGGCATATAACAAATGGAAAGACATTTATTCAAGGAAAGGTGCCAAACCTTTGTTGACAATGATGGAATTTGCGCCGTTTTAACATGAGGCTGCGCCCACCGCCTTCTCCCCAGACTGATGCGGTAGCCTGAAGACCAGCAGTCTTCCCGCTGCTGGAGAGAGTTGATCTAATTTGGAGCTTCGGAGAAAAGCCCCTTGTCCGGGGGCGCCGTCAAAAGCAATTGCCATCTCTCTCGCAAACAATCAAGGAAGGCCAATATCACCGCTGCCCGAGGCTGTAATACTGATTTGGGAAAGCGGCAGACTAGTCAAAAATTTAAGAGAGAGAGATCTGAGGAATGGGGTAGCTGTAGGGTATAGCGTGGATAAAGGCCCCACAAATTCCTGGGGATCTGGAAGGCTCCACCTCTGTGTGTACAGGGAAGACGGGAGAGGGCCCGGTTGGCTACCTGTCCCTGGCTGACCACGGGGCCCTGCACGAGCAGGCGGTAAAAGTCAGGACAGACGTGCAAAGTGCCTGGACTTTGAATGTGTACCTCACTCCGCCACAGGCTGAAACCTTACTGGCTCGGGGAATTTAAGCAAAGTCTCTGACCAGCTGTGGGCTGACTACTAAGCTACCCTCACCCAGGGCCAGTTTATAGGAAGCTGGGTTTAACGAGGGAGCTAAGAATTTTAAAAAGCATAGATGTTAGTATTTACACACTGGAGAGGAGATAGACTCTAATAGTTCATCCAGGAAATTCACTAAACAAATACATAAATGTGGCAACAACCCTAGGGGGAGGTAAATCAGAATCCAGATTTGTTATATCACCCAAAAGGTCCACTTTCCAACAAAAATTGTGACACATGCAAACAAACAGAAATGTGCTGCCTCACACGGGAAAGAGGCAATCTCTGGAGACTGTCTCTGAGAAATCCTAGGTGCTGGACTTGGAAGACAAAGGCTTAAAACCATATTCGAAGATCTACAGGAAATTGTTTTTAAAGAATTAAAAAGTACGGTAACACTGACTCACCAATTAGAGAACACCAAGGCAGAGACGCAAAGTGTAAAACTAACCAAATAGGAATTCTGGAGCTGAAACATTTAATAACTGAAGTGAAAACTTCATTAGAGGGGCTCAATGGCTGATATGAGCTGGAAGAAGACTCAGTAAATTTGAAGATAAAGCAACAGAAACTATCTAGCGTGAAGAACAAAAAGAGAAAAGAATGAGGAAAATGAACAGAACTTTAGATATCTCGAGGGACCATCAGCGAAAAGCGCAAGTTTGTTGTTTTTGTAAGAAATAATCACTGAAAATTTCCCAAATTTGATTTTAAAAGCCCATCAACACATGCCCACAATTAGGTCAACAAACTCCAGAAGAATAAACAACATAATCCATACCTAGGCACATCATGAAGATTGTAGCCATGAACCATGTCATCACGGACGAAGTCTTGATGCGGTCAGCAACAAAATTTTTCATCATGTACCAGAAAACCACAATCGGATTGTCTTTAAAAACGGTGGAGGTCAGAAGGCATTCGGATGACACAGTCAAAGTGCTGAAAGCAAAAAACAAACAGACAGACAGACAGACAGACAAACCAAGAATTTTATATCCAGCACAATTATCCTTCACACTTGCCTAAACATGAGGGCAAAATAAAGACATCCTAGATAAGCAAAGACTGAAGAATTCATCACCAGCAACCCCTGCCTCACAGAAAATACTAAAGGATGTCCTTTAGGCTGAAAAGAAATGATACCAGATGGTAACTTGAATCTACATGAAGAAGTAAAGTACCTGTAAAGGTTATTACACAGATACATATAAAAGATATCATAAATATATTTGACTCTTCCCCTAATTGATGTAAAACAAAAGTTATGAAATGATCATTACACAACTCCGTTGTTGGGCTTTAGCATACAGTGATGTAATTTAGAGGGCAATATTAGCACAGACCAGAGGGAAGGGAAGGAGATCCATGAGAGTTTCTGCATCGTATTGGAATTGAGTTAGTATTAATCCCAGATGAACTGTTGTGAATTAAGATGTACATTGTAATCCCAGAACAACCACTAGGAAAGTGATTTTTAAAATATAGTTAAAAGAGGGGTGCCTAGGTGGCTCATCCGATTAGCCGTCCAACTCTCGATTTTGGTTCAGGTCATGATCTCACGGTTTGTGACATTGAGCCCCATGTCAGGCTGTGTGTTGACAGCATGGAGCCTGCTTGGGATTCTCTCTCCCTCTCTCTCTGCCCCTCCCCAATGCTCTCTCTCTCTAAATAAATAAACTTTAAAGCTAACTAACTAACTCAATAAAATAGAGTTAAAAGAATGACAATAATATGCAAGACGATATCTATTTAACACAAAAGAATGAAGTAACAGAGGAACAAAAGAGACAGGAGACATACAGAAAACAAAGAGCAAACTGGCAGACACATATGGAACCATACCAATAATTACATTCCATATAAATAGAGTAAACACTCAAAAAGCAGGGATTGTCAGACTGTAAAAACAAAAACAAATAAAACCAGGATCCAACGTTATGCTGTCAACAACAGGTAGAAACTTGAGCTTCAAAGGTTGAAGGTAAAAATATAGAAAAGAGACACCAAGAAAACAGTAACTATAAGAAAATTGGGGCAACTATATTTATATCAGAAAAATAGACCTTTAAGACACACAAAGGTGCACCTGAATGGCTCAGTTGGTTAAGCGACCGACTCTTGGTCTGGGCTTAGGTCATGATTTTGTGGTTTGTGGGTTCAAGCCCCGCATTGGGCTCTGCGCTGACCACATGGAGCCTGCTTGAGATTCTCTCTCTCTCTCTCTCTCTCTCCCCCCCATCCCTTCCCCACTTGCGCTCTCTGTCTCAAATAAAATAAAGTTAAAAAAAAGTATCGATTAATGAAGAGGACAGAACAATCCTAATCTTTTATGTGCTTCCCTAACAGAGTTTCAAAATACACGAAATGCAAGCTGATATATCAGGATGCAAAGAGAACAGGTCATGCCCACTTACAGCGGGAGGTGTCGGCATCACTTTTAAATAATCAAGAGGACAAGCAGACAGAAGGTCAGCAAGGAGAGAGAAGCCACGCAGCAGCCATGGGCACACACATGGGTCTTCTCAAATGCACATGCTGTATTCTCTGAGACCGTCTTCGAGGCCACAGCACGTGTTTGTGGTGAATTTTTAAAAACTGAAATCATACAAAGTATGTTCTCCAGTTACAACAAAATTAAATTAGAAAACAACAGAAGGAACTTTGGGAAATACACGGAATTTTGAACGGAATGGAAACAAAACCCCAACCTATCAAAATCTTCCAGACACCGTTAAAGGAGCACGTGCAGCTTAAATGCCCATGCAAGGGAAAAAGAAAGATCTCGAATCAGGGATCTGATCTTCTGCCTCAAGAAGCCAGAACAGGAAGCATGACCCAAACCCAAGGCAGAAAAGAAAGAAACAATAAAGATTAGAGTGGAGGGGTGCCTGGGTGGCTCAGTCAGTTAAAAGTCCAACTTCGGCTCAGGTTATGATCTCGTGGTTTGTGGGTTTGAGCCCCGCATCAGGGTCTGTGCTGATGGCTCAGAACCTGGAGGCTGCTTCGGATTCTGTGTCTCCCTCTGTCTCTGCCCCTCTCCCACTTGCACTCTGTCTCTCTGTCTCTCAAAAAGAAATAAAGATTTAAAATTTTTAAAAAATAAATAAAAGGATTACAAGGAAATATTACAAACAGCTCTATGCCAACAAGTGAGGCAACTAAGGAAATGGATAAATTAAAAGACAAAACAAAACAAAACAAATCACCAAAATTTACTGTAGAAAAAATAGAAAATCTGAATACGCCTATAATAAGAAAAAAAAATTGATGAGCATCTTAAAGTCTTCCCACAAAGAAAATCCCAGGGCCAGATGGCTTCATTGGTGAATTCAATCAAACATTTAAAGAAGAAATAACATCGGGGGAGCCCACATCTCTCAGTCAGTGGAGCTTGTGAATCTTGATCTCAGGGGCATGAGTTCGAGCCCCACTTTGGGCATAGAGATTACTTAAAAAAATTAAATCTAGGGCACTTGGGTGGTTCAGTCGGATGAATGTCTGACTCTGGCTCAGATCATGATCTTACTGTTTGGGTTTGAGCCCCACATTGGGCTCACTGCCTGCTTTGGATCCTCTGTCCCCCTTTCTCTCTGTCCCTCCCTTGCTCATGATCTCTCTCTCTCTCAAAAATAAATAAATATTTTTAAATTTTTTAAGAAAATAAAATCTTAAAAAAAAACAAAGAAGAAATAACTTCAATATTCCATGAAGTCTTCCAGAAAAGAGAGGAGGAAAGAACACTTCTCAACACATTCTAAAAAAAAAAAAAAATTTTAATGTTTATTTATTTTTGAGAGAGAGAGAGAGAGAGCAAGCAGGGGAGGGGCAGAGAGAGGGAGACACAGAATCCAAAGCAGGCTCCAGGCTCTGAGCTGTCAGCACAGAGCCTGATGCAGGGCTTGAACTCACGGACTGTGAGACCATGACCTGAGCCGAAGTCAGATGCTTAACTGACTGAACCAGCCAGCCGCCCCATAAACACGTTCTTTGAGGTCAATATTACCTTGGTTTACCAAAGCCAGACAAATACCTCACAAGAAAATAAAACGACAGACCAATATCGTTCGTGAATATAGGCACAGACATCCTCAGCAAAATATCAGTGAAGTGAATTCAGCAACATGTAAAATGGATTAGGTACCGTGACCAAGTGAGATTTATCCCCGGAATGCAAGGCTGGACTAGCATCCAAAAGTCAATGAACCTAACGCCCCAAATTAATAGAATAAGGAAGAAAATCCACATGACCATCTCAATGAGATACAGAAAAAGCATTTGACAAAATTCAGTGCGTTTTCATGATAAACAAACACATGAAATAAATGAGAACTTCATCAGCCTGATAAAGCACATCCGCCCAAATCTTATAACGAAGGTCACACTTGATAGTAATAGGACGGATACCTTCTCCCTGAGACCAGCGACAAGGCAGAGACTCTCACACCTGCCACTTCCAGTCAGCGTTGTGCTAGAAGCTTGGACAGTGCGATCAGATAGAATAAAGAAATAAGGGACATCCAGGCTGGGACAAAGGAAGTAAAACTGTCTTTATTCCAGATGACATGTCCTTATAGGCAGAGAGCCTGAAGGACTCCACCAAAATTCTATTATAATTAATAAAAAATATCCAGCAAGGATCTAGGAAAGAAAATCAAAATACAGAGATCAATGGCATTTCTATACACTAGCGATGAGCAACCTGAAAATGAAATTGCGGCAACAATCCCAGTCCAGTAGCATCAAAAAGAATAAAATATTCAGGAATAAATTTCGTAGAAGAAGTGTAAGACCTGTATGGTTGGAAACTACACAATGTTGCTGAAGGAAATTAAAGAATGTCTAAATAAATGGAGACACTTCACGCTCATGGATTAGAAGATCAATATTGCTAAAATGGCAATTCTCCCCCAAATTGATTTATAGCGTTCACACCATCCGTATCAACATCCCAGCAGGTTGGGGTTTTTTTTTTTTCACTGAAATTGACAAGCTGATCTTAAAATTTATACGGAAATGAAAGAAAGGAGAGCAGAATGGCGAAAATAATTTTGGGGGAAAAAAAAGAACACCATGGGAGGACTTGACTTTCACTTTCCAACTCTGAAATTTACTATAAAGTTTTGTTGCTCAAGACCGTGTTAAACCAGCATAAGAACAGACACAGAGACCAACGGAACAGAACAGAGAGGGGGTGTCCGGTGACCCGGTTTAGCGTCTGACTCTTGATTTTGACTCGGGTCATAATCTCACAGTTCGTAGGATCAAGCTCGCTGACAGTGTGCAGCCTGCTTGGGATTCTCTCCCCCCCTCTCTCTGCCCCTCCACCTGCCCACGCTTTCTCTCAAAATACATAAACTTAAAAAAAAAAAAAGAATTGAGAGCCTGGGGATTAGTCCTCATGTTTACAGTCAATTGATTTTCTGGGAAGGGATCGGCTGTCAACAAAGGGTGCTGGGACTTTGGAGCAGCCACACACGGAAACATGAACTCAGATTTTCACACCGCGGACAAAAATCAACTCAAGATGGGCTGCAGACCGCTGTAAGTACTGAAGCTGTAAAAAGTTTAGAGGAACACGTAGTAGAAAATCTCGATCGCCTTGCGTTAGGCAAAGGTTTTCTGGATTCAACATCACAAGCACCTTCTACGAAAGAAACAACTGATACATTGAACCGCATCAAAACTGAAAATGTGTACACCTCAAACGCCATCGTTAGGAAACTGAAAAGACAAGCCATAGATTGGGGGGAAAGATTTGCAAATCATAGATCCGATCAAAGGACTTGTATCCCGACTACGGAGAGAACTCAACAAGAAGACAAACATCCAATTAAAAAATGGGCAGAAGGTGTGAATAGGCATTTCACCAAAGGAGATAAACAAATAGTCAATAAGCACTTGAAAAGATGCTCAACATCATTAGTCATTAGGGAAATGCAAATTAAAAACCACAATGAGGTAGCACTTCACACACGCTAGAATGGCTGTAATTAAAAAGAGAGACAATAACAAATGTTAGTCGGAATGAGGAAAAACGGCCCCCCTCACACACGGCTGGTAGAAATCTAAAACGGCGCAGCTACTTTGGAAAGTGGCGCTGCGTTTTCGGAAAAAGTTCAACGTCAATTACCGAACGACCCGCCAATTCCACTCCTAGGTGTTGACGCAAGGGAAATAAAAACACAAGCCCGCGCAAAACCTGCGTGTAAATGTTCACAGCAGCTTAATTCCCAATCGCCCCAAAGTGGAAACAACCCAATGTCCATTAGCTGGTGAATGGGTGAACCTCATGTGGTCTCTCCCTCTCTCTCTCCCTCTCTCTCTCTCTCTCTCTCTCTCGGCCACGGAATGCTACTCACCGATAAAAAGGACCGAATTGCTGCTACACACTACAGTAGGAAGGAAGCTGGACAACCTATCAGGCAACGGAGGCCAAAAGACCACGCGGTGTACGATTTCCTTTACGTGACATGCCCAGAAAAGGAAAATCTATAGAGACAGAAAGGAAATCCGCGGCCACCCGGGGTTGGAGGTTGTGATGGGGATGAAGTGTGGACGTGGACGAAAGATCTCACCGAGAGGACGGAAACGTTCTGAAACTCGGCTCTGCTGACGGTCGCACAAGTCAGCAAATGTAGCGACGTTCGTGACTCACGGACTAAAAGTGGTGAATTTCACTGACGCGCTGGAGCCGTTATCATCAGGTTTCTTGGGACTGGCAGCAGGACCCCCCCTTCGAGAACCAGGACCGTAATCACAGGGCACGGGGTTGCCGGAATGGGTCAACTCCAACGGGGCCACGGAGTGATTATAAGCAGGACATTATTTTGTTTTTAACGTTTGTTCATAGAGAGACAGAGACAGTGCGAGCGGGGGAGAGGCAGAGGGAGGGAGACACGGAGTCTGAAGCAGGCTCAGGCTCCGAGCCGTCGGCACAGAGCCTGACGCGGGGCTTAAACTCACAGACCGTGAGATCATGACCTGAGCCGAAGTCGGACGCTTAACCGACTGAACCACCCAGGCGCCCCCGTAAGCAGGGCATTCTTACTTCCGTCCGTGCTTGGTTTCTGGACCCGTATACTTTCCCTGCTGGGGACAGAACACCATATAATGGTCCTGCATTTGGGGTGTATTTGTCCCGGAGGATAGCACCCCTCTCTTGCAGGGTGCTGCCTTCGAGCTAGCATCCAGCTGTGCCTCTAACAAGCCATCCTACCGCCTGTGTCCAGCAGCTGCCGGAGAACCTGGTCTCTGACGGGACCAGTGGATTCTGTGGCCAGGCCCGCTCTGCCGCGTCTCCTTTGTTGCGATTTTCTGTGGGCTCTCGTGTCGGCGGATCGAAGACTCCACAAACCTTCAGACGGGGTGAGGGGGGGGGTGGGGCCAGCTGAGGCTGTGTGGCCAGGAAAGGCAAACCTCTTCCTGGGCGTGACGTTTAGTTTTATGTGTCGACTTGGAGGGTGTCTTGGGTTGAGATCAACATCGAAATTCGTGAGCTCTGAGTAAGGGAGACGGATCACCAGAGCGGGGGTGGGCCCCGTCTAATCAGTGGACGACCCCTCCTGAACAACAAGATCAGCTTCTCGGAGCAAGAGGATATTCTCCAGCAGACTGGCTTCCACTATTCGTCTGCTCCCTTGGGTGCCCAGGGTCTCCAGGCTGCCGGCCTTGGGCTGGCACCGCGCCATTGGATCTTCCCGGTCCGAGCCTACCAGTCCCTGTTGCCAATGTGGGCTTGCCCGCACCATCACCACGCGAGCCCATCCCGTATAACGAGCCTCTCTGCGTGTAGACATACCCTCTCGGTTCATGGGTCTCTGGAAACGGCTAATAGGCTACAGGTGCATCAGCTCCCGTCAAGACAAAACGCCGCCTTGCCCAGGGGCTCTGCAGTCGCTTTGCCACCAAGTGGCTGACGGAGACCATCAAAGGATATGCTCATCAGGAGTTCGGTGTCGGCCTCTGCGGCCGGCAGGTTGGACCTTCAGCGGTGCTCAGTGGGAGGCCCTGCTGGGGGGCCCGTGGCTACTCTGGGTCACGTTCCCCTGGGTCACGACAGAGGCTGGCTGTCATCAGCCGGTCCAGTCATCGTGTGTCCTCAGGCACGCGTTTGCTTCTCCTCTTATAGATGTCCCAGGAGGTGTCCTCCCGCCATCCCGAGCTCTTCCCATACCCTGTCCTGTCTGCCCTCGGGCCTCTTCCTCCGACCCCCTCCTTGCCACTCTCCTCGTCGCTCCCTTTGCGGGTCTTCGAGAAGCCGGCCGAAGTGCTTGCCCGGTGCTCAAGGATCCGTGTGTATTCCAGCCTCCAGCCGCTGGTTTTTCCGTACAAAGTGGGTGACGGGGTGGGGTGGGGGGGCACCGCCCGAAGCTCGGTCCTGTGGGCAGACCGCGCCTACCACTGCTTTAAGTCACAGACCGTGGGAAAGTCACAAAAGGCCGTGTTAGCTTCCGCCTGCTGTGTCCTCCCTCTCCTGGGACACGGGCTCTGGAGCCCCGCGCCAGCACGTGAGAAGCCACACGGAGAGACGGGGCCAGATCGAGGTGCCCAAGGAGCACCAGGTCTTCCGGCCCCCCACTGCTTGCCTTCCCGGCCCAGGCGCCAGGCACGTTAGTGAGAGAGCCTTCAAGCGGTCCCGGCCCCAGCCCTGACCCCGATGCGCCAGACCTGCCCACGATCGAGAATTCAAACTTCCCCAGCTCGGCAATCCTTTCCGTGTCGTCCTGAGCCAGCTCCTCGGCTCTCTCTGCCACCCCCCCCCCCCCCCCAGCTGCAGGAGATGAGAGCCTCTAATTCACACGGTGCTCAGGAGACCCTCTGGTTGTCTTAATTAGCCTTTAATTGGTGATTAACCACCCTCAGCCTTTGCCCGTCTTCCTCCAATGGTTCAGTTGCCCCCAGCAACAGCCAACCAATTCCAGAGCGGCCAGGGCAATCATTTCCCTGCTTCTCCCCGAATACCCGGTGTGCCGAACTCTCCCGGGCGTTCTTCCCGCTGGTCTTAGTTGCCGTGTCAGTGGCTATCAATGCTCCCCAGTCACTGGTGATAGAGTCCTCACTGCCAGCCATCTGGTGGCGGAGCCAGCTCCAAAATCCCATTTCAGAGGCCCTCGGAACCCTCTTGGCACTATCTGTTTCGGGCTGGCTTCCCCGGTGTTCAGTCTCTGAGAGGAAGACTTGGGCGCACGAAGTCCATCAGGGAGAGTCCCTGGGAGCCAACCTACCGGGAGGGGCTGCAGGAAGCGGGGTGCGGCAGAAGTTGGGGCGTCACGGCCAAGGCCTCAGTGCGTTCCACGGGGTCCGTGCGCCTGGGATGGCTCGTCAAACACGATCCACGTTAGGGAAAGGGCGCCAAGCCTTTCTATCCACACCACCTGGTCGTTAGATACAGGCGCCCCCCCCCCCCCCCCCCCGCAAGGAAGGTGTGACCTTGGGCGAGGCAGGCCTTTTTGGATGAAGGCAGTCCCCAGAGAGGACTCCAGGGGCAGCTGTATGCCACCAACAGTGAGCAGCTGGGGGGCGAGGGGCCCCCGCGCAGGGGGGATGATTCTCCTGGAGAGAGAATCTGGACACGCACCACAGCACCTACATCAATGGTGAGCTTTCTCAAGGCATCTGATGTTCGGTTAAAGCCCGAGTTTGGACTCTGGGATAGAGACCCAAGGTGTGTTCCGGTAACTGCCTGGAAATATGAGAAGAAACAATCCGAAGATCACCGTCTGGGTGGCTCAGTCAGTTGAGTGTCTAGCTCTTGGTTTTGGCTCAGGTCACGATCGCATGGTTCGTGAGATCGAGCCCCATGTCCGGTGCTGTGCTGATTGCAAGAAGCCTGCTTGGGATTCTCTCTTTCTCTCTCTGCCCCTCCATGCTTGCATTTTCTCTCTCTGTCTCTCTCTCTCTCTCTCTCAAAATAAATAAATAAACTTAAAAACAATGTATTGGGGCGCCTGTGTGGCTCTGTCGGTGAAGCGTCCGACTCCAGCTCAGGTCATGATCCCATGGTTGGTGAGTTCGACCCCCGCGACGGGCTCTGTGCCGACAGCTCGGAGCCTGGAGCCTGCTTCGGATTCTGTGTCTCCCTCTCTCTCTGCCCCTCCCCCACTCATGCTCTGTCTCTCTCTCTCTCTCTCTCTCTCAAAAATACACATCAAAAAAATTAAAAATAAATTAAACATGAAAAACGTATTAAAAAATATGCTTCCCAGGGGCACCCGGCTGGCTCCGCTGGAAGAGCATGTGACTCTTGATCTCAGGGTCATGAGTTTGAGCCCCATGGTGGGTGTAGACATTACTTAAAAATAAAACCTTAGAAGAAAATATATGCTTCCGGAAGGTTGTTCTGACAGCCCGACCTGCTTGCTTTGGGGAGCCATTCAGGTCTTGGTGGGGTTGTCAACCACAGATCCCTGCTCCCTCTCCAGCTGGACAATCACTAGGGCTCATTTCCTAAGCTTGTGTTGATCTACAGAGACAGGAAGAAATCAGATCCTTCCCACCGGCGTCGTTAACCTGATACATATGAGCACAGAGTTCCTAGAGGAGGCGTCTATAGTAGGAGGGGAAAACCAGGGAAACCGATAGAGAAGCAGAGATAAGAAGGAAGGAGTGAGGAGAGAGGGAGAAAGGGAAAGAAAGAGAAGAAATAGTGTTTGAGCCCCTAGATTTCACAAGTCCTTAAATTCTTAAATTCCCTTCCCTTCGTCAGCAAGTTTGAGTTGGATTTCTGTTGCTGGCAATCCAAACAGTCCCTGCTGGGAATCTAACATCAAGGTCTGCCGCTGGCCCCCGCTACTGTCCCCACGTGGGGCACACACTTTCCAGTTGACCGAACTCCGGGCACAGGACACCTCCGTCCTGCAGGTAGGGACGGCGACCTCCTCTTACACATGAGGACATAGGCCTTGTGAGATTTTTAAAAATGGGATGGGTTGGGAGATGTGTTGTAACCTGAACAAGACTGCTCATACGGGACCTTTTATTTCTGCTGCTAGTGAATCATTAATGTCACCTGCAAAACTCAAGACACATTCTGTGCCCTGAGCTCTTTACGTACCTGGCGTCGGGCCCTCCTCCAAGGAGGGGGCGGTGTTTTCTGTTCTCCAGAGTCTGAGGGCTCCGCACAGAGGTGGCACAGAACAGGTGCTCAGGCAAAGCATTCTGGCTGACCTGAGCGGTCAAGATGCAGTCACTGGCCTGGGCCACCTGCAGTTCAGCATTGTCCCCCGCCGGGCGGACACGGACGGAGGGAGGAGGGTGCCGCACTCTAGGTAGGGAAGCAGCCGGGGGACCGGGGTGGACCCAGGGCTGCCTCTGATACCCTGTGTCATCGTGAGGCTGTCCCTTCAAAGCCCTTCGTCTCTCTCCTTCCCTATAAAATACAGCCGGTAATCCTGGTTCTGCCCGGACACCCCTCGGCTCTCGCTACCTCTGTGGACGCGGACTGGAAGGCTCCCCGCTGCACGCACTCTGACTCCACTGGACACATTTTCTGGCTGTTGGGGAGCACAGGATAGACCAGAAGTGCTGGGCCATTAATACTCCCAGAGCAGGGCCCTGTGCACCTGCAGGGGACGACTGGGACAGGTGGCATGGGCCCCCCAGCAGGACTGGGCCCCGCTGGCTCCATCAGGCCCCTTCCTTCCCCCCGTCTCACGGCGCTTCCTGCCCTGGCTTCCCAAATAACCCAGTTGTGCTCCTGGCGCAAGGCGAGGGGCGGGCTGTCTCGTCTCCGAGGTTTATAACACAGAGGACGCTTGCGTTTGCTCTTGAAGGAAACCCACCCCGGATGGCTGGAGTGAAAGGAAGGGGATTGGTCCCCCAGGACAGGGAGCCGGGAATGGCAGACCCAGCAGCACCCGTTCACCTGCACCAGGCGCCTTCGTTCTCTCGGTCTCTCTGCTTGTCGCTCAGCAGCCCCGGGCAGTGGGCCAGGGGTGGGGCCCCCCACGAAGTCGGGGCGGGGTGCTGTCCCCCAAACCTCAGGGACTCGGAGAGGGGAGAGCGGAAGTGCTGCGGGCAGGAGGGCACGGGGGTGGTGGCTGAGTCCGCAAAACCAGCTCTGTCCGCTCCAGGTGCCCCCGAGCTGGCGCCCGCGGGTCCCCGACACACTCAGCCCCGTGCTCCGTGGCCCGAGCCGCGTGCCGTGTGGCTCGCAGATCCGAGTCTCCGCGGGGCGGACAGGTGGCGGAGCAGGACGCACACCGCCTTGGCTGGGCAAACCCGCGTTCCGCCGCAGCGACCCCACTTCCCGGGCCTCGGTCTCTCTGAGCCTCAGTTTCCCCAACTGTCAAATGGGGCGTGGCAGGAAATGCGGAGATGCCAAGGATACAGGTCTTTTTAAGTTTTTTTTTATTTTGGACGTTTATTTATTTTTGAGAGAGAGAGAGAGAAAGTGAGCGGGGAAGGGACAGAGAGAGAGAGGGAGACACAGAATCCGAAGCACGTTCCAGGCTCCGGCTCGAACCCACAAACCGTGAGATCGTGACCTGAGCTGAGGTTGGGCGCTTAACCAATTAACCCCCCCCCCCAGGCACCCCAAGGGTACAGGTCCTAATTCAGTGCTCGGCCTGGCCCTTCTTTCTTCCCTGCAAGTTGTTTTGTTTGGTTTTGGTTTTGGTTTTGTTTTGTGGGTCCCAGGGAGGTGCACCCATGCCCCCATTCTGGAACTCTCTAAGGCTTTCTGTCTGTCACACCTGTCACATCTCAGGCTCTGTCAGATGTGCTAGGTGCCCGTCCCTCCCCTTGATGAGGCGGCCCCATCGCGGATGCTAATAAAGCTCCCTGTGCTCCCAGCCCCTCACCACTTCCTCTCCCCATTGCAAACAACAAGCCCGGAGATGCTCTGTTGGGGCAGAAGAAAATGAGACCGTCTTTACATCCAGCCTTTTCAAATTGCTCAGGGAACTCCTGCTCAGACACCCTCAAGTAGAGGGAGGGGGCAGGGAATTAGCGAAATGTGCAATAATTTGAAGAAAGTAGACCTAGTTTGTCCAAGATTAAGGACAGCTCTTAATTAAGTGGCCCAATCTTTCTTGCTGGGGGGAAAAAAAATCACTTCAACCCTTAATTTTCTTAAGCATCCCCATAAGAACGTATGTGCAATGGCTTCTGGGGGTGTTTATTAGGTTGTTTTATTTTAATCACCCACGACTGGGCTTGCCAGGAGAAATTACAAACATTTCACTGAATTCTCAAATCAGCTACTTTCAAGAGCTCGCCCAGAACCTTCTCCGGAAGTCCACCAGATTCTCCAGCGGGGAGGAAATTTCCATTCCCCTCCATACCTTTGGACAGGCTACGCCCAGGTGGCCCCAGAGTGGGGGGACTCTTGCCTGTTGGACCCTCAGCTGGACCTTCAGAGACCCCCGTGACCCCCAGCGTGTCTTTGTCTCCCAGCTTTTCGTGAGAGAGCAGGAAGGGGACAGGCCAGAGGCTCAGGAGGGGACTGAGAGCAGAAAGAGGGGAAGAACTTGCTAGAAGTTCCCAAAGAAAGGAACAGGAAACCCTGAGAGTGCCGGTGGGCTTGAGGCGGGCATCTCGGAGGAGGCGGCAGTTTCGCCCGCAGGAGGATGGCAGGAGGTAGCAGCAGAGTGGAGGCTGGGCTGGCTGGGAGGGGGAGCGTCAAGGGCAAGGGCCCAGCGAGCTCAACAGCGGAGCCCTGCGGGTGTGCAGCTTCTCGCCAGACATCAGGACTTGAGGTTTTCTTCCCGAGGTTTTAAGCGGGGGAACGATGTGTTCTGGATGATGGTTTTCAGGGGTGGGCTGACAGCAGGCCCGTCCGTGGGGCCGTGGCTGGGTCCACGCGTGGGCCCCGGGCCGTGGGGGGAAGGTGCCAGGCAGGCAGACCTGAGAGCTGTCCCGGGAGCTGTGTCAAACTGCCGGGCTGGGAGGCAGCGACTGCATGCGGTCGACCCAACGCTGGGAGGTGGGATGAAATGTCTGGGGCCGGACAGGTGTGTGTGTGTGTGTGTGTGTGTGTGCGCGCACACGTGCATGTTTGGAGGTTCCCAGAGTCCTGACGGGAGACGGGATCCCTCTCAGGTGGTTCAGACTGAAGAATGACTCACCAGGTGTTGGGATACCCGCAGAGATGTCATAGCCCCTGAGCTGGGCAACCACAGGGAACGGTCAGGCACACACGCGTCACCCTGCCCCAGCCCCGCCCAGCGAAGGGCCGAGGGACCAGGGACCCCCGCTGCCCACCCAGGAGCAGGAGGAAACGCCCGGCCTCTGCCCTGCCCTGCCCTCCCCAGCTGGTGTCTCCCCCCCCCTCCCCCCGGGGGGCAGAGCAGAGGCAGGAGCCCAGCAGACCGGGGGCACAGAGCCGAGCCGGCAGGGGAGGGGGCTTCTCCGGACGGCCCACCCCTTTCCAACGGCAGGCTCCCCACAGCACCCGTCCCGGACGAGATGAAGGGCCGTTGCCGGGGCGTAAATCAAGGCACCAGCACGTCCCACTGCGGGAGAAGCGGCAGCCAGCCGCGGTGCGCTCGGGGACGCCCCGCTGATTTACGCCCGGCTCCGGGCTCCGACACCGCTCAGAACCCGCTTTGGAAGCCTGCCCTGCTTGGGTTCATTCCCCGCCGGCCTCCTTACCCTCCTCTGTGAACGGGGCTTTGGAGGTTGACACGTTTGCTCGTCCCTGCGGGGCCCAGGAACTGTTCCCTCGCTGGCCCTGCGGATTTGGGTGGAACCCAGGCCCTGGAATGTGCCCAGGGGTGAGGGGGGGACTGCGCCTTCCTGTCACCTCACGCACCTTCCCAAACTGTCCCCGTCATAACTGAGTCCTCAAATGTGTGTCTGCTTCCCGCAGGACCCTGACTGCCCCCGCCACTGTGCTGTTTAACGAGGCAGAGGGTCGCAGCTGCCTGGGGGCGTGGGGTGGGGTGGGGGGCTTCACAGGGGACCAGGGCGTCGGAGGCGGAGCCTGAGGAGAGGGTTCCTGCAGGCTGTACGGTGGGTCTGAGGCCAACCCCAGGGTTCTTTTGTCTGAAACCTACTCTCCCTCTAAGGCAGGGAGGCAATGTACACTGGGAGGGGCAGGGGCGAGGGAAGGGGAGGTGATGAGAAGCCTTTGCCACGGTGAGGGTGTCCCACGGTCCACTGAGGAGAGCACCCTTCCAGGATGAGCGAGGAAATGGTGCGGGGAGGGTCCCAGGCTGCTGAGCCAGGCTGCCTTCCCCTCCCCCACTGCCTCCCCACTGTCAACCTTCTTGGACAGGCCCTGGGACTAGATTTGCCCATGCAAACCACCCACCCACTTCCCCACCCCTCTGGCCGGACTCTGGGACCCCCAGGATGAGGCAGACTAGCCAGCCCCTCTGCCAAGGCCATCTGGGCCCGGTTAGGGCGGCAGCCGGGGGGCCAGAGGCGCCCTGGCCAGGAGAGGGTCCCAGTGGGGGTCTGGGGGTGTCCCACAGCTCCTGGGATGTCCGGTCTGGGCCTCCACACGATGGCAGCATGCACGCACTGAAGCCCGCTGGGCTGCCTGGTCTGGGCCGGGACCCAGCACCGCCCTCGGCTCCCTGGCCCTGCTCCCCGTTTTCTGTGGCAGCCGCTGCTGAGACATCATCCCGAGTGCTGTCTGGGATTCGAATCACACCCCCTTCACTTGGTTCCCCTAGGCCCACCAGCACCTCTCGGGGCCCAGGCCCTTCGTGTGTAGCTCATCCACAGGGAGGGGCCCCGTCCAAGGGGGGTGGGGGCGGCACAGGGTTGGGGGTCACTGGAGCCTCACACAACCTCTGCCAGGGCTCTCCCTGCACTGCCCAGAGCCTCCCTGGCCCCTGGCTGACCTGACCCCCCCTCCCAAGGCCACACTCAGCCTTTGGGCTCTGGCCGCGGGGCCCAATGAATAGGTGTTTCCCTGAGAAGTGTTGCTTGCTGAAGGGTACCCTGGGGAGCCCTCGTCCAGGAAAAAAGGAGGGATCCACCTGCAGGGCAGATGGGAAGGAGATCCCCACTCGGAAGGTGAAATCCGACCAGGATGGGCTCCCTGTGGCCCTTCTAGAGCAGGCCAGCCCCTGAGCGGGCTGCTGTGCTGTCTCGACCCGCCCTGCTTCTCTGACTCCCTTCTGCCTCCTTGCTGGCCACCGGCTTGGGCGTCTCCTCCTGGCTCCTGGGACAAATCAGCACTTTGTTTTTCTGCCTTTCCATCTGTGTTTTCGGCCCCTCTCCTGCCCTGTGAGCACGTCCGCACCCTGGGGACCCGCACCAAGGTCTGAGCCTCCTGCAGCCTTAGGCAGGATGGCCCCTCCCAGCACAGGGAGGCAGCGACTTGACCCCAGAGCCCGCTGGGGAGATGGTAACAAGGAGGAGGGTCCGGGGAGGGGGCAGCCGCAGGCTTCTTTCCCAGACCAGGGAGGGGCCTGGGGGCGGGGGTCACCAGGCACACGCATCCCTCCACAGCAGGGACATCGAGCAATGCCAACTGATGTTTTTGACTGTCACAGCCCAATGCTACTGGCGTGCGGTGGGCAGAGGCCAGGGATGCTAACCATCCCAGAATGCACAGCGTAGCCTCCGCAGCACAGACGGATCCAGCCCCCAACGTCAGCAGTGGCGAGGGCGGGACGAACTGTTGTCCAGCTCTAGAAAGTGGGGCTCAGAGAGGGGCGTCCGGGGTGTTCCTGAACATGCTGAGGGTCCTAGCGCAAGGGCCACTCCTGTGCTCTGAGCCCCCTTTCTCTTCAGGACCCATTCTCAAGGACCAAAGGACTTCCTCCTGCCACGGAATGGGATACAAAGCTTCCTTCCCACCAGGAGGCCTTCAGTGGACCCACCTTCCCTGCCTGTTCTGCTGAGCCTAGGACACGGCCAGTGCACGAGGTGTGCAGACCCCCGGGTCTCCAAATCCCTGTGCGACCTCTCTGGGCTCAGTTTCCCTCTCTATAAAAAGAGGTGGCTGGGGTCAAGGCCCTGGAGCTGGGCCCCTGCCAGTCCTGATGCCCAGCCTATAATTATCGATGTCAGCATGAGCGGAGGCAATCCATCAACCCGGGCTGACATGGCCACTGACATCAGCCCCCAGCCACGGCAGCCACGTGGTCTGCTGATCCAGGGGCCCCCACAGGAATGAGCCCCGTGTGTGGCACCTGCCTTATTGATAACTACCAGGCATGCACAAGACTCCAGGAATGTTTAAATGATCAGGGCTGCTCTGTTCCAGAAGATGCCATACATACATCAAGGCTATTTTAGGGTGCCAGTGGGGCCCAGGAGGAGGGGGGGCAAGGAGCTCATGCCGATCTGGTTACGGCCATGTGCGGGGACAGCAAATGCCACATTTCTGTCCAGTGATCTAACGGGAAGAGTCGCAGAGGGCATGACCTACGTGCAAAATGCTCTCTGCAGGCCGGGGCAGGACAGAGGGAGGGGAGCAGGGTGGCGACTGATAGGGGAGCCCCTGAGCTTTTTGGAGCCGTTCTGTGGTTTCCCCTTGAGTTCAATGTACTCCCCGACCCCCCACAACACACACACACACAGCCCTGGGGGCTTAGACTTGAGGGGAAGAGGAGTATAGGACCTCTCCTTTGGGCATTCGGAGGGACAGGCTGCCTGATGCACGTATCTTGCTTCCTGGACAGGCCCCAACACGTCCCTGTCTGCCACTTGGTGACCAAAGCAGGGACGCTTCAACCCTCGAATGGGCTCTGTGAGAAGATTCAATGAGAATGTTTGCGGGGGCCCCTCTTCCAGGGGTTGTGGCTATGGTGTGTGCTCCCTGGAGTCTTCTCCTGGGGCCCCCCTCCCTCCACCTGCCGACCCCCTCTCCCAGCTGGAGAGGACTCTGTAGGGAAGGCTGGGGTGGGGGGGCGGTTAGGCAGCATTAGGAATTCATTGCCACTTTATACTTGGATCTGTGGTGTTCACACAGTGACCGGGGTGACACTTTGGAAGCCCCTGTGTCCGTGCACCGTGCTGGGGCCCTTTCCCAGCTCACGCCTGCCTGGCAGCGTCTGTCCCAGCCCAGTGGTCTGGGTGGCCCGGCTCTTCTCTCTCGCCCAGGGTCCTGCCCACTCTCCAACGTAAAAGGGCCGAAGTGCTCACTTTGCTCTCACAAGGAGGGGTCCAGCAGGGGGTGGGACCAGGGTGAGGCGGTGCAGGTCTGTCCCCTCCTGTGCTGTGGACGGGTCGCCCTACTCATGCAGCCCTGAGTGGACGCAGCGTGCAGGATGCACACCCCGCTCGGACCCATACTAAATTCACCGGCCCGCACAGCGCCAGGACTCCGTGCGTCCCCGCTCCGCTCCTGTGGGCTTGACTCCCCCTGCCTCGGACCTTTTCTTCACCTCCGGAGGACTTTTGGTCACCCCGCCGTTCCCCTTTGGCTTTCCTACCGTGTCCCCTGTGTGGGCAGGGGTGTGGGGAGGAGCGGGAGTGTTGGCCGCCCAGGCCACTTTCCACCCTGGAGATGCAGTCAATCAGGGAAGCAGCCCAGAACGAGGTCACCAGTCCCCATCACGAAGGCTGTGCCTCCCTTCTCCACCCAGGGACATAGTTGAGGCCGGCTTTCATCTATTTTAATTTGGTTGACAGACATCAGACCTAAAACAGATCTGCAGTTGGAAGGGGAAAATTCCTCACTGTTTTAATTTGCTCCGTCCGGCTCGAGCCAAAGAGGCCATGGGCTTACTTTTTCCACCTCCGGCCCCCTGGAAGGAGAGCGTGTGTTCAAGTTGTCTCAGATACAGAACACCGCCTGTTCTCGGAGGCCCCTGGAATGGCTTGGCTCAGCGCATAAAAAAAGATCCTGACATTCTCTGTCCTCTTGACTCTTCCCAAAGTAGCATCTCCGCGGGCAATATTACCTTGTAAGGCAGCTGGGAGGTGCGGGCCAACGAGTGTGCGGTCAGACCACGGAGGACAGGGACAGGGACGGTCATAAACGGGCCGGGGGATTATCTCCGGCTCTCGGAGCGTTTGGGAGTGGGGAGGAATGAGGCCAGGGCGCCAGGGGAGGGAGAGGTGTTGGTGTGTTTTTCGAATGCCAGAACTATAATTAAGGGGTGAGAAGGTCCGTGCTACCCCGTAACCACGGCTGCAGGCGGATCATGAAACCCAATCGCCCCAGGAGTCTGAGTTTGGACCCGCCTGTGGCACTTGCTTTGAAGACTATTTCGGACTTGAGCACATTCATCACGGGCGCCGGGGCTCTGACAGAGGCAGGTGGCACATGGCCATCTCTCGGTGCCCGAAGTAGCTCCCCTGCTCTCTTTCATGCCACCTGTTCTGGGGCCACCTCAAAAGACTTGGAGGGACTTTCCAGAGAGCCCTGTGCGCATGTCTGTTGTGGTGGTTGGGGGGCGGGGGGTCTCGTTTGAACGGAGGGCTTTCCAAGGGCATGGGCCTGGGGTGCAGAGAAAGCTTCCAGAAGAGAGCTGACCGGGGCGGAGAATGCTTTGGTTCGGCCGGTCAGAGCGCGAGGAGAGGGGGTGCCCTCGGCCCCCGCCACGGGTTTAGATGCGGCCTCTGAGCAGGCACGCGTCCAGGCCCCTGAACCTGGATGAAGGACGCGTGGAGGCTCGCTTCCTTGTCCCCACCTCCGTGTCCGCTGTTCGTCCTCAAAAGTTTCAGATAAACAAAACCAGCCCCTCGGCCCCGTCTTCTCTCCACGTGCGTGTCTGCGCTCCCTTCCCTCGGGCTCGTCGTCGCAGCCCCGGCCGGTGTCCTTGAAACCCTGGGAGTCGGGCTTCCCGCCTCTTCCCTCCTCCTCTGACCACATCCTCTGAGCCACACGATTCCTGGAGAATCCCACACAGACAGACTCGGTTGTGGCCAAGCCATGTGGTCATGCTCTTGCCACGGGCGTTGGCCAAAATCCTTTCTTAGAAAGCCACGGGCTTGGTGTTCCCCTGATGCGAGGGTGCAACCCCGCCCGGCTCGGCTGCCACGCTACTGCCCTCTGGACCTGCTTTCGGGGGGCCGCCGCGGGGACGGCCGGAGCAGGCTCCGAGCCGAGGGGGTCGCTCGCCTTGAAGTGACCCCGCTTTACTCAACAGATGAGGGCATCAGAGCCAAGTCTGGATGAGGCCTGCTTCTGCGCCCGGGGATCCACGCTGCTAGCCGGGGCCGGCAAAGGCACGGACTTGCAAAGTCTCAGCTTAATTCCTGGCGCTCTGAAGTCCACCTCCTTCCTGAGGCTGGTGGTTACTGTGCTAATCAGCTAGGCCGCAGCGGCAATGAGACATGACCGCACGGGGAGGCGTGCCAGCCCCGTGTCACCGCGGGCCGCCCCAGCAGGCTCAACTGGGCACCAGGGGCCTGCGAGCCTGCTCGGGCCGAGCCGAGGGGTGGAATTCGTGCTCAGGGGACAGACCTGCTCCCTCTGCTTCCCAACTCAGGGGTCCCAGGCCCGGAGCCCCGTCCTCACCGTGCGCTACACTTGGAGGGGTGAGGCTCCCTGCGTGACTTCCCCGGAAGCCCAGAGCCTCGGGCAGGGGATTGGAAGGGGCGGTGCGGACTCTGAGAAGCTGCTTCAGGCTGGAGCCTTGGCCTTCCGCTCTGAACACTCCCCTCCGCCGGGCGGGCGCTCCCCTTGGAGGGCCATGGACAAGGGCCATGGAGGCCCTTGGAGGCTCCCCATGGAGGGCCATGGACAAGCCTTCAGCCTCATGGCATGCCATGAGGCTGAAGGCTTGCTCGGAGCCGTGGCCACTGTCTCCACAGCAAGTTCCCACCTCATCAGAGGTGTTTCCAGCAAGAAGACTGCTTTGTAGAAGGCCGCAGGAGCGCCTCCGGGGGGCTGGGCCGCCCAGGCAGCTCACCCCCTTCTCCCTGCTCTTCCTCAGGATATAGAAATTTGAGTGTTACCCCCCCCACCCCCACCCAAGGAAAGGTGTCCCCTGCCCTCAGCCTCAGCCAGACCCCCTGATGGGCCAAGTCCTTTGAATGTGTGTTCTCTCTCCTTCCCTTCCTCTCCCTTCCCTTTTTCTTCCATTTTTTTTTTTTTATAAATAGTTTTTATTTATGGTCAGGCAAACTATAACAATATTGATTTGGAAAGCTTGGCTGAATTTTAAATGTTAATTTATTTATTTTTGAGAGAGAGAGAGAGAGTAAGCAGGGGAGGGGCAGAGAGAGAGAGAGAGAGAGAGAGAGAGAGAGAGAGACAGAGAATCCCAAGCAGGTTCTGCACTGTCAGCGCAGAGCCCGATGCAGGACTCGAACTCAGAACCGTGGGCTCATGACAGGAGCCAAAACCAGGAGTCAGACACTTAACTGACTGAGCCACCCAGGCGCCTCTCTTCCTTCTTTTTTTAATTTTTTTAAATTTTTTTTAATGTTTATTTATTTTTGAGAGAGACAGACAGAGCATGAGTGGGGGAGGGGCAGAGAGAGGGGGAGACACAGACTCCGAAGCGGCTCCAGGCTCCGAGCGGTCAGCACAGAGCCCGACGCGGGGCTCGAACCCACGAACCGTGAGATCATGACCTGAGCCGGAGTCAGGCGCTTAACCGACTGAGCCACCCAGGCGCGCCCCGACTCTCAACTGGCTCTGATGAAGATTCGTCCTGGCTTCCTCTCTGTCTCCGCACTGCGCCCCGAGCTCCGTGGGCTCCCGGCTAGGGAGAACCAGCATCCTCCATGGTGCTTGCTGGGGACACAGCCTGGCAAACTGTAGCCACCCCTACTGTCGTCTCCTCCCCCATCACAGTGGGCAGGTGGTCCCCGTTTTACAAAGGGGGAAACTGAGGCTCAGCCCATCCGGCCCCAAAGTGGCTCTCACTCTGAGCCAACAGGTGAAAAGTGAGGAAATCAGGGCAGGACCGGCCCAGCACGAGAGTCTCCTTCTGGGTGATAGTGAGACACCCTCGTTCTCCCCCAGAGGGAATTGTGGCTTGGGATGTGGCCCGGTACCCCTGGGTGTCGGTCCCCCGCCCAGGCCTCACCCTCAGACCTCAAGGCTGCTGTCCGGCTTGACAGCCGGGGGAGGGGGGGCGGGAGACAGCCAAGCATTCGCTGCTTCCTTCATTCATTCGCTTGGTGCCCTTCCGGGCTCAGCGCTGTGTTTTTCCAGGAGAGGACCCGCCAGGTCGCGTGGGCAGGTTTGGGGGGAACAGGGAGCCACCTGGGCGGAGGCAGAGAACGTGGCGGGGAGAGCAGCGCCCAGTGGAGTCGGTGTGAGGGAGTCCGGGTGGAGAGGGAGCCCCGGCAGGGAAGGCCGTGCGGGAATTGGATGCCGCCCTGAGCATTTGAGGAATTTATAGCAAATCGCAGTAAAGACACACAGCGCGAAATCTGCCACCTTAACCATTTCTTTTTTTTTTTTTTTTTTTTTTTTTTTTTTAACGTTTATTTACTTTTGGGACAGAGAGAGACAGAGCATGAACAGGGGAAGGTCAGAGAGAGAGGGGGACACACAGAATCTGAAACAGGCTCCAGGCTCTGAGCTGTCAGCACAGAGCCCGACGCGGGGCTCGAACTCACGGACAGTGAGATCATGACCTGAGCCGACGTCGGATGCTTAACCGACTGAGCCACCTGGGCGCCCCAACCATTTCTAATTATACAGTGCAGTGCTGTGACACATGTCCCCGCTGTGGTGGAGTCTCACCCCCATCCGTCTCCTCTCCAGAGCTTCTTCATGCCCCCGTGAACCACCCGCCCCCCCCCCCCCCCCCCCCGCCTGCCCCCCTCCCCCCTTCCAAGCCGCTTTCTGTCTCCGTGAGTTTGAGTCCTCCGGGGACCTGGCGTAGGTGGAATCAGGCGGGATTTGGCCTTTTGGGACTGGCTGATTTCACCCAGCGGACCGTCTTCGAAGTCCATCCGCGTCACAGCACGCATCAGCTCGGTTTCTCCTTAAGACGGTCGCGCTGCCCCGGGTGCTTGCCGCACATTCAGTGTGTCCCTTCATCCACCCCGCGGACGGCTGGGTTGCTTCCACCTTTCTGCCCTGTGAATGGTGCTGCTGGGAACTAGGGCCTGCGAATAGGTTTGCCTCCCTTCGGGTGTGTCCCCAGAGGGGGAAATGCATCCGAAACCACAGAAGTTCGTGCCCAGTTTTGCATTGCGGAAAAGCCCTGCGGGGCCATCCTGGAGGATGTGCGATGATGCTGGAGGCCGTGCCCCCGGGGTGCAGGCCCGGCGGCGGCGGGGGGGGGGGGCGAGGCGAGGGGAAGAGACAATGAGGCCGGAGCCAGGGGGAGGGGGTGGGGATCAGGATTGGGGGTCTTTCTCTGAGCCGCCTGGATAATACACTGGCTGCGGGCAGCTGGGCGGGCTGAGTGGCTGATAATGACACCATTATCCCAGATGCAGGGTGCGAGGCCTCCCTTGTGGGCAGGGAGGAAGGGGGGAGATAATGAGTTCAATTTGGCCGATTTAATAATTTCTTCCTTCATGAATTCAACAAACATTTCTGGAGGGTCCATTATGTGCTAAGCACTGGGCTGGACGCCTGCAAACACAGGCGAGGGACAAAGATTGCTGTCCCCTCTGCCCAGCCCAGCTGGGACCGCCGTGTAAACACACACTCAGGACGCATTGAGACAAGAGGCGCCATCCGCGGAGGGGGACACGCATGTGTCCAAGGAAAGAGGGAAGGAAGTGTAGGGGTTTGCTGGGCGGGCAGGGGGCAGGCGTCGAGGCCTGGGAAAGCCAGTCTAAGCCCAAAAGGCGAGGGACGGGCATGATGACAACAGAGCCCGTGTGCGCAGAGAGAAGGAGGGTAAGGAGGGAGGCAGGGTGGAGACCCTGGGGACCCACAGCCAGGCTGAGGGCTTGCGCTCGACCAAGGTGACAGGGAGCCACGGACTGTTCAAACGAGCACATTGTCACTCTGGACAGATGCCTGCACTGGGGTCCAGTTAGGGAGGCGCTGTGAACGGGCCGCTGAGGGGGTGGGGCCCGGCCGTGGTGCAGGAGAGCAAAGAGAAGCAGGGCAGGTGACCCCCCTGGAAACGCTGGGCTCAGTGGTGCAGATCAGGGCGCGCCCCTCCACCTCCCCTTGAAAGACCCCCAGGACGGCGCCCTGCCCGCTGCTTACTGCCATCTCCACCTGGGCCCAGAGCAGAAGAGAGAGTTCTGCTATCACGCTGGCTCCGGCCGCCCCCACAGGGTTTGTTCGCCTCCCGAGGGGCCCTCCAGCCCTGTGACAGCAGGGTGGTGGGGTGGTGACCGCAGAGAGACTGTTGTGGGGTCACTCCGCGTGACTTCAGCCCACGAAGATCCACGTCCAGCGGGAGCTGCGACTTCAGCCCACGAAGAAGGAGTGACGGAACACGTCCCTCGGTGGGGTTGGGCAGCCAGGGTGATGACAGAACACTGATTAAGCCGGGGGTCCGTGACCCGGAGGCCGAGGGTCTCGGAGGGGCCGTGCACCTGCTCAGAGCGGGCCATGACAGCGGTGTGGAGGTGAGCGGGCTCACTCTGGGAGGCAGAGGATTAGTGCCGATTCAGAGCGGGTCAGGTGCACGGGGGGCTTTGTTCGGACCTGTTTGCCTTTTGTCCCCGCCTGCAGAACGCCCAGGCTGCATGATGTCATTTCAGACGCATTAAGCTGGAACAGCTCAAAATTGAATAATTAATTACACTCAGCTTCAATCGCGGTGACTAATTGATCAGGGGCCTGCCAGCAGACACCTGGACGGGATTAGCTGTGCACAATGAGGACTGTGGGCAGGTGGCAGGGCCCCTCGGGACCCCCGGTCCCCGTGTGGGACTTAATTGGGACGGACTTGATTTCTCTATTCTTGCTGGAGATCTCGGGCAGGCCCCATCCCCAGGACCAGGGGCCGCGTGTGGGCTGGGCACCCGCCGGCAACACGTGTGGGCGGCCTGAGGTCTAGAAGGATGTGGGCGGGGGGGGGGGGGGCCTGACCACAAGTCACCTTCTGTTCTGTGCCTGGGTCCAAATCCCGGGCCCACCCCTGGGACAGCATTTAATCTCACAGAGCTTCCTCATCCATGAAACTGAGGCTACTGAGGCTACTGCCGTTGTGCCCAGCACCGCGCGCAGCCTTGAGTGCATGCCGATTCCATCACCGGCGTTGTCAGGACCCTCTGGGGAGGTTGCCCTTGCTCCTCCTGCCTCCCGGAGCAGCCGACATTCCCGGCCCTGTCCACAGGCCCTGCAGCTGCTTGTTTACTTCCTACAAAAGTCATCTCTCTAATTTTCCTCTCACGGACATTATCGCCTCCTCAGCTGTCCTGTGCCACCTTCCTGTGTCCACAGCAGCATTGACTGTTTGGGGGCCCGGTTCACATTCCCGTTCTCAGAAATCCACAGCCCAAATGCCACATTTAGCTCCTGCAAAGGGCAGCGTGTACCGTTGCACAGGTTGTGCACCGCACAATTCGGACTCTGTGGTGTGTGCAAGCACAAATGTGTGTGTGTGTGTGTGTGTGTGTGTGTGTGTGGTGCGATACACAATTGCACGATAGGCACACTGAACTGTGTTCCTACCATAGACTCTCCTTTTCTCTGTCTGTATCCTCACAGATTCCTGGTCTTCCAAATTTCAGCCACCTCTGTCTCCATGCCACTTGAGCCCCACTCCCAGAGCCCAGCCCCAAGGTGGAACGGCAGTGCGGAAGTCACAAAGTGCACATCCCGCCTTCTGCCCTGCAGGCTCCCAGCAACACCTGCTGGTCTGGGTGGAGAACCTTCTGGCTCCTGAGCCCTCCAGCTTTCTTCATGTCCCCAGGCAGGCCTTGTTTCCACTGTCCCTAACCCCTGCCCTGCTTGCAGCAACTTTGCCTTGCCCTGCAAACACACTGGAGACGCCCACCCCTACCCGCCCCCTGCATTGATGTAAACACTGTGCCTCTGGCCCTGACCTTCCCGGCCTCCTCTCTCAGGTGGCTGAGTGGCTCTGTTCCACATGACAGCACACCCCCCCCCCCTCGTGCCCCCTGCTCCCTGCACCGGCCCAACATCCTCATGCCCTGTGGCTGATCCAGGGGACACTCTGGGTCCTCGCCCCGCTGCCACCTTGGACACCACCACACCTCTGCCTTCCTTGAAGCCGCCCCCGTGCCAACGCCAGTCTCACTGCTTGACTCCTGCCTCTGCCTGCTCTTTACTATTGCAATTGCCTAGGCTTCCGTCCTTGACTTTCCACTCCTTTTTTTTTTTTTTTAATGTTTATTTATTTTTGAGAGAAAGAGCACGAGCGGGGGAGGGGCAGAGAGAGAGGGGGACACAGAATGCAAAGCAGGCTCCGGGCTCCGAGCTGTCAGCACAGAGCCCGACGCGGGGCTCGAACTCACAAACTGCGAGATCACGACCCGAGCCAAAGTGGGACGCTCAACGACAGAGCCACCCAGGCGCCCCCTTGCCCTTCCACTCTTGCCAAGCGGCTGGCCCAGCGCAGTCGACCACAACCAGCTTGCCTGGTCTCTTGCCTGTTCTTTCTCATAATCCTATTTTTCCCTCTGAGAGATGGGAATGTCTCAGGTTATGTGGCTGGCGGTGTCTTCTGACCTCCCTCAGGTACCGTGAGTGAGGCACTCTTGACAAGCTGTCTCGGAGAGTGCTGCCCTCGCCTTTGCTTCCGGCACATCCCCCAGCCCCAGGGTTCCGGGCACTGGAGTGCCCCGTAGGTTGCAGCAGGGGTGTTGCTGAGCCCCTGTACCTGATGCAACATTCGTGCCACCCAGGCCCCATACGGGTACCCAAAGTACCGGTCACCCATCTGGTCCCCGCGAGCTGTGCGGCCCCTCCCTCTACCCTCAGCACTGCCTGTCGTATAACTTCCCCTCTCCTTTTTTGGCAAAACTCAGAGGTGGCTGCACGTGAATTTCTTAAGACGGAGGGAAGAGAGCCGTGAGCCTTCCTTTAACTGTGTGTCTTTGTCATAATCAGAGCCCCTTTGGACTGCTGAATGAGAGCTAGGGGCAAGGACTGACAGCCTCTTACCCGCACACAATGGGGTCTATTATCTTCCTCTGGAAGCACTTTCGGAGCGATCTGCCCTGCCATCCACCCACTTCCAGAAAGAAGGGAAGGCCTCAGCCAATCTAAACAGAAGCCATCACTGGACAATGTCCTCCCTGGTGCCCGGCCAGCCTGGCAGAAAGAGGCCCGCTCAGCTCCCAGGTCTGTGTTCGGCACAGCAGCCGTGCTGGGGACCCTCCGGCGTCTAGGTCGCACGCCGGGGTCATGCTTCTCCACCTGGACGTGCAGATGAGGTGGCCGTGGGCTCGTGGCCGGAACCCACAGGGCAGGTCGGGGGCACTCCTCCCCGGGCTATGATTTTACCCAAAGGTGAGTAATTTGTTTCTAATCCCTATTTTTATGTGACAGAAATGGTACCGGCTTGTGGTACCAGATTCAAGTACAGAAGAATGCACGTTCCCCAAAAGCAATCAACTGGTTGCTGTGGCTCCTTCCAAATATTTTTAGGCATATACAGTCACTTAACTAAATCTGTACATATGCGCATTTCTTTAACAGATGGGACCATCCATCCCGTGCGATTCTTCAACTTGTCTTTGCTCTCGACAGTCCGCTCAGTGCTTCCCCAGGCCCGTACCCGCCACTCTGCTTCATTCTGTCAACCGAATAGTAAATAGTATTCCTCAAATGGATGTCACCATGTTTCACCCAGCACTTTCTCTAATGACGGACAAAGAGGTCGCTGCAATTTTTTATAATTACAAATAGTGCGCGGGGGGAAAAAAAAAAAAAAAGGCCCCGAACACTACATCCATTTCAGCAGGAACCTAGCGCAAGGGCATTTGAAACATTGCTTCTGAAAAGGTTACACTGATCTACGCTCAATAATGGTATGTAATTTAAGGAAAAAAATTGAAATTAGCGAGGCTATAGAACGGCAGAGAAAGCAAAATTCACATACATTTTTTCAACTTTTTATCAGGCGTGGAAGAGGGACACTTTGCCTCCCTCGCTGCCCTTTGCCTCTGGGGGTTCTCCGCAAAGCTGAGCCCGGGTCCCATCGCTGGTCTGAGCTCTGAGAACCCTGCAGGGGGTTGGGTGGGGGGCGTGGCCGTGACCGCCCCGCCCCTCTGTGCGGTTCAGGGTCAGAGAGTCCTGCCCCGCCCAGCTGCCTTCTCGTTGGTCAACCTCGGGCAGAGCTGACCCTGTTTCGACGTTTATGGCCTTTCTTAAAAGACCCTTTAAAAGCGAAGGAGCAGGCCTGACGTATGGGGAGGTGGGGCCTCTTCAACCAGTCTCCATTTCCGGGGAGTAACTAGCTAACTCTGTTGAGAAATGAGACTGGAACTTTGCCCCATGCTTCCTCCCCTTTGCTGTCCCCACTTGGAGGCACGCGTCTCCTGTGGCAGGACGGGGGGTGCCCTGACCCTTTCCAAATCTTCCCCATTGGTGGAGGTCAGACCCACCAAGGGAGGCAGGAAGACGCTTCTGTGCTCTCTGGCTGCCAAACCTCATGAACCGGCAGGCCCCAGCCCGGGGAGCCCTCTCCCTGGACATGTGGTGATGTGGCGCCGTGGCCCCGGCCGCTTCTCTGCCCTCTGGCCATCCCCCAGTGCTGTAAAATGTGGCCCTGGGCTTCGAGCAAAGGGTCACCAGGCACCCCGCTCTGGACGGCTAGGTGCAGAAGGCAAGGTCCTCTAAGCGGCTGGTCCTGGGCTGGCCGGGGCGGGCGGCCAGACCTTGTGTGGTCCTTACAGGTGCACAGATGACCCGAGAGTGTTCTTCCTCTGGGAGGAAGTGCTTCTTGCCCGCCGCCTGCCACGAGAACCTCACGGTCCCTGCTGCAGCCTCCTTACCTAGAAAGCAGAGATGATGATGCCCATTTCACTTACCCAGGCATGTGGCTCGGGGCCAAGGGCTTTCACATGGAGCTTCAGGGCCAGGCTCTGGGGCAGATAGTTCTGTATCTTGTTTTCTAATTGGTTGTCACCCTGAGCGGAGCGAGGGCACGGACCTTGCGTGTCTTGGGGTCTCCTGGTCTCTGCAGCCCCAACATTGCCTCCCATCGCCCTTTGTAAGGGGACGAAGAGCTGAACCCCAGGACCGCCCTACCTCACAGCCTGCGGGAAGATTAAATTCGTCATGTAACATCTGGACAGTGACGGTCTCGATCGCTAGGGCCATCATCAAACACACGTCTTTCACTGACTATTGCTGAATGGAGGTGCCTGGGAGTCCCCCATTGACTGACACAGAAGAGGCATCTTAAGTAATTCATCCCGAAGTTGTGTGTGTGTTGGGGGAGGAGGGGAAGGGGAACCTTCTCTCTCAGAGTTAACAGCACCCACCCCCTGGGCAAGCCCAGTCCGGCCCCAGGATCCAACTTTCTTATGTATTTATTTAAACCCTGCCTCATTCCGGAGAGAATTTAAGGCCTCGCCATGAATACTATCTTTGTGTGGCCTTCCAGTGCCAAAGGCCGGGAAACCCAAGCCAGGCACGTCTGGAGGTGGGGCCTCCATATGGCCTGAAGGCCTCGGCCAATCACCCCAGCGGCTGCCCCAGCCTGCCTGGGGAGGGGGCCCCCCTCTCCCCCGCCAGTGCGCATCCTGCTGTCCCTGGTAACTCCCCATCCTGTGCGCACCCCCCAGCCCCCCCCCCCCCCCCCCCCCCCAGGCTCTCCCACTCTGGAAGAAGCGTTTGCCAGGTTCTCTTTATTGGAAGATACAACAAATTGAAATTGTCTTAAAACTCTGTGGGTGAAGTGAGGAGAACACTGGGGTCCGTGTGTGTGTGCGCAGACAGCCCTCCCCTCCCGGGGCCTTGAGGGCAGTGGCTGAGGGAGCAGGGCTTTGGGGAGACGCCCCCCGCCCAGGCTCTGTGCAAGTCGGTTCGGGCCCCCCCACCCGAGAGGGGTGTGGTGGGTTTCCTGCCTGCACATGGGGGGAGGGGGGTGGGGGGCCCTCCGTTTTCAGGACGGAACCATTCAACCCAGAACTGCTGTTCCCTCCCAGGTCGTCAAGATGTCCAATGGTCCTGCCATCAGCTGGCATCCAAGGGGTGGCCGTTGGATGTCTGGGGACCACCTGGGTCCGACTCCTCCCATCGGGGGCTGGGTGCACAGCCAGGGTGGGCAGGTCTCAATGCAGATGGTCCCTGCAGGGAAGGTGAGCCTGGGGCCAGAGAGCTGTGGCCACCGGGGAATTCCACAGGGAGGCATTGGGACCCCAGGCAGGCCCGTCCCCCCCCCCCCGGGGGGACGCCCCTGCCCCCCACCCCCAAAAAGAGCAAGGAGCTGTGAGCTGGGGGGGGGGCGGGTGGGAAGGAGTGCCGGGTGGCCTTCTCTTTAACCCCCAACCTCAAATCTCCGAAAGACTTCATTTTTGAAACCTGCCGGCCTCCAGGATTGCTGGGAAGCTTTCCAGGACTTCCCACGTGAAAAGAAGGCTCGCAGAGACCACGGGGCCTGGAAGACTTCCCCCAGAGGCTCCCTCCATAAGTGCGCCCCCTACCGCCTCTCGGGAGAGAATTCAGAGGAACGTGCCGCAGACAGAGGTTTCGTGGGGCCTGGTGCTGTCTCCTTATCCACGAGATGATAATGTGCACACAACAAGAGAAGGCAGAGCTGAAGCCAGACTCCAGGCACGTCCACATTCCAATCTTGCCACGTCCACTCTTGCGACGCCTGCTCCTCTCGGGGCAGGGGACGTTTGGGGTGGTCCCGCCACCCGTCGAAAGTGCTGGGATGCCTGTAGCCCAAGCGGGGCCTGAAAATAGCTTGGGACCTGGCACGTGCCGCGTCAGCGCTGCCCTTGACCGTCTGCTTTGGTGGAGGATTTGAAAGGTGGACGTTTCTGAATCTCCAAAGCGAGAAGCTCTATGGATTTTAGACAGACGCGAGCCCGAATTCGAAGACTGTGGGCGCGGCCGGTCTCTTGGGGGTCCTGGTACCCTCTTCTGTGAAATAGGGATAGGAGACCTTCCTCGCAGGACTGGCCAACGCATGAGGGACGGCGTGTGTGGAGACAGCACACAGCCGCTTACTGACAACGCGGGGCCCCAACACGCCAAGCCCCCGTCCCGCGGCCCCTACTCCCCCAGCCCGAAAATGAACACAAATGAGGCGCTGTTCAGAAACTGCAGATGGAGAGTGTGCCCAAAGAGTCACATTAGGGCAGAGTTAGAGCCACCAGGCTTCCCAGACAGAGGATCAGCAGCTATTTGGCCGGCTCCTATGGTCTAAAGGAGGCCACCGCTTTAGAGAAACCTTCCGGAGCCATCCAGAGGTTACGGGCCACGAGCAGAAGGTCAGAGCATGTCCACAGGTCCTGGGCTCTGAGCCACCTGACCTTCTCCAGGGATAGGGGCTTTCAGGGGAAGACCGCCACCGTCCCACCCCGGCCCACCAGGGGATGGAAGAGGGTCTTGGAGTGGGGCTGAGCAATCCTGGCAGGGCAGGAGAGACTCTCCAGTGGTCCTGGCCGCATGCTAAATGTGCACGAATTCCTGACACCCAAAATAGCCTGGGACATGGGACGCGGAGCCAGGAAGCTCTCGTTCAACATCTCGGCAGCTGGTGGCTTCAGGCTAGGAATAAGGAATCATTATTAGCAGTCTCTACGGCCCTGGAGGGGCAGCGCGGGCCTTTTGGACCGAGACGCAACTGGGTACAAGGGTCAAATCTGACCACGATGGGCCGTGTGGACTTGAGCACACTGTTTCCGAGCGGTGCGCCTCGCTACCCTCGGCTGTGAAGGGACAGTGAGCCGTGTCGCCTGGTTCTTGTAAGAATCGGGCACCGACACCGCGTGCGGTTTGCCGTCAGTAAAAGCCGTGCCCTACCCCCGCCAGACGAAGCCCCCGCCGGACCCCCGGAGCCGTCTACGATGACGGAGCACGAATCACGGGTCCTGAGCTCCGTCAGGGAAAGCAGGTGGCCTCGACTCTGCCTCCCCTTTGTCAGCGGGGACGTTTAAGACCCAGCAGAGGACAGCGGCTCTAGGCAGAAGTGAATCGCGGGCTTCAGAGCCCGGGGTGGATTTGTACACAGCAGAAGGCTGGGTGTTCTGGGTGGATGGAGGAAATCAAGTGACGTCTGTGGGACTCTGGGAACGAAAGGGACGGCAAGTTTAGACAGTCGGGAGAAGGGCGAGTCTCCAGGCCCCGCAGACCGACGAGCAGAAAAATGAACAGACAAGAACATGAGTAGGTGGCTTGCCCCAAACCCACAGGTAAAAAGCAGCCGAGCAGAAGCACAGGGCAGGTCCGCCCGGCACCCACGCTCCCCTTCTCCGCCGCGGGCTCGGGGACCCGAGGAGTCAGCCCTAAGAGTCCGCTAGGAAACCCCAAGGCCCCTCACAGGGAGGCAGGGCGCAGCGGGCACAGTGTGTCATGTCTGGGTCTATTTTAGGGCCTCTGCTGAGAGCACAGGAATCCAGGCACATAGGTCCAGGGGCCGGGACCACCTGTCAGATCCTTCCCAGCTGAAGGCGGGGGTAGATGATCCGAGGCCGGAAAAAGTCAAGGCCACCTCCACGCCTTCCAATTTTAGACCCACACGTCTCTAGCTCCAGGGCACAGAGTATCCTGCCGGGGACTGAACATGACCTATTTAGGATAGACCCTTGCCCCAGTCCCAGGCCAACGTCCCTCAATCTTTCATTAGTCATCTCAGATGCCAGGAGGGAACAGTGGCTTTGTTCTACTTATAGGGCCTGGAGGAAGACAGGAAGTTCTTCACGGTCCCCACTCCATAGGGGCACACGGCTGCGGGCCAGAAGCTATGGTCTGGGGTCCGTGACCCCCCCCGGATGCCACTCAGCCAGGCAACTGGGGGAGTGGAGGTTTTGAGCGCTCAAGGGCAGAGGAGAGGACGCTCATGGCTGGAACACAGGACGGCTTCAGGCTGGCCCTTCAGCTTGCCTCATGTGTCAGCTGAGTAACTCGGGAACTCTGGCTCCTGACCTGTAAAATGGGGCCAAGAACCCACCCTTACCGGCCTCTTGTGGGGATTAGCTGATACCTTGGCAGCTCCCCTGAGTCGGACAGTGCAAGCTCTAGGCCGCGTGAGGCCCCGGCCCGCCCTGCCTCAGCCCTGGGCTGGCCCTTCTGTCCTGACGGGCTCCGACAGGGCGAGGGCGGGGGCTTCCAGGCCTCCCTGGGGCTCCCGCCGCAGCAAGAGGGACCCGCGAGAACAGATCACACGCCAGGGGAGCTTGGCCCCACTCTGCCCCTCTCCCAGACTCGGTCCCCTGTCCTGGCGAGTGGAAAAAAGAGCGGTTGGTGTAGACCGTCAGGCTGCAAGACAGAGACACCCTCTGCACTTCTGTCCTTGTCCCCGCGAATCCCCCCTACCCCCCCCCCC
>NW_026057582.1:4142909-4162676 GCF_023721935.1 Panthera uncia | reverse complement strand
CCCCCCCCCGTCCCCATAGAGCCGCTGCCTCCTACATTGTGCGAAGCCTCTTTTCAGGGCTGCTCTGGCCCTTCTGTTACTGACGGCCACTATCTTTGCAAATTCTCTTAGAATCTCTACGCTTCGACCACCCATCCCGTCACAAAGGCCATTCCTGTTTGCTGACTTCTTGCACAGTTCTGCTGTGCTGGAGTTTGGGTGTTTGTGATCCCCTCCCCACCCCCCACCCCCAAACAGCCGCAGGTGCCTGGACAGTTTCTTGGTTTTCTGGAGAACGTAAGGAGGCTGTTTCCACAGCCACGAGCAGGTTTCCTCCTTGTCAGGCTGAACAGAATCTATATGATGAAAGCCGTGGGGACAGTGGGCAGGCAAGGTGGTCACTGGGGAGGTTGGCAGACATCTCAGTAATGTTCTGGACTTCCACTGCTGGTCAAGACAGAGTGATGGGGAACAGATTTGCTCTTCTGTGTGAAACCACCAAAAACACCAAGGTTCTGGCTGTCACTGGAAGTTGGTAAGCACATGAGTGGAGTCCTACGATTGGCCCAGCCTCCTTCCTGGGGGCGGGAAGTTTCCAGGCTGCAGCCAGGGGAAACTGAGGCAGCACCCGGGGTTCCCTGAGGCCAGGAGGAGGAGCTGAGAGCTGGAACCTGAAACTTTCAGAGCTGTGCCATGCGGGGAGAGAGACCCCTGTGGGCTGCGGGGGTCCCCTCGAGTGTCCAGCAGAGGACTGAACAGCACCTGCTTGAAAAATAGGTTGGGAAAGCAACTTGCTCAAATCCAGGAATAAAAAAAAAATTCTTGGGGCGCCTGGGTGGCTCAGTCAGTTAAGTGCCCGACTTCGGCTCATGTCATGATCTCACGGTCTGTGAGTTCGACCCCGCAGCAGGCTCTGTGCTGACAGCTCAGAGCCTGGAGCCTGCTTCGGATTCTGTGTCTCCTTCTCTCTCTGTCCCTCCCCTGCTCTCTCTCTCTCAAGAATAGATGAACATTTAAAAAATTAAAAAAAAACTTAAGCCACCCCAAAAGAGCGGAGGGAACGATCCCAGCACTCACAAAGCCTTGGGGAGAGTATCTCTTTCCACCAGCCAGACTGGAAAAACTCATATTCACAGGGTAATGGGTAGAATTGCCTCCGCAGTGGTAAACACTTGGGCCTGGACTCATGCCACCTCAGACCTGCCCAGCAAATTAGAAAACCAAAATGCAGAAGATCAGGCTGTTTCCAGGTAACTTGACTGAGTCCCAGAAGAGAGTGCCAAATATTTATAGGAATACAGAGATATGCAGCACCAAACAAGGTAAAATCCATAATGCCTGCATCCAATCAAAGTTTCCCAGGATTCAAAGAGGCAAGGACACATGACCCACAATGAGGGGGCGAATTCATTAATCAGAACGGACCTGGAACATACACAGCAGAAAAAGACATTGAAACAGTTATTGTAACTGTACCCCATAGGTTCACAAGGTTAAGTAGAGACATGATTGATACAAACCAAGAGCCCAATTGACTTCTAAAGATGAAAACTACAATGTACGTGATGAAATTTACACGGGGTGAGATTACTGGCAGATGAAACACTGTAGAATAAAAAACATAAATGAACTTGAAGATTTAGTAAGAGAAACTACCCCAAATAAAACGCACAGGGAAAATAATCTCCCAAATTAAAATAGTATCAATGGGTTGTGGGACAATCTCAAACCACCTAATACAGAGGTAACTGAAGACTCTAAAATGGGGGGGGGGGGTAACAGAAAAAAGACATGAAAACATAATGGTCAACACTTTCCCAAATTTGATGTAAACCCTCGGGTTCAAGGAATTCAACGAACCCTTAGCACAAGCGCAAGAAGAAAGCTACACCCTGGGGCACCTGGGTGATTTAGTCAGTTAAGTGTCTGACTTCAGCTCAGGTCTCGATCTCGGGGCTTGTGAATTCGAGCCCCGCGTTGGGTTCTGTGCTGACAGCTCAGAGCCTGGAGCTGCTTCAGATTCTGTGTCTCCCTCCCTCTCTGCCCCTCCCACACTCACGCTCTGTCTCTGTCTCAAAAATAAATAGGAAAAAAAAAAACCTTAAATACAGTTGGGGGGAAAAATGTGTTAGTAGAGAGGAATTAGAAATAAGGATGAACGCAGAATTCTTATTAGAAACGACGCACACAAGAAAACGGAGATCAAGTTTTAAGGACTGAAAGGTGGAAAAACTGTCCACTTTGAATATTTTCACTGATGCAACTGGTGAAAATGTCTTGCACAAACAAAGGCGGAATAAATGCCTTTTTCAGACATACGGAGGCTGCACGTGTTCACTCCCAGCAGATCCACACCTCGAGAAATGTCAAGGAAGTCCTTCAGGCAAAAGGAAAATAGCATTAGACAGAAATACAGATCTCTGTAAATGAAAGAACACCAAAAATGGTAACTACGTAAGTAAATAGTCAAGATTGGTTTTTAAAAAAAATTTTTTTTTAATGTTTATTTACTTTTGAGAGACAGAGACAGAGCACAAGCAGGGGAGGGGCAGAGAGAGACAGAGACACGGAATCTGAAGCAGGCTCCAGGCTCTGAGCTGTCCGCACAGGGCCCAACCTGGGGCTCGGACTCGCGAGCCACGAGATCATGACCTGAGTCAAAATTGGACACTCAACCGACTGAGCCACCCAGGCGCCCCGAAGATGGTTTTTGGTTTTGGTTTCGGTTTTGGTTTTGTTTTTTTTATTCTCTCCATTTCTTTCAAAGAGAATTGACAGTTAAAATATGAACCCTTATTGTAGGTTTTGCAATGTATGTACAAGTAAAATTTATGACAACAGCACGGGGGTTGGGGGTAGGGGAGACAAAAGTTTAGTGGGTAAAGTTCTCGTACTGTATTGGAAGTGGTACACAGTAGAGGACCAACTGGGATAAATTAATTGATGGTGAGTACTGTAAGCCCTGCCTAATGACTGAAATCACAACACGAAGAGTTACAGCTAGTAAGTTTACAGAGGAGATAAACCAGAATAATAAAAGTAACCATTGGTCCCACGAATGCAGGAAGAGAAGAACAAAGAACCAGTGAATCAAATGGAAAGCAAATAGAAAGATGATAGGCTTACACGTAAGATCAAGAATCGTATTAAATGTCATTGGTCTAAACACCCCCCTTAACATGATCGAGAGCCCACGTCGCTTGAAACGAAGGCTCCTAAGCGTAAAGACGCCCACAGGTGAAAGGTGAAAGAAAAGGTTGGAAAAGCTATCCCACGCTGACACTAATCAGAAGGAAGTTCACGTCGCTCTATCAATCTCAGACAAGAAGCTCTCAGCGCTAGGGCTAAAAACCAGTTCATTTTATAATGATAACGGAGTCATTAATCAAGAAGACATAACAGTCCTGAACACGTGTACTTCTAGTAACAGGGCTTCAAACTACCTAAAACAAAGACTCAGAGAATCACGAGGAGAAAGAGCCGAATCTGTGATTATCGTTGGTTACTTGAATAGCCCTGTTTCGGTAACTGATAGAGCAAGTGGGCAGAATATCAGCACAGATATAGCACACTCGAACAGCGCGGTCAGCCAACTTGACATGACTGACATTTATAGAACTCTCCACCGGCAACTGCAGGATGTACATTCCTTCAAGTGTGCATGGAACATTTACAAAGATAGATCATACCCTGGCCCGTAACACAAGTATCGGTATATTTAAAAGGATTCGAGCCGGACGAAGCATATTCTCTGACCCCGGGGGAATTAAATTAGAAATCAATAACAGAAAGAGGTCTGGGGGAACTACATAACGCGCTTCTAAATAACTCACGAGTCAAAGAGAAATTAAAAAGGGGAGAGTAGCGAGTATTTTGAAGTGAATGAAAATTAAAATACAGCCTAGGAGAAGTTGTGGATGTCGCTCAAGCTGTGGCAAGGCAGAAATTTATAGCACTGAGTGCCTGGGTTAAAAAGAACGGTCTCAGATCGATGACCTCCACGTCCAGATTAATAAACTAGAAAAGGAACAGCCAATTAAACTCACAATAAACAGAAGAAAGGAAATAATTAAGATCAAAACAGAAATCGGTGAACTCTAAAACAGAAAAATGATAGAGAAAAATCAATGACACCGAAAGCTTGATTCTTTGGAAGATCAATAAAATTGATAAACCTCTAGCCAGTCTGACTAGGAAAAAAAGAGAGAAAAATCAGAAATGTCAATATCAGGAATGACAGAGAAGACATCGCAGCACAGCTCTAGGTATTAATAGGATATTGAAGGAATATTATGAACAGCTCTATGCCTATAAATTCTACAATGTATATGGAAAAATGCTTCCTAAGAAGCCCTGAAAGTTCACTCAAAAATAAAAACAAAAACAAAACCCAGATCATCTAAATAGCTGTATATATATTTAAGAAATTGAATCTGTAGTTAAAAACTTCCCTGCACAGACAACTCCAGGATCACATGGTTTCACCAGAGAATTCCATCAGACGTTTGAGGAAGAAATAATACCAATTCTACATAAGCTCTTCGGAGAATCCAAGAGGAAGGAATACATCCCAGCTAATTCCATGAGGCCAGCATTAACCTGATATGAAAAACAGATAAACATAGTATGAGAAAAGGATACTGCAGGCTAATATCCCTCATTAACACAGATGCAAAAATCCTCAGCAAGATTTTAGCATACTGAATCAAACACACGTATAAAAAGGAAAATATTCATGACCAAATGGAGTTTATTCCAGGAATGCGGGATTGGTTTAACATTTGAAAAATCAATCAGTGTAATTCACCATATTAATGCACTAAAAAAGGAAAAACCGTAAGAACATTTTAATGAACTCAGAAAAAGCATTTAATTAAACTCGACATCCATTTGTGATAAAAACTCTCAGCAAACTAGGAACAGTCACTTCCTCACCGTGACAAAGAGCAGCTATAAAAATCCTACAGCTAATATGGTACTTAACGGTGAAAGACTGAATGTTTCCCCCCTGAGAACATTAACAAGACAAGGATGTCTCTTCTCACCATTTATATTCAACATTGTACTGGAGTCTGTATTAGCCTCTCTATTTCAAAATATAAATAAGTAAATAAAAAAAGTAAAAGGCATTCAGATTGGAAAGAAAGAAGTGAAACTGTATTTGCAGAGGGTATGTTCATCGATGTTGGAAATCTCACAGAATCCAGGATAATAAAGCCCCTAGAATCAATAGGTTAGTTTAGCGAGATTGCAGATTAAAAGATCAATATAAAAAATGAATTGTTTTTCTATACACTGACAACAAATAATCATAAATTGAAGTGAAAAATGCCATTTACAGTAACATCGAAACATATTCGTGGAGATAAATCTGACAAAAGATGTGGAAACTCTGCCCAAGGAAACCTACAAAACTCTCGAGAGAAATCGAAGATGTAAATAAACAAAGCCACGCTTCGTCCGTGGGTTGGAAGCCTCAGTGTTGGTAAGACGTCAGTCATTTTTGCCCAAATTAGTCCCTATATCAATACAATCTCAATCAAAATCTCAGCAGGATTGTTTTTTTTTTTTTTTTTAATTTTTTTTTTCAACGTTTTTAATTTATTTTTGGGACAGAGAGAGACAGAGCATGAACGGGGGAGGGGCAGAGAGAGAGGGAGACACAGAATCGGAAACAGGCTCCAGGCTCCGAGCCATCAGCCCAGAGCCTGACGCGGGGCTCGAACTCACGGACCGCGAGATCGTGACCTGGCTGAAGTCGGACGCTTAACCGACTGCGCCACCCAGGCGCCCCTCAGCAGGATTGTTAAAACTACTCATTGATAAATTCATTCTAAACTGATTCAAAAATTTATATGGTAATTGAAAAGACCTAGAATAATGGCCAAAGCAATTCAGGAAAACAAAACTAACACTTCCCGATTTCAGGGCGCATTATAAAGCTAGACTAACTAAAACAGTGTGATGTGGGTAAAAAGAGAGACAGAACACATCAAGGAGATAGAACAGAGAATCCAGAGACAGGTCACACGTACATGGAGTCCTGATATTTGACAAAAGGTGCAAAGGCAAGTCAGTGAAGAAAGGATAGTCTTGGGGCACCTGACTGGCTCAGTCCGTGAAGCACATCATTCTTGCTCTAGGGGGTTGTGAATTCAAGCCCCACAGAGATGATTTAAAAATAAAACCTCCAGGGGCACCTGGGTGGCTCAGTTAGTTAGGTGTCCAACTTCAGGTCAGGTCATGATCTCACGGTGCGTGGGTTCGATCCCCGCGTCAGGCTCTGTGCTGACAGCTCAGAGCCTGGAGCCTGCTTCAGATTCTGTGTTTCCCTCGCTCTCTGCCCCTCTCCCACACACGCTCTGTCTCTCTGCACAGCAAACACAAGATGCGTCCTAGACCCTAACGGAAAACCTAAGACTACAAAACGTTTATTTATTTATTTTTTTTTTTAACGTTTATTTATTTTTGAGACAGAGAGAGACACAGCATGAACGGGGGAGGGGCAGAGAGAGAGGGAGACACAGAATCGGAAGCAAGCTCCAGGCTCTGAGCCATCAGCCCAGAGCCCGACGCGGGGCTCGAACTCGCGGACCGCGAGATCGTGACCTGAGCTGAAGTCGGATGCTTAACCGACTGAGCCACCCAGGCACCCCGTCTACAAAACTTTTAAAAGAACACACAGGAAGAAGTGTTCCTGAGCTTGATTTAGGATTTCTTAATTAAGACACCATAAAAGAACACATTGATAAACGGACGTCATCAATATTAAAAACTTCTCTTCCAAAAACTCTTTTAAGCCACACACCAGGGGAAAGTGCTTGCAAAGCAAAGCATATATTTGAAAACATAATAACAAAAACTACCAAGCTGGCTTCTGGAATACACAAGGACGCTCAAAGCTTACTAACAAGAAAAGAAGGAAGATACAAGGTGGCAAATCAGCACACAAAACTTGGCTAACATCTTTATTTATTAGGGAAATGTGAATTAAAACCATGATGAAAGACTGCTGCATAGCTACTAAAATGTCAAAGATTAGGGTTGCCTGGGGGCACCTGGGTGGTTCCATCGGTTGAGTGGTTGAGCTTCAGACTCTTGGTTTCGGCTCAGGTCGTGGTCTCATGGTTCGTGAGTTCTAGCCCCACATTGGGTTCTGAGCTGACAGCGTGGAGCCTGCTGGGGATTCTCTCTGTATCTGCCCTTCTCCGGCTTGTGCTCTCCCCAAATAAATAAACTAACTTAAAAGAAGAAAAAAAAAAAAGACTGGGGAGCCTGGGTGGCTCAGTTAAGCATCTGACTTCTCAGGTCATGATCTCATGGTTTGTGAGTTCAAGCCCCTCATTGGGCTCTCTGCTCTCAGCACAGAGATCAGATCTTCTGTCTCCTAGAGACAGCTCGGAGCCTGGAGCCTGCTTTGGATTCTGTGTCTCCCTCTCTATCTGCCCCCCTTTCAAAAATAAATAAACAAAAAAAATTTTTTTTTAATAAAAAAAAAATGAAAGACATCCGCCACAGCCAGTCCACTCCTGTACACGCATTGCCCACGAGAAAGACAAGCACATTTCCACGCAAGATTTGCACAACTCAAATGTCCAGCAGCGGGTAAACAGAGAAACCCAGTATGATGTATCCGTACAATGGAATACTACGCGGTAACACAAAAGGAAGGAACTGTTCACAGAGGCCACAACTTGGGTGGTTCTCAAATCGATGATGGCAAGGGGTACCTGGGTGGCTCAGTGGGTTAAGCGTCCGACTTCCGCTTGGGTCACGATCTCACGGTTTGTGAGTTCGAGCTCTGCATCAGGCTCTGCACTGACAGTGCGAAGCCTGCTCGGGATTCTCTTTCTCTCTCTGTTCCCCGCCTCCCCCTCAAAACATAAAAAGAAACTTAAAAAAATACAATGATGGCAAGAGAGAGCCTCATACACACTGTACGATTCTATCTTTATAAAACCCTATCAAGTGCAAACTAATCTATCCAGAGAGAAGGCAGATCAGTGGTTTCCCAGGAGGGGGACAGTGGAAGGGAGGAGGTACGACTGGCTGAGTGAGGGTCCACCAGAGGGTGGAAGGGTGAGGGTCCTAAGTGTTCCCCCTGGGGCAGTATCTCAGGGGGCTCTCAGCATGACCAAGAGAGGCTCAGGATGAGGCTAGTGCATATGTTACAGGACACAGAAGTTTCCAGAAACACCAACAGATAAACACAAACATCTTTCATCCACATCACTTTTAGATTTAATTTTGCTTGAACAGGCTGTCAAAGGCTTACAGGGCACCTGTGGCCCTGCCCAGGAGAACCCAACCTGCAGAAGGGTCTCAGTGGGAAAGAGAAACTTCTGGATAGTCCTGTGGCTGGCTGTAAGGCTGTTCTCTGGAGCCTCTGACAAACAAAACAAACAAAACAAAACAAAACACAGAGGAGTGTGCTGGTTTCAGAACCCCCTTCCTCCCCCAGGTATAGACCAATAAATATCTGTCACCGAGTGTACTTAGAGCTGGAACATTCCACTTTCCAGCTATTTTCCCTTTTCCTCACCGTCTTCTCTACTGTCCGCCGTTCTCATATACACAGGACGAGTTACGCTCAGCAAGGATACATTAAAACCGCACAACGCTCCAGAGGCCTCAGTGGGAGCTGGTTCCATCCCGGGCTTGTCTCCAGCACGCTGCTGGGCATGGGGGTTGGCAGGGGCGGGGGGTGGCAGTGTCACCACAGGACGGTCCCCATCCTTCTGAACGTGTTGGCAGAGGACTGGGGAAGGCCCCGGACACAGGCACGAAATGAAATGGATGGGGAGGAGACGCACCTCCCAGGCACACGGCCTGTCCCTCCGCAGTCCCTGGGCTGCTCTGGGGCACCCCATCCTCCGACATCCCGCAGCTGGGGGCCCTTCCTCCCAACACCTGTCGCAGGGCCCCCTCCCACCCTGCACCTAGAAAGCCCCCAACAAGTGTCCCCTCCACTGTCTCCTTCTTTTACTCTCAGAGGATGTTGGGCCGGCGACGTCTGCGGGTCACATCGCTGAGGGGCACCAGCGATTGGTGTCCCTGTGTCCAGTGCCTGCTGCCCAGGCCAATCCTGGCTCCTGGGCGCTCATCCCGACCTGTGTTCCATCTGAGAAGCAGACATGTCTAGATCTCTGTGCCTGAAGAAGAATTAGAAGAAAGAAGGAGCCAGAGTCCAAGTTCTGGTGCTCCGTGGTTCTGGGTCCTGGAGGAGCATGTCCCGTTCGGGATAGTTTACCCAGGGCCTGGCACAGAACCGGTGCCAGACCATGCTCTGGGAAGACCGGCTTCCCTTCCCCCTCCTGCCTTCCTTACCCTCACGCCCCATCTGGGGTGTCGCTGGTCTCCTGGTCCACTGGGGGCCACCGGGTGGGGAGGCGCTGGGATGCCGGCAATTGGCACAGCCCGTACCCCGCACCCCATCCTCCACCCCGCCCCCACTTCCAGAAGTCCCGCCTGGGGCAGCAGCCACTTTGGCTCCTGCAGAGACACCCCAGCAGGGAAATGAAAATGCTCTCAGGCCCTGTCTGACAAGGGTCCTGGGTCAAGGTTGGGCCAGACACCTGGCCGAGGAGGAGGGAAAAGAGCTGGAAGTCAGCCCCCCCCCCACCAACCCCCAGGCCCCGGATCTCTGCTCAGCAGAGTAGTTTGCACTGGACGCAGCTGTCTCTCGTGTCCTCCTCTGCTGACAGCAAATCTGCACATCTGCCCCCAGAAGCTGGCACCCCAGGGGACCATCCCATTCAGTTCCAGACCTAGGAGGGCCCATCAAATATTTGGGGCTCTTCCTGCATTTCTAGAGGGAGGATGCAGGGAGCGAGGGACCGTGAACTTGCCTTAGGAGGAAGAAGAAGCATGTCCCAAAGTCTGCCAAGTCCCTTCTCCTCCCCAAGCTCTCTGAGATCTACCCTCTCATCAGAGGTGATCTGGGAGGGGAAACTGCCTTCACAAAACACAGAGGATGCCAGCAGCCTCCTGGGTCCTCCGATTAGGCCACAAGGAAAGCCTTCCACCTTGCATGAGAGAATTTGAGGGACACCCTGTAATTGAGTGTGCCCCTGACCCTCCGGTGGTGATGGGAGCTCTATGAGGAAGAGGTGCTCCTCCCCCCTCAGACCACCTTCCCATCCCCATCCCACCAGGAAACCCTACTGGCCCAGGGATCGCCCCCCCCCCTGCCCAGTGAGCAGGCTGGGGGCCTGGAGTTCAGAAAGCAGGTAAGAAATCACACTTTTCATGCTCACACACCACTGTGTTCTTTGGCTTTGTGTTGTTTGTGCTTGTCTTTTCCTTTCTTTCTTTCTTTCTTTTTTTAACAAGAAACAAGAATTATTCCTGTAATTGTCTTAAAGGTTAAAATATTATGACAGTTCCCTGATTGGGCTGCTGGGAGAATTAAATGAGATGATACTCCGGGGAACGTCAGTGCTGCTTTCGGGAGCTTTCCGACCGTGCAGGAGGAAGGACTGCGCTACTGCCAGCAGCGCCTCTGCCTCAGTTGTCCACGGGGAGCTGTCTGGTCCCCTATGCTTGTCACTCATCACATCCTGGCTCCTGGCATCTTCTACGTGACACATTCTCTTACGTGTTTTCCAGGGACGCCTTGCATCCTAATGGCACACGAAATCTTGGAGTGGGAATCTTCAGTCATTAAGGACTTTAGGGGTGTGAACCTTGCTAGAATATTCAAGCCCTTCTGCCTGCCGTGCTCCCCCTCCCTGCCCCCAGGCTCCCTTCCCCATCCAGGGCTTGTACCCCTACCCCACCGCCTCAACGTCCAAGGTTGAGTGCTTCCTACCGCGGCCGGCCCGTCTTGGTCTCCAGGGTCCTGTGCCAGGGTGTTCTGTGTCCCCAACCCTGCCTCCTGGCCCTCCTCGCCTGCACACAGGCCTGGGGCCGTCCTGCACGAGACCGGGACCCAACCTCAGCGCTGTGAGTGCAGGAAGTGTCTTTTCTGTCTGTGGGCATCCTTAATGTTGGGGAACAGAAAACACACCCGCAGGGACTGCCGTGAGGATTCAGTGAGATAAATGTGAAGCAAACACCTCCGAGACCACAGTGAATTGAAGAGCTGGGAGCAACCACACGCCCGGGCTCCCGGGGGAGTTGTCCTCTCGGCAGAGCTGGAGGACACGCGGTTCCTCCCGGTCCCCAAGAGGCGGCAAGGGAGGCGCCCCGCTCTAGGGCTTATTCCTATGGAGGCTCCTCTCCCAGCCTGGGACCAGGGGCGGTGGCTCAGCCTCGGAGGTGGAAGGCAAGCTAAATGCCCCCAGGGGAAGATGGAGTTCGGTACCAGAAGTTGCTCTGGGCTGTTCCTCTAAGAGGGGGCAGGGCTGTTTCTTTAAGTACTCACAGGCACTCCCTGGAGCTTTCAACAAACAGGATGCAGATTTTCCAAGCCCCCTACCTGGTGACACTAGTTAGAAAATGTCTGGGGATGGGGGTTGGGAGGATGGGGGAGGTAGGACTGAAGATCTTCAGGCTGCTGAGGCTACGAACTGGCCCTCAGGTGCCTGCAGGAGCCACCCCGAGGCTACTTGGTGCCTCTTGCCCAGCATACTTCTCCTTTGAGCTGGTAGGCGGATCTCGATGCTCCAATGCACGGTGGGGCTGCCTGGTGACACGGGGGCTAAAATGCGCTGAGGTCCCCAGACCCCACATCAGTGACATCCATCGTTGGGGTATGGTGAAGCGTGCCTGAAGCCGGCGGTGCCGAGGTGTGCCGGGTCCCCGTGCCGCGACCGGGTCCCCGTGCCGCGATGCGCTGGCTTCCCTGGGCCGCGGTCACTGGCTGCGCTTGCCCAGCTGGCCATCTGGCACGGGCCACCACCCCATCTTTCCTGGTGCTCCCCATCACCAGCTGTGTTCCAGTGCCCAGGTGTGCTCGAGGTCGGATGGGGCTTCACGACCTTGAACCGCCAAGGGCCGTGCTTCGCGACATGGGAGTCCTACACTCACTTTGGTGCTAGCGTCCACATCTTGACAGCTGTGCTGTGCCTTGCATATTTGCTAAAAGGCTGGAGGGGGGAAGGACCAAGGGGGACATAGGAATTGCTGTAGACCTTTGCCCTGAAACTGTCCCCAGGGGGGTGTCTGTGACCGGCCCTCCCTACGCCTGAGATGGACCAGTTTGGGATTCTACAAAACTAGAGACTTCAAGACTCATTTCTAGATCTTTTGTGTTCAATAGATGCTGTAGTTCAATAAAGCACCGTACAACCAGACCCTCTTAGAACCCCCCCCCCCCCACCAAATCTCTGACACACAGGGTGGGGTGTAGGGAGGGGTACCGCACTGCCCTCTCCTCAGATAGGAGGAAAGGATGATTTACCCCAAAATTTACTCCAAAAATCCGTGGGCCCCGCTCTGTGGACCCCCATCAAGAAGAGAGTGGATGAATATGTGCACTTCCCCACCCCCCACCCCCAACCACCCTCCCAGGCTGCACTTGGTAAGTTCCAATGCTATGCTGCCCCTTTAAGCCGGCCTGGAGATACTCTGCTCCTTTAAGAGAAGGCCCACTGAGTTGGAAAAGACCACACCGCAGAGAGAATTACCATATTCCTTCTGCCCTCCCGCTGCTTTGTAAATGGCTCTGTCTCCTGGAGGCTTGAGCCCTGGGACCTGCAGAGCGCTCCCAAAGAATGAGAAGGGACCCACCCTTTGGTTCCAAGAGGGCACAATTCTTTTTTTTTTTTTTCAGCCCTGGTTACTGTCAAATTGAGCTTTGGGATTCCTGACAAGGTTTCGCACCTGCAGGGCTCCCCCAAGACCTCCAAGTGTGCTAACCCCGGGGCAGGATCCGGCTGCCGGTGGCTGGGAAGTGAAGAGAACTTTCGTGTGCCAGGCGCTACACAGGGATTGCAGAGTCTGTGGCCTATGAGAGGCAACTTCCTTTGGGCAGTGGTTCACCAGTGGCCCGCGGTCCCGCAGCAGCCAGCACCCTAACCCTGCACGAATGCTGAAGTTCACCGGCAGTTCCTCTGGTCTCCCTGCCCCACCCCTAGCCGACTGCGGTTTGTGCCACGGTTCACCATGACTTGCCAGGTTTGACTCCAATTCTTGGAGTGGGGTGTGACCATTGCCCAGGTCCAGGCGACTGTTTTCTGGCTCCTTCCACCTGGAGTGAGGGGGAAAGAAGGTAGCAATCGCGAAGCCTCTCCTGGACAACTTTGGTTAATTTCATTCTTAGGGCAGCTCCTTAAAGCAGGTTTGGGGTGCTCTGTTCCTTTAATTAGAGGAAAAGCAAAAGCCGACTGAAATCCAAAGGTGGCTCGGTACTCCCCTTACTGTTTTGCAAATGGCTTTCTCTGCCTGAGGTGGGTCTGCCCTGCAAATGAGCTCTGTATCCCTCTCCTCTTTGAGTCCTGGAGTCCAAAGAAATGGGATCTCTGGGAGAGACTCGGCACTTGAAGCATCTTCCCAAGACCTTTAGCTACCCCTTGGGGCAAAGAGAATGACCTACTGCTCGTTGGGGTCTGCCACTTGCCCGCGGTGCACCGGGTGCCCGCGGTCCTCCACTTGCCCGCGGTCCACTGGGTGCCCGTGGTCCTCCACTTGCCCGCAGTCCACCAGGTGCCCGTGGTCCGCCACTTGCCCGCGGTCCACTGGGTGCCCGCGGTCCGCCACTTGCCCGTGGTCCACCGGGTGCCCGCGGTCTGCTGTACTGTCATGCTGTAGTATTCTAATTGCCACATCAGATCTGCCCCGATCCCCTTGGCTTCCCGTTCCTTCTTTGCTTGGAGGAGGTTCTCTGTAGCACAGCTCACTGTGATTTACTACCATTCACCCTGGTTTGTGACTTTATGGGTCTCTGCGATTCTCTGGTCTGCAGGATCGCATCGTGAAGAATCTGCAGGTAATCACACCAGTCCCCGTGGTCCCTGGGTGACTTTGTTCACCACTTTGAAATTTGCTGAAAGTCTGCAGTGGAAATCGCTCCTAATTTAGGGAAACTGTTCAGAGGGTCCCATCCCAAGAATCCAGTTTTGCTGAGAGCCCATCTGAAACCCCAGTTGTTTTCCCTCCTGGTTTGTGTGGTCCTGACACTGGCCCCGTGATTGAGAGGGGCCAGCTTGGGATTCTCCAAAACTGGAGGACCGAAGACCCATTTCCTAGCATTGTGCTAATGGATAAATGAAATACACGTCATGGTATAGTTACTGAAAACACTATGGACCATTAGTGTGCCAGAACCAACCCCTTCAGGAAATACAAAATTCCAGATCCGCAGGTGGGGTGCAGGTGACCATGCTGGCGTCTCCCCACTTCTGGGGGGCTTAGTGTAACCAGAATGGCTTTGCCTGCATTGCTAGTAAACGTCTTGTGTCTGCTCTGGGTCCAGTGCGGGGTGTTGGAGAGCTGCCACACCTAGATGAATTCCGTCAATTTCATCCTTACCGCCTGCGGGGGTCATCCTGTTCCTTTCAGAAGAAAAAGGCTGGCATTGAAAAGACCAACTCACCTCCCGACCTCCAGGGGTGGAGCTACCCCCACCCACTGCCCCGTAGTTTTGCAAATGGCTCTCCCCAGCAGAAGCCGAGCAACTGGGGACTGGTCTCATCTGCCCCGAGGATGGGCTTGGTGGCCCCCTTTCTCTTTTGGGCTAGGGATCTGAGTTACTGAGTTTTGGGATCTGCGTAGGGTTGGCACCTGTAGCTCTACCCTTTCAGCAAACAGAGCACAGCCCTGCTGCACCGCGAGGGGGCTGCTGGGCAGTGTGGGAGCCAGGGTGATATTCACGCCTCAGACTCGGGAATTGCCAAGAGTTTGTGGGCCTGTAAGAGGAGGCTGCGCTTGCCAGGAAGGGGTATGCCAATGGCCTGCGGTCCGCCAGTTGCCCGCGGTCCGCCAGTCGCCCGCGGTTCGCCAGCTGCCCGCAATCTGCCACGCCGTAATCCTGCAGCGCCGTAATTGGCCACACTAGTCTGCCCTGGCTCCCCACTTCCCGGCCCTTTTTTGCCTAGATGCATTTCCCTGCAGCACAGTTCACTGTGATTCACCGCAATTCGCCACGGTTCGTGATTTCATGGACTGCCTCGATTCTCTCGGTTCCGCGGGTTATCTACGGTCCTCGGGCAACTTTGTGCTCGGTGGCCAGTATTTGCCGAAAGGCTGCAGCAAAACTGCTCCAGGCCCTGGTTTTTCACCTCCCCCCATCGGAAACTCTGCATTTCAAGAGGAATTGATACTTGACTCTTAGTCGACCCTCCCCCTAGGCTCTTGGTTACCAGTGAATTATTAGCCCTTGGTGGGGGGTGGCGGAGCCAGATAGGGGCTGAGCCTCCTCTGCTTTCCCAGGCGGATTTCAGCCTTCTGGGCTGTCCGAGCAGAGGCGGTGGAGTCCTGGGGGTCCTGTCAGGGTTTAATGGGATGCCAAACTGGGTATCGCACTCCTAGACAAGGCCTGGGCTGCATCACGTGATGCAGCAGCTCCCCTCACCCCAACACACAAGCTCTGTCTGGCTCAGCTTTATCTCCACGAGATGGACCTTGACCGTTTCCTAGACCCAAAGGTACAGGGACTCAAGCTGCGTGTTACTGGAGGAGGAGCCGCTCTTGGTCCCTGGCACCGGGCAGAGCCCTGGGTTCTGCTTTTCCAGAAGGGAAGGCAATAGTTGTTGGGAGACAGAAGAGGCTGGTGAGGGAGGACACTGCTAACTCATTGAGAATAGTTTCCGTGCCCCCTGAAATGCCCGTCTCATCGGATGAGAATTTTGCGACAATTGTGTCCCTTTCAGTGGAGAAGTCACACTGTGAAGAATTGTCTGCCCCTGACTTTTCTTGCTCCCTGGTGCCCAAGTACAGGAAGTGCCCCGGTTAGTCCTGAGTGGTGCCCTTTTCCCTTTGACCTCTGACCATTGACACTGACCTGTTGCCAGTGACAGCAGGAGAGACTATTCTGCGGGACACAGCCCAGTGAGCCGCCACCTACCCCCTTCCCATGCAGGTCCCGGGCCCCAGCCGCTGGGTTCCTTGTCCCCCAAGAGCTCTTCAAGCCAGCGACTTGGCTGGGGCAGTGAGTAGGCCTGGCTGTCCACACACTGGCCCTCATCTCAGAGCCGGGGAAATATGGGCAGGTGTCTGGGCTTCTGAGAACCTCGGCTGAGGCATGTGTAAAAGGGAAGAATGGCGGGATCTGGGGGTAGAAATAAGAACATGACACTCTGTCGGGACCCAGGAAATCACGATAACTTCTAAGGCGAAGTCTGAGCGGCTTCCCCAGGGACCCCCAGAGAAACCTCCTCAAAGTGGTGTTGGATCGAGTGCCAGCCCCTTCCCAGGCTTTAGGAGGTCACAGAGGCTCCTTTGCCAGCCTGGGGTGCGGGGTGCCGGCTTAGCCCAGGAAGAGGACAGAAGTGCCCTCCGCAGGGGAAGTGGTATTTGGTCCCAGGGCTGCTCCCCGCTGGGGTTGCTCGGTCCCTTTAAGAATGGAAAGAACTCCAGCATTGCAGTTTTCAAGGCCCCATCCTGGTCCTGCTGGTTTGCAAATGACTGCGTCTGTAGTGGGGGAGGGGTGAGGCTGAAGGCTGCCCATCCCCCCCTACCGCCGCTCTGCCCTGAGGACAGAGAAATAGGCTTTAGGGTCTGGGGGTCTCCGAGGAGGCACGGTGTTTTGTGGGTTCACGCTAAGAACGAGCACAGAAGCCTCGTGGGCACTTCTGGCCGGCCACGCTTATCCTCTGAGCAAATGGACAGGGAACTTTGGGACACGCAAATGTGTGACGGGGCTGCTTGGTGTCTTTGGAAATAGGGCAGTTTGAATGCTGTAGGCTCCAAATCTGCAGACTTGAAACACTGGTGGGCCTGTGAGGGGACGGGTCACTTGGCTGGCGCATTGTGGCTTGCAAGTTGCCTGCCTCCCGTGGCTGTGCTGTGGCTCGTCAGGACTCACATGGCCGCCCGCGGTCCCTGGTTGGTGGTGCACAGGCACCTGCTGCACTGGCCGTGGGGCCTTGGTGTCTAGGGGCAAGGCTTGCTCGGGTCCACAGCATCGGGGAGCACTGGGATGGCGGGGCTGGAGTTCTCCGGGCTTCACGGCGACTCCCTGCGGCGAGCCCGCACCTCACCGCATCTCGGTCAAGGAATAGAGGCAACATCCTCCCCCTCCTGGTGTTTGCTGAAGAGCGGGGCGGGAGCTGCTTGCAGGCCTTACTCTCAGGGCAGGAAAACCCAGTTCTTCCGTGGAGGGTCAGCTCAAACCGATTTCCGTGCGGCGTTCTCGACCAACCGCAGTGCTCCCCTCCCAGGCCAAGCGTCGGGGGCATGTGGATCTTATCATATCTACAGCGGGAGAGATCCATAACCCGCAGACCGGAAAGTTGTGCCCAGGTGATGCTCCAACTTCCTGGGGGATCTCTGTCACCCGTGTGACCAAGATCTCAGTTCAATCCTGACCCTTTCTTTGCATGTTCCGTGCTGTCCCGATGGGCAAGAGAGTGGGGAGAAATGGAGAATGCGACCCAGCAAGGGGAAGAAGTGCCCCCTGGCCCAACCCCCAGGTCTGCTTCTCGCCGGCTGTTATCTCTGTGCCTCAGTTTCCTCATCTGTAAACGGGCGCGATAAGGCGCTTGGTTCTGCGGCGTGGACTAAGCGAGCCAGCGACAGGCTCTGGGTAAGCGCAGGGAAGCGTAGCTGTCCGTTTGCCGACTCCCAGCCATCGTTCTGCACCTCTGCACACTTGCTCAGCCGTTTCTGCCGGAGTCGTTTCTAGAGGAAATGGCCGGGCTGAGGCTCACGTGCTGTTAGCTGTTGGGTCTGCGCTGCCAGAATGCCCGCCGGAGAAGTCGTGCCCGCGTAGACCGCAGACGCAGCGGAAGGCTGATGAGAAGCTGTGTGTGGTGGGGCGGCCGTGGTATTTTCATGGTGATTCTCCCAACAGTTTAATAAAAGAATGTAGATCTGAAAAAACAAACCGGAGAAGTCCTGCGGGGGCAGTTGGACACGGTCCAAATCGAACGTTACCTTTCTTTGTTTTCTGCAGGGGTGACCCTGGCCTCTGGGACACAGAGCCTTGCTGGCCGTCACCCCCGGCTGCAGGTTGGGGGTGAGGGGGGCTGGATAGTCACAAGCTGAACTTGGCTAAGTGAGGAAATAAAGGCAGCTTCAGTGCTCAGTCTTGCTGGGAGCAAATAAATCTTGGCACAGAGTTGGGAGGGACGAGAAGGGGTTGTTTTTTGTTTTTGTTGCTGTTGTTGTTTTCACTTTATTTAGAGGGAACACGGGTTCACGTGTGAAGTCTCCATCAAGGGGAACACAGCTCTGCTCGCCTTTGCTCGGCACGGATTTCTAGGGCCTCCAGGCAGCCTGATCCCCGATCCTTGGTTCAGAGATCCCACTCCAGCCTGCCGGGCGCGCAGCCTTGGGGGGCGGGGAGGGTGAGGCCATCTTGATTTGATTCAGGGGCTCCCAGAGCAGATGTTAAAGTCCCTCATATCTTGCTTCTGCCTCACGCTGCCTTCCACCGAGGTTCCAAATGCGGGCACAGCATCGCCTTTAACATATGGGAACGTGCCGACGACTTCTGCCAAGCGCCCAGCCCCCCTTCCCCGAGCCCAGCAGCAAGGCTGGGGGCTGGGGTGTCCCCGAACATGAGTCTTCTGGTCCAACACAGACCCTCACACGTTTCTTGGGCAGGAGGGGCACAGCAGACCCCCTCTTCTGGGCTGCCTTCCTGGAACCCAAATCCTATTCTTAAGGCACAGAATGTGCCAGAACCCCAGGGAGGCCCGGAGTGACTAAGGGCTTGCTCCTGTGGCTCCTCTCCTTGGTGCAGAGACTGCCTCCCCGTTAGGGTGTATGACCCCCGTTTCTCCCAGCCCACGTCACCCAAGCGGGGGGGGGGTGCATCACCACACGCACAGGGACAGCATATCCATCAGGTTCCTGAGCACCTGCTCCATCTCTGCCTTATTCATTAGGGATTGTGTGTTCCGTGCCTCCGCTCTCCAGCGAGCACGACTTTTGGACTACGTGAGCCCCGTGAGACTGTGGTGGCTGGGATGCTGGCAGAGAAGCCTTCTCTTAGGAGTTAGAGCCGTGGTCCCGGCCCCTTGCTGGTAATCTCAGCCATGGCCATTCCTAGGTGGGACTGGCCCAGCATGTCCGCCAGACAGAATCCCGGGTCGGGGCCGAGAGCAGCCTGCAGAGTGCGGACATACTCTTTCCCTAGAGAAACCTCGCCCAGAGAGAGGGTTTGAGTAGGCTTGCCACGGAGCGCCTGGTGGCCTTGACCCCCTGCCCCCTCCCCTCCCCTCGGCTTCCTTTCTAGCCTGGCAGGAGAGGACCGCCTATATACAGTTCCGCTGGCCGCTTCCCGACCCCCGTCGGTCCAGATCCACTCAGGTTCCTCCAAATCAAGGCCCTCTTTGGGCCGCAGAAACCAGCCACCAGTGCGGGCCTGGGTCTGTGCTGGTTCAGGGCGTGTGTGAGGGCCCTGTGTGAGCCCCCAGGGCCGGGGCCGGGGTACACACTGCAGCCTTTCAGGGACGGCTCGGGCTGGGCAGCCAGACAGTTTTGCTTGGATCTCTGGGGCGGCCACGTGGCCATACGTTCAACGCTCGGAGAGGCCTGTGCCCTGAGCCAGCCAGAAAGTGACTTACAGCTGAAAGCAGGGTTTGAACGGCTCCTGCCTTGGGGAGGCCCCTCAGAGTAAACAGTAAGAATTTCTGGGAAATGTACATAAGGCCAGACTGTTGGGAAAGACGCGGGCCCAGAATTCCTGATCCTCAGCCCCGGGTGAGAGGTGCCAGCTTTTCATGGCCATCCCAGCCCCCC
>NW_026057582.1:4111082-4142809 GCF_023721935.1 Panthera uncia | reverse complement strand
AGTTCGACCCCCGCTTCAGGCTATAGGACCAGGGACTGGAGGACGCTCGCCGGTTCTTTGGCTTTGTCCCCGGCCCCCTCCCCCCCCCCCCCGCGGCTCTGTCTTCTAGTTAAGTGACAGTTCTCTATTTGCCGATTCCTCCTTCCTGGGGAGAACAGAATGGCTGGTTCATCCGGGGGCCTGGGCTGAGCACACTGTCTACCTGAGGTCCAAGTAGAGGCAGCCAGAGGCGAGCCTGGCACACAGTAGGTGTGCAGCCCAACCCCTCTGAGCTTCATCCGGCAGACAGCACGTCCCGTCACCTGTCACTGTCTCCCTGGGGGCTAAGGCAGTGCCGGCCCTAGGCACCCCCGTGTTTCCTGAACCGAATGAACCAATGCATGAAACACAACGATCTGGAATTGCCTTTTAAAGTGGATAAAAACTCGGGCTAAAGATGCAGCACCTCATCTGGGGTGTTCTGGGGGCAGCCAGCTTTGAGTATGCCGGCCTGGTTCCACGGCCAGCCGGTGCACCACCTGCTTGGTGACTGGCTCGGAGAGGCTCCACCACCCCAGCTGTGGACTTTGACCCTCAGGACCCCTCCAGATAATGCGGAAGGCTTTTTGTCCTTCGTAGTCTGTTAGTCTATCTTGCTCTGTGTTCAGAGCAAACCTGTGGCCGGAGTATTGATTTTCATACTTTTTGCAGAGGGGAAACTGGAGACTCAGTGGGGTGATGTGGGCAGGACCCTCCTCAAAGCGCCCAGGGGTCCCAGAGGCCTTCCCACAGCCCTCCACCCCCAACGGTTCCCAATGGCGGCGGGTGTCTGGGTTGGGAGCCAGTGGGAGCAAGCTGGTCTTTGAAAGGCGGCCTTTGTTTGCTTTTCTTTATCATCAAAAGTGCAAGGGCAACTCCGTTTACCTAAAGGCAGGCGCCTTTAAGCTCATCCTTTCCGCAAACACCTAAAGGGTATGTTGAACATTTGAGCCCGTGTCTCAGAGGGCAGAGCGTTTGCAGAGCATAAGCCTGAGCAAGTTGGTAGGTGGGGGGCGAGGCACTGAGGCCCGCGGTGGTGACCTGTGGTGTTCTGAAATGACCCTCAGTGCCTGGCAGTCACCCCCGGCACCCCTGGTGGTGAAGCGACCCCAGTGGGGGGTGGGGTAAACGAAGTTTTTCAGTGGGCGCTCGGGCTGCAAGATGTGTCTGCATTCTGGCTCCGGAAAGGGTGTGCCGCAGGGGCTGGTGTGGACGGTGCCTTGTCACCCACAGGACTTTTGCCACTGTGCCTGTCCTGGGACTGCTAAGACTGGCAAGGCGCACGACTCTCCTCTGCTAGGCCCAGAGCAGTGCCTTCTCAACCAAGAGGCTGTGGCAAAGATTTCGTGCTCTGCAAGGTGCTCGTTGAGAGGCGAGCATTTTACAGATGAGGAAGCTGAGACACAGGGAAGCATCAAGGACTCACGCAGAGCCGAGCTGCTCGTAAGGGGTGGTGTCAGAGTTTGAACCCTGGTCTGACGTCAGATCCTGCACCGTCACCCGTCACCCACTCTGCCAAACGGCCCTGCCTGCTTGTGTCTCACTGGGGACAGAACAGCAGAGAGAGCGGAAGGAGGCAGGCCAAGTGTTCTGGACATATTTTTTTATCTGGAAGATCCCTTTTCCCCCTGAACTCGCAGACTGCATCTCAGATCCCAGACTTTGAGATGGGCGGTCGTGCTGAGGAGGAAGTTGGCCCTTGGTGGCTGGGGGGAGGGGGGTGGAGGGTACTGGGCCAGGTGGCTGTGCTAGGGTGGCCAGCCTGGGCCACAGAGAGCCCACAGGGCTCAACCAACACTCTGCAGGCAGAGAAGCTTGTTTCTCTTTTCTTTCTGGCCGATGGAGCCCAGCCCCAAACTGTGGGATTCAGCAGCCAACCTCTCATTTTGGAGAGAACAGCGTTCAAGGTTGTCCTGTCCACAGAGAAGGGTTTCTACGTGCCTGTAGCAGGACAACAGAGTGCATAAAGCACAGACCTTTGCTCATTGGCCTAGCAGTTTCACTGGGTTTACTTTTTTTTTTTTTTTAAGTTTATTCATTTATTGAGAGAGAGAGAGAGAGAGAGGGAGAGAGAGAGTCCCAAGCAGGCTGTGCACCATCAGCACAGAGCCTGATGCAGGGCTCCAACTCCCGAACCGAAAGATCATGACCTGAGCCTAAATCAAGAATTGGACGTTTAACCGACTGAGCCACCCGTGAGCCCTAAGATTCACTTTTTTAAAAATTTTATTTTTAATTTAATTTAATCATCTTCTTCTTCTTTTTTAAAGGAGATAAAGGTTATTGAACACACTGCAAGGGAGCGGCGGGCAGGACAGCAAAGGAGACACTGTCTGCCCTCACTTATTTTTTAAATTACAAGATAAATTTATGCTCCCTATAAAATAAATGCAAACAACAACAGAAAACCCCAAGAAGATCTCTCTGTGCACACTCTTCACATCCTATAGCTGGGGACACACGGTGAATACAGATCATTTTTTCTCCCATTTAATCTTACCACCAAAAGGAGGGAGGCGTTTCATCCCCATTCTACAGATCTTGGAAATGAGGTTCAGGAGGTCGAACCAACAACCCCAGGCCTCACGGGTAGCGAGTAGACTGGCATCCAGGGTCTGATCAGGCCCCAAACCCTCAACCACCAGGCGAGACTGCAGGTTTACCCTAGGGCTGAGAAAGAAGGCTGGTGGTCAGCCTTGTCATCACAGGGCCACCGTCCCCTTGTTTCAGGTAGCATGGGCCGCTGCACAGAGTGGCGGCCGCCTGCTTGCCAGGCTCTGCCTTCCATTGGCTTCTCATCTCCTTTTACCACCAGGATAGCACGGAGCAGTAGGACGCATCATCCCTTTTCATGGTGGAGACAGCCCTTGTCCCCCCAGCCTCTCATGTAGGAGGCACATGCTTCCTTCTGGCTCTTTCCTGGAAGCTAAGGGGCTGGGGGTTCCTATGTTTGCCCATGCCATGGACATCCCAGGGTCAACAAGGGAGGACTGTGTGCCCCTGGGACCTCTGCCCACGGCCTCCTTGTGCGTAGGGTCCCTAATTGCACAGTCTCCTGGATGCCCTTGACTCTCAACCAGTGAGCTGGTGGCTTCGGGGTGAGGCTGAGACACAGATATCACCAGGCTTGGCCCAGGGAGGCCGACTGTGCTCTCGGGAAAGATCGAGACCTTGAATGTTTAAATTGAAAGCGTGCCCAGAATTGGCCCCCTTCCCTCTGCCGTTAGGAAGACAAGTCTTGCTACAGTCATCACTGAAATCTAGTACAAATGTCTTCTCTTGGAGCCTCTTGGGTGGGGTGGTAGTTTTTCAACTGTCAGCAATCTTTTAGCTTAAAAAAAAAAAAAAAAAAAAAAAAAAAAAAAGCAAACTTTCCAGTCCTGTTCTACCTGGAATACATTTTCTTCTCTGGGGCCCCTCCCCCAGGCCTTCACCATTCTGTCAACACAGTAAAGCCAGCCCCCTCCCTAGCCGCAGGCCGCTGAATGAATCAGTTCTTTGCTCCACCGAAGGAAATATTTCCATGGAGTTGGGCCAAGAAAACCCCTTGCTTGAATCCGGGGGCTGGCCCACGCCCAGAGCCAGGGGGGCCGCGTGGGGGCAGGGAGGGCCAACCTGGCCACCTTTCCTCCTGTGGGTCTGTGACTTCTAAAATCCAACCCACGGTAGTGGCCTGTGTCGCCAAGATCCCATTCTTGGCCAGGCTCATCCCCTGGTAAAGGGATTTCTCTAGGGCCCTCCTGTCCGAATGAAACCATTTGAAGGTCACTTTTTTTTTTTTTCCTTTTTTTTCTGTTGTTACCAACTCAGAATTTTTTTCATCGCTTGTCCAGGTTCAGGAGAGCCCTTCCAGAAGTCGGGTGTGGCTGTGGGGGCTGTCCCAGCCCTTCCATGCCCACCCCGTTTTTTTTTAAGTTTACTTATTTTATTGAGAGAGAGAGAGAGAGAGAGAGAGAGAGAGCGCATGCACAAACATAAGCAGGGGAGGGGCAGAGAGAAAGAGGGAGAGAGAATCCCAAGCCAGCTGTCCACCATCAGCAACAGGGTCCTACGTGGGGCTTGAACTCACGAACCGTGAGATCATGTCCTGAGCCGAGATCAAGAGTCTGGACTGCGTCACCCAGGCGCCGCCCCGCCCGCCCCGTGTTTGAAAGCCTCTGTCCAGGCCCTGTGTCCGGAGTCTCCTGATTTTTATTTATTTTAGAAAAAATTTTCATATTTCAGGTCCCTAAGGAAGAGGCTCAAATGGTCAGTCATCTTGCACTGCTGCGTTTTTTAAAAATGCACATTTTAAAAGCAATACATAGAGTAGAGAAATCCAGAAAAGTAGCAGTCACCCAGAATCTATTCACCCAGAACAACAAATGGTTTTGGGGGGATATTTGGGGGTAATTTGGGCTATCACTTTCCTGTTCTTTTTTATTGGCTCTAGTCATGGAAAGTACTAGTAAAGAACAGCGTCTGCCCTCTCTCCCGCATACCATAAATCCCCAGAGTGAAACACATACATGAGCTGCCTCGAAGCCCAGCAGTCTACCGGGAAGTAAGCTTTATCCTTGGCCTTTTGCAAAACGCACTGACTTTTATTTGCCTTTTAATACCTACAATTTGACAAACTCCTCTATGCAAAGGTTGAGGCTGCACCCAGAACTCATGTTTCAGGGAAGCAGGGCGTTCCTGATATCGGTGTTCTGGATAGAAGTCCACGTGTGCACAGACAGCCGTGTCCTCAGCTCCCCAGAATCATGACATCTGGCAGAGACCCCCCCCCGCCCCGAAGCATCCAAATCACAGGGAATGTGGGTATGAATCATGTTTGGATAAGTGACCAGAAGTAAAAAGTGAGCTCCTCGTGCAAGTCCTTAAATGCTAAAGAGGTTAGACTTCATTTTGAAGGCAAAATCAGGTTTCCAAGAGGGATGCCTGGCTGGCCGGCTCACTTGGTAGAGCATGGGACTCCTGATCTCAGAGTTGTGGGTTCGAGCCCCACGTTGGGAGTAGAGCCTACTTTAAACTTCCTGAGGGGTTGTCAGCATCAGAGCAACAGGTCAGTGTGCATTCTACAAGAGCCACTGTCAATTCCAGGACCCCCAGAATGTGGGACTGTTGTTTATTTGATAAGTTCTCCCAAATCCTTGACGGCTGGACATCCAATCTCTCACCTTATAGGAGGCAGAGAGGCTGTACCGGACAATGCCCAGGCTTCCTCACCCCAAAATAGCTTCATGGGAAGTCCCTCTGTATGCCCTGCTGCTTCTCTGATTTTGGCTGAGGTCTACAGGAGGAATGGAAAAAGGGTTCAGGGATGTGTGATTTGGGGGACTTGGAGTCGCCAGAGGCTGGCACTGGCGCTAGAGTTTCGGAAGGCATAGCCTCACGCAGCCAACTGTGGGAGGTGCAGAAGGAACCTCAAGAGATTTCTGGGGAACACTCCTATTCTAGGGGTGTAGAATCTGAAAGACTATCTGAAAGACTGGGAAAATCTGCTTAGAGGAACAGTCGCTCAGGGGATGCCGTTTTGTAAAAGCCTGCAGTGTGGTTTTTGAGAAGAGGGTACATTTACCCATGGCTACGGAGACTGATATAGGAGGACCTTGTCTTCATCTCCTGGCCAAATCTTAGGACGTTTGTACACTTGCCCACAAGTATGTACATGTGGGTAGGAGACTGCTCACACAGCTTTTGAGGGTTCCCAAGTATGAATTAAAAAAAGAAGAAAAATGTGTGCTTTGAATTAGATCTATGTGAAAAAAAAAAAAAAAAAAGGCAACAGGCTAAGCCATGCGTCTGGGACACTGGCTCTCCTCCAGGGCGCTTGAGAGAGAGCTGGGTTTCGGCATGTACAGAAAGAAAACGAACCATTTCTCAAACCTGGATTTCCTTGTCTGTTTTGTCCTATTGATATCAATCTGAGCCCTCAAATGTCCTTTTTTGACAAAGGGAAGCATGCACGACATTGCTCAGATTGAGAAACAGTTTGGATCCAAATATTACCATAGATTTGGCTCTTTCAAGTTATTTCTTCCATTGCTTTGGACCAATAAATATTTAAAAAGTTAGGTTCTGAGCTCCAGAAAAGCCAACAAAAACATTTAAACATATGGATATCTTTTTTTATTGTGGTTAAAACCATGCTCAGTAGAGATTAGTTTACAGCAGTGTTTTCTTTCTCTCTTTGCTTTTTTTTTTTTTCCTATCTTTTTCTTTCTCTCTTTCTTTCTTTTAGGAAGCCAGAAGGATAAACATGTTGCCATGGTGTTCTGTTTAAAATAAAATACAATGGAAAGAAAAGCAGAATGATGAAGTAACCACATGGCCTGCAGGATACACCTGATACTAATTACTGTCATGCAGAATGTTCTGGAAGACATTTGACTCGCCTGATGTATACATTCAAATCAAGCAAAGCAGGACTGGAAGGCTCCTTGGGGACCATCTTGTCCAACTCTTTCCTTTTTCCAGATGAGGAAATAGGGGCCCAGCGAGAAGAAGGGCCTGGACCTCAGCCTCCCAGTTAGGAGGGAGTAGAGCCGGGATTCAACCCCCCGGGGGGTTTTGGTCGGAAACACATAATTTCCAGGGTCCTTTTACCTTGGCCTGTCAGCGAGACCCTGAAAAAGAGGAGTGGGCTTTACTGGTTAACTCGGAGCACAGGGCTTCGGAGCCAGAGAGCCCAGAAAAAAAGGAGAGAGGCTGATTGTACCAGGAGGCCCAACTTTCCTCGTGGGCGCCTGGCCCTGAGAAGAGAGATGCGCATTGGATGTCTGGAGTTTCTCCTTCCAGGGCCTCCCAGGGGCACCCAACCGAGGCGGGGGGCTCCTCCCGGAGCATCCACTCATGTCCTTCTGGGGCTGCAGGGCTGACGCCAGGAGGCACTGTGTCTACGACAGCCTCCAGGGGCCCGGAATGCGTGGCTACTGACGCTCTCTGGTGGCCGCCCAGTCTCCCACGCAGGCCTCCCACGCGCGGCGGGCCAGCGGGGGCCCCCGTGACAATGCGCACCCCTAGCCTCTGCCCCCGAGAGGCTAGCAACCGGGCCTGCCGGCGTCTGATTGGCTGCGCAGGCCTGACGACAGGGGCTCCTGGACGCTGATTGGTCGCGGCCAGCTCCGGCTGTTTCCTAGCTATTAATACCGAGGCTAATAAACGTTCTCCTGTTGACAAGGATGCTCGGAGCCATGATTTTTTGAAGCTTTCTTGACGTCTGCGGCTGGTGCAGGCCTTTCTGTCTCGCGAGTCCTGCTGGGGGACTCTAGTCTCTGGGGCTCCTTGCATGGTCCCCAGGCTGTAAATTGGGTGTTCTCTTTCTCCCTCCCATTACCTGACACTTTCGGGGGGCTTCCTGCCATGCCCCCCCCCCCCCAACCCGCACTTTATCGTCGTCTCCCCAACAGCGCGCCTGCTTCATCTATAAACGAGCCCCCCGCCCAAGGCCCGGTGTCTCTCGTGACCTGGTGGTCCACTCTCAGCTCCGTGTCACTACCCGTGGGCTTACAAATAGCTCTGTCCCTTCTTTCCAGCCCCGGAGTCTCCTGTGTGTGTGAAAGCCACCTGGCAGGGTCGCCGCGCATGGGGGGCTCGCTCTGGAGCGGCTTTGAAACCCCCCAGGAGGCGCGGGGGAGCTGCTCTACCTTGAGAGTCCCCGCAGGGCCCCTCTGCCTGTCCCCTTTGGGACCCATCACTCATCGTCACCCCTCTTCTGTCACCAGGCGCTTCATCCTTGCCCTCCGGCTGCCACCCACCTGTCACCCTAAGATAGATTCTTAGTCCCTTTCAACAGCATTTTGACCTTTTCGAGAGGACATTTGATTGACGGCCCTGCCCGCTTTGCCACTCAGTGCCCGGCAGAGCTGCCGAAGGCGCCACCTGTTACGGATTAAATCTCATGTGCCAAGTCCCGGAGCACGAGGCCCTGCAAGCTATGTTCTGCCGCAACATGTGTCGCTGCCTGTTTCCCCGGGGCGGTATGGGGCGGGGGGGGGGCTTCTCAAAGTGTATGTGTGTGGGGAAATCACCTCAATCTGGGGGGGGGTACCCCATGCATCTTCAAGCGGGACACAGTCCTCCTCGAAAAGTAGTTTCCCTAGAGGGACACGGCTCATGTCTAAATTATTCTCACGCCCCCTCGTTAGGGGGGTACCCCCTCGTTGACGTGTGGGAAACAGACCCCCTGGCAGAGGAAGGGACGTTGGCAGGTTCTCACACGCGGGTTGTAAGCGGCAAAGCCCGGGACTCAAAACCTGGTGGTGGTGGTTGTTGTTGTTTTTCTGACTCCGAGATGCTCTGCCGAGCCTTCCATGTCAAAGATAGCCAATCAGAAATAGACGGGTGGGCAAAAAGGGGGTGACAGCCGCCGACTTACATTTGGGTCCCGGCTACCTCGCTCGGGGCGTTTTATTTTCCAGGACAATAAGCAGAAAGCATCGTTTTCTCTCCCTAAGCCGCATCCTCTGATAGAGGTTCCGAAATAGTCAGGTGTGTGTCTGCTGTCCCCAGCGCCCCGGCTTTACCCTCGGCCCGCCTGGGGAAAACCGTCCCTTGTCCCGTTCTCCCAGCGAATCGCGCCGGCAGATCGCCCTGCTCGGTGAGCGGGGCTCGTGTCGGGAAAAAGCACCAGCGAACACAGGGTGTTGGTCATGGCGGCGAGGGGCACTGCGGCAGAATTTTTTCCTCCCTTCTTTGCTGCAATCTGGGTGCGGCTAGAGCAATTTGTCATAGAATCTGGGGGGCTCATTTTTCCGGCCAATCACTTTTGGAGAAATGAGCGCATTGCAGCAGAATGCGCTGACGTCAGAGACCACCCCTTCTGCGCCTCCATATAAACCCCACCCAGCCAGCCCCTAGCGCAGACGGCGGAGAGCTGGGATGGAGCGCGCCTTGGCCCGCTGGCCTTGGCCGCAGCTCCTCGGGAGACCCGGGGCGCCCACGCGAGACTCTCCCCACCTGGTGAGTGGTTGGCCATCCTTGCCCGAAAGGATGTGCAAAACGAAGACGACAGCCCTTCGAGGTTGGGCTCCGTCCTCCTGGCCATGCCGATGACAGACGCCGGGGACCTTCTCCTGCAGGCGGCCACCTCGCCTGGTCCCCGAGTGTCGGCAAATGCAATTCTGTCAGGCAGGAAAATCTCGAGGCACATTTTTTTTTTTTTTCCTGGGGAGGAGGTGGGGGGAATCAGGGCCCTGTTCTTGTCCAGCCCCCTTAGCTTGAGGGCAGGCTGGGTGGTAGGGACTCGCATTAAGTCGAGTGGGAGGAATCCGATCAGATCCCTGTCAGAATCCAGTATACCTCAGTCACCCGGGTCTAAAACCCAGATTTTCTGTGCTGGAAGCCACCTTTAGAATCACGGAGGGTGGGAGACATGGCGGCGGGTGCATTTTGCATGCCCCCACGAGTTGGGGGTGGCGGGAGCACGTAAAGAGAAGAGTCCCCTGGAGATATTTCCCCCTAATTTTTGGCCAGGTTCTTGGGGTGCTGTAGGCGTGAAGAGTACAGGTTCCCGTCCGCAAGGGATTACGGATCCAAAACACACGGGTTTAGTGCAGAGCAGACTCTAGGCAACATTTAGAGTAAAATTGCGAACCGAGAGCATTTGGTTTCCCGTGATCAATCACTTTAATAGTGGAGAGATATGGCGCCCAAGTGCAGACGTGCCAGGAACCCCCAGGATCAGTTCCGTAGGGGAAGGCGGCTGGGGGGAGGGTCAGATCATTGGGGGCACTGGCGGAATAGAAGCAGGGGGGTGGGTTGGGGTGCAGAGAAGGCCGTGTCCTTAATCTGGGGGAGGCTAATCAAGAGACAAGAGCGAAATACAGAAAAGGGGGCGTGTTGGAGGGTGTCTAGGCGCTGGGAGTTGGGAATTGGGGGTCGGGGGTCTTTTTAGCATTGCGTGATGGTCGCTGGGAGATTCTGACATGTTGCGGGCTTTTGACTTTTGATAAAGTCGTCTTTTGCCATTTCCTTTGTCCCTGTCAAGCCCCCCCACGCCGCCCCCTCCCCACTCTGGGCCGGCGGGCTTGGGGAGGGGAGGCGCGAGCGGGTTGCTACGTGGCAGGTTTCTGGAAGGTTCCCTCGCTGGCCGCCAGAGGGCGCTGGTGGCACTGCGGAATTTTGGGGGGCGGGGTGGTGAGGGGAGGTGGCCTTTGTTCTTCTGCTGGAGGGGGTCGAGCGCGGGATTTGCTGGAGAATTCTGGATTCATTTACCTGAGGGGGGAATGTTTGGAGATCTTGGGGTGCATTGGGGAGCAGCCGTAGCATTCGCGCTGGGGCAGAGATGTCGTGATTCGCACTGGCTGTGTGACTTAGGGTGTCGTGGGAGAGCGTGGATGCAGATTAGTTTATTTTGGTTGGCATTGGTTTTGGGGTCTTATGAAGGTGGGGCTTATTTGAGCAGGATGAAGAGGTCGTGAAGTCGTTCATTAAGTGCCATCGTGCAGGGTCTTGAAATTCTTGCTGTGGTCAAGAAGGGGAGGTGAGACTTGGCGGGGGGGGGGGTGGTCTATAGGGCTCTGGATGATTTTAGGTGGTTTTGCCTTTATATTATTTTTTTAGTAATACTGTTTTTTTGCATCACGTGTCCAGAGACCACACAAATGAGTGAAACGGTGTATTGAGACCTGGGCCTTTATAATTTTAATTAATTTATGTTTAATTGGATTTCCCGAAGGTCAGAGCCAAGATTTCTGTGTTTGTACTTATTAAAAGTGGAATCGTGTTCTGGAAAGATCCTATGGCGAGTGCCTTCTTGATAGCCTCATACGTCTCCGGTGCATGGCGACCCCCACGGCCGGGGGGCGCAGAAAGACCCCTGGCCATGTGTTGGGAGGGGGGGGCTGCTCCATATCTACAGGTGGATTCTGGCAGGCGATGGCGGGCGTGGTGTTTCAGTGACTTGGCGGCCCTGCGCGACGCGCTGGTATGGGCTTTGGCCTCCCCCAGCCCGAGACCTGTTGGGCGCCCCCCCTCCCCTCCCCTCCCCTCCCTCCCCGCCCATTCTATGCCAGCTGTGCCCCTGGCAGCTGCGGGCCAGGCGCTGCGGGGGCGCGGGAGGCTCTGCTGCGCGCGCGCGCGCGCCGCAGGTGGCTGTGCTCCGGAGTCTTGGGTGCCGGACGCGCGCCCCCTAGCGGTCTGTGCCTGCAAATGGCTCTTGGCCCGCTAGACCGGGCTTCGGTTCGCGCATGCGCACACAGCTAACACTTGTGCCCTGTCAATCAAGTCTTCCTTACCCCCTCCCACTTCTCTCCCTCCTCCCCTTTCCAGTTCTTTCCTTCCCACCCCTCCCATTTCTCCTCTTCCCCCTCCTCTCCTGTTTTCCTCAGCCCTCCTTCCCCCCTTCCTCTCTCCCATTCCCTCCTCCCTCCACCTCCCTCCCCTTTCTCCTCCCTCCGTTCCCCTCCTCCTTCCCTCCTAACTCCTCCCTCCCCCTCCTCTCTCTTTCCCGCTGCTCCCTCCCTCTTCCTCTGACTGCCCCCTCCCTCTCTCTGCTGTTCCAGCGCTGACCGTTAGAGGTCATCAAGATGGTTTCTAATCTGGCCCCCTTCCCATGCCATAGGGTCTCTTCAGGGATGACATCATCCGTTCACCTCCTTGTCTTCAAGGACCACCTCTGGATGCCATGCTGCTGCCAAGGTGCTTGCTGCTCACCTCCACCTGATGGTACCTCAGCCCCTCTTTGTGGCAGTACATACTCAACCTGATGGGCAGAATCCCCCCTCCCCCCTGCCACTCTCCTTGCACCACGCCCGGGCCCATTAGCAATTAAAAGACCATCTAAAATTTTAACTCATTAGTTTTTGCTGTAATTAACTCACTTAAATTTTAATGACTACCTTGACTTAGGCTTTTAAGTGGGTCCTCTAACCTTTGATCAATTGCAGAGGGCACTAGGAGTTCGACCCCTGGATGGCACCAGCGTCCAAAGCAGCCCCTGGCAGAGACCCCTTCCCCCCCCTCCCCCCGTGGACCAGGATGACGAAGGACGAAGAGGACCAGGACCGACCACCCAGCTCTCCCTCTTGGCTAAATGCTCAAACCAATGCCCTAGTGAGGGGGCATTGGTCGTTAACCTCTGACCTGTGCTATCTTTGAACACTTTCCTATAAGTCTCCGCTTGCGTTAATGTGCCAGCGACCTGGAGTGTTTCCCTCCCCAAAAAGTTGTGGGTCTTTCTCCGACAACAAACCCATTGTTGCCGTTGCGACGTCCTGAACGGAAGGATCCCTTCTGGGAACTTCTCAGGAGGGGGACCTGGGCCAAGGGCTCGACCAGCATCTCACTGGCAATTCCAAGGCCCATGGTGGGCTTCTGGAATGAGCATGAGCCCCAACGCCATGCTTCTCAACTGCCAAGGGCACCCCCACCTCTTCTGAGATCCCCCTGGGCTTTCTGGGGGAATGGGGCCAAGAAGGGTAACCTCTCAGGGTTGTTGTGAGTATTAAATGAGGTGAAACAGCCTCAGGCAAGGCCGGGCATAGAGGAGGTGACTGGCAAATGTTTGTTGAAACAGTCTGGTAGGGTCAGTCCTTTCCCGCCTCGTCACGTGTCTCACTCTTCTCGTTTATTCTCCCACAGCGCTCCAGGCAGCCCCTCCCCACGGGGCTCTCCTTGCACCACCAGGTAGGGGTCTGCCAAGATGGGCATTGGGCTGGCCCGAGTAGGAATGCGAATCACGCATGTGGTCATTTCCAGAGCACTTTCTCTGTTGTCTGAGTGTGTTCCTCCCATGCCCTACATCCACGTGAACCAAGCAGCCTCCTTTACAGATGAAAACGGATTTGGCATTGATTTGAGTGATCTGAAAAGGTGGGTGGGCAAGAGGACGTGGGGGAACCCAGTGCCCTTCCCGTGGCACCGTTCACGGTGACAGTGAGGACACTGAGGCTGGAGGAGTGTAAGTATTCTGTCACGTTCTTGGCAAGAGAAGAGGTCAGAGTCGGACCCCGGGTGCCACTTGTGACTGCCCCTTAACCCCCTGGCCCACAGTTCTACTAAGAGCCCTTTATTTCCGAAGAGACACTTGGCAGTGGGATAGCCTGTTTGAAATCCCAGCTGTCCAGGGTGGTCTGGGGGGGTCTGGGTGGCCCCCCCCATGCTGGTGCCATGTGCTGGTCCCACCTCTCAATGACGGTGTGACCTTAAACAAGTCACTTAACTCTTCTAAGCCCCAGTCCCTTTCATGGGCTAAATGGGGATTAAAAAAAAAAAAAAAAAAACAGAAAAAAAAACAACACAACACCCGGTTTATCTACCCCACAGGGCGCTTTTGAAGCCCAAATGATGTGACCACTATGAAAGTGCTTTGTAAATCGCTGTGGAAATTGCTAGATACTTAACTCCTGGGGGGTTAGTCCCTCTTGGTGCCAATGCCCAGCCCTCTTCTCCCTTGGCCATAACAGCACCCAGTAGGTGCTGTGTGTGTTTGCACTCCATAAATAAATTCTGGGATAAATAAAAGCAGAATTAATTCAACAAACATTTTCCGGAACGCTGACAATGTGCCCAGCACACCGGGCCTGGTATGTGATCCAAAGACGCTGCAAACAGTCTCCTGGAAGCTAATTGGGGTCCCCAATTGATCAGTACTTTCTTTCGTCCCCTTTTAAGCCGACCAGTTTTGTCCGGACGGGACAAAAACAACCTTGGCGCTTTAGAGAAGCCCAGCTTGGTGGAGACAATAGCTCCCGGGCATCTGAAAGGGGCTGATTGGATTATGTGGCAAATGATGGTGGAAGGGTGACTTGGAAGGCGACAAATGAAGTGGGCGGAGGGCTGCTTTGAGTTAATCCAGGCTATTAGGAGGGAACCTTTTGTCTTCCAGGGCCTGGCAGGAGCTTTTACTACTGGTTTTTACGTCCTTAATGTAAGGACGTGTAATTTATGGTCAGTGCAAATCCAGGCCCGGTGAGATTTGAGTGGGCTGTAAAATTGAGCGTCCTGCTACCAGCGAGTAATTAGAGCGAACATTTATGTCTCCCCTTGCGCTCCGCGAAGGCCTTTTGCCACCATCAGTTCATTTGAACCTCACAACTCCCTGTCCTGACCCGGGGCTGGCCTGCCGCCTCCAAGGGGAACAGAGGCCATCAAGCCTTCCAACCGGGGCCCCACAGCATGTTTGCACCCCTGTCACCTCTTGGGTGGCAGAGGAAGAGGCGTCCTCTGCGCCGGTCCCTCCCGTCTCCGACCTGTCCCCTGTCCGACTACATCTTCCCTCTGAACTCCTAACTTTGCTCTCTCCACAGCCGGGCGCCTCCCAGGCCCCTCCTGTCCCCCTTTTCCAGCCACGACAGCCTGTCTCTTTCCTTTCACAGCCAAGCTTCTCGAAAGGCCTGTCTACACTCGCTGTCTTCCTTCCTCACCTCCAATTTTCTCTTCAACCCACTGCTTCCTGACTTGTTCTGCTCCGTCGAACGGCTCTCACTCAGGTAATGACTTTTCTGTCGCTTAACTCTGGACACATTTCCAACTCACGGACACACGGACACATTTTCGTTCTTTCCCTCCCGTGGCGTTCGGCTCTGGTTCCTTTGTCGACACATACTCCCCAGACGCTTCATAGAATCCCCTGCTCCTGGCTTTCCTCATTCTTAGTTTCTCCTAGGAACTGGACTCTTCACATCTCTCTGGGAAACCTTCTCCTGCCCTCTTGCCGGGTTTGAGGCCTGACTAAATCGCCTGGTGCTGAGGCCTTGGGGTTGGTCGGTTTTTTCCAAGCCACGTTTTTCTCGGTTAAGGAATAGGGTTACTGATCTTTCCCCAGCAGGTCAGGTGGGATGTGTTGCAGGTAAGAACCGGGCACTATTTGAGGGTCTTGAAATAAGGTCAGTAAAGTGTTCGTGAGAAAATTGGGAGTCCTCATTAGCTTTTCTTACAGGTTAAGTTCCCACGGGGAGAACCAGAAAGGGAACAAAGGAGTGCGGGCGGGGTGGGGGGGGGGGGAGTGGAGGTGAGAAAAACCAAAAAAAAAAAAAAAAAAAAAGAAAACAACAACAACAGTAAGAAAAGACACGGAAGGCCCTAACAACAAAGTAGGGAGAGGAGACTTAGAAAACAGTAACGTCTCCCCAAAACCCCATCCAGAGAAAGTTTTCCTCTCGGGTGGATCGGGGCTAAAAAAAGTAAACAGGAAAAAGGTTTTAAATTGATTATCCCAGGGACAAATCCCAGGAAGCTTTCAAATCAAATTGCCCCATTTTAGGTTTTTAACTCCTTCTGTCAAGTTTAACCTCTTTACCTCCTGCATCCTGGTGAAACCCTCCCCAGCCCCCCTCGCTGGTGATTAAATCCCGAAGGTACACGCAGTCTTTCAGGGAGTGAATGGCCCACAGAAAGAGCCCTCCCCCTCCCCCCAGCTGTGGTTTTCAGTTTTATTCCACTTTCCGCCCTCTTCCCTTAATGAACACAGGGCTAATCTTGGGCCTTGTCAAGGAAGAGGCTGCAGACATTAATGAGGTAACTGCTGGACTCCAATATTCGTCTCATAAGGAGCCCTTCTTTGTCTGTGAAGGAAAAACACACTGATTATCATAATGAGGTGAACTAGCATCCGCAGGCAGGGGCGACCGGTGCTTAGGCCACACTTCTAATTCTGGTGCCGGAGCGAGCCGGGTTTCATTTGCTCCTCATTTAAGTCTTTGCCTCTGTCCCAGCGTGGGGCCCATTGAGCGGGGTTGAAAGTTGAAGGCTGCTCTGGGACTGGCCGCAGATAGGGCCCCTTTGCAGAAGAAGTTCCTTTGTTCGACCCTGCCACATACAGATGTCACAGTGGTCCAGGTGCTTCTTGTCTCCTGGCTTCCTTCTCCAGAAGCCCGGGGAATGGGGGCGCGTGTCTCCTACTGAAGCACGCACCTGACCTGTTTCGGGACTCCTGGCCACCGCAAACTTCATTGTCGACCGGTAGAAACAGTGCCACAGCCTACGCGCAGAACCCGTGGAATTCTCCCCCAGCCAACACCCATGGAATGCCCCCATCCTGGTCAAGAACTAGGTGGATATTAGCGCCCCATAGGCCCCCGCCCCCGCCATGGACCGGCATGGTTTGGGGCTCACATTTGACTCCCACACCCTGCCGAGAGTGAGCTTCAGAGGGCCAGCCGTTTGTCAGGGTCACTCAGTGAGCCAAGTGCACAGAGGGGACATTACAACTCCTATCCGGCGTCAGAAGCGGTTAAGTCCCTGCTTTTACAACCCCCTGAGTCTCTCCCCCATATGCCCTGTGCCTCGCTGGAAGGCACTCCCCCTTTTTTTTTATTTGTTTTGACCCCCCCCCCCCCCCCCCAAGAGCCCATCGGTGTCTTTAGAGCCTGAAACTTGCCCTTATGTGTCCCAAGTTCTGGACTTTCTTTCCCTAAGGCAGATCAAGATTAGGTCACTCCCAGTTCATCAGACCTGCCCAATGGAAGAAAAACAAAACTAAGGGAGAAGGAAGGTGTTTGGAACGGGCGCTTAGCAGAGGTGGGAGGTGGCTCATAACTTACCTGTTGGCCAGAGATTCTCTGGCATGAGTCAGAATGAGACTCATTCTTCGAGTCTGCCAAACCAACTGTCCCCTCCTCACACATTGAAGGGTGTCCAGGTGACCCAGATGTCACCCGGACGAGGGGACTGGGAGTGGATGGGCACCTCTGAATATAGGGATCCCACCAAAACCTGCCCCTCTCAGCGTAGTTACTGGAAAGTACAATAGAGCAGTTCCTGGTGTTTCTGGACAAGAGGACTTTTAAATAGGAAGTTAACCACAGGCCTGTTCTCAAATGCGTGCTAGCAAATTAAGCTACAAGCCCCCAAGTCCCTAATATTCCAGCATTTGAGAGCCTGGGGAGGGGGTGGAAGGCCTCTGTTAGCCAGGACCTTGGGGTTTGGTGCTCATTCCTGCCACCCTGAGTGCCTGGCACATGATGACATCTCCCCTAAACTCTGCCCCTGCTTGGGTTTCTGGAAACTCAGTCAAGCCTTCCTGAGGCCACGAGCCAAGGGGACTGAGCTAATTGCTCCCTTGAGCAGAGGGGCGCCCCTTTCTAACTTGTCCCCTTGTTTCTGCGGTGCCTGAGCAGGACCCCCGGCACCCCACTCTTCTGGTTCCGGGGTCCAGTCTGGGACCCTGTGTGAGCTTCCTGCTTGAGCCGCCCTGGCTCCCAGAACCTACTGGTCTCAGTGTCCCTCAGTGAATCCATTCCGGAGGCTCTGGAGTCCCAGGAAGATGTGGCTTCACCAGGTGGGAAACGAGAGAATGCACGAGGCCAGGAGATGCCCCCGCCCCTGCCCCCGATTCTGAGGTTCTGTGTTTCTGCTTTTCCTGTCCACCTCTGTTCTCCACCCCCTCCTCTCCTCCCCCCTACCTCCATCCCTGTCTCCCGATCCGGTCCCCTGGGGGTGCCCTAGGCCGGCCCATGTCTCCTCTGGGTGCCCTAGCTCCAGCCTGGCACAAAGTGGGGTTCAGTAAGAGTATGTGGGATGTCTGTTTGGACAGGTGAGTCAGTGAAGGACCCGCCATACTTTATGATGCTAGACGGGAGTCTTTGGGAAGCAAGGAGTTTTAGGTAAAAGGGTGGAGGCTGGATTTCGTCTCACTGAGGGGGAGTGGGCATCGTCCCACCCCCAGCCCCATTTGAGCTGGGCCTTTCTGGTCTCACCCCTTCATTCACTCAGGCGTCCATCCCGTCATCCAACAGTTGATCCTTACTGAGCAAGCCCACGGCCCGGCCCTGGCTTGGCCCCTGAATCCCTTAGTGCATCCCTTGATGGCCTCTGCCTCCTGGGGAGGGCTGGCTTGGGGGGGGGGGGATGGCGGTGTTGCTTTGGCTGAGGACAGCCTCTCCCTGTTCAGGTGCCGGAGCCGTGGCCTCCGGCTCTGTGGAGAAGGCAGGCAGGAGGGTGTGAGGGGCAGTCCCGGTCTGCCTCCCTTTGGCCAGTTGGCCCCCTTGATCTTTGATTTAAACCCTGGAGGAAACTTGAACTGTCCATCTCAGGGCTCTGCCCCCCTCCCGCCCTCTCTGCCTCCCACCCCGCATCCCCTAACTGAGTGCTGGTGGCTGTCCTGGACCCCCGCCCTACCGCTCAGGACCGCGCGCCCCTCGGGCTCTGGCCACACAGGTCTCCCCCTTGAGTTGGCTCCGCAAACCGGACCCCTTCCTCCATGATGCCTCCCTCCCCCTGGGGCTAAATCCAGCCCCTTTGCCGCCAGGGGGTTGGCTGGGGGGGCCTGTCCCATGCAAAAGGGCAGGTAGCCGGGACCCTCCAGGGAGCTCTGCAGCCCCCGCCTCTGCCTGCTTGCCTACCTGCTCTGCCCTGCCTGCTGGCCAGGTTGACCCGCCTGGAGCTCTGTCGCCCGACCTGACCCACCCGCCCCTTCTCCGTGCTCGAAATCACCGGGCTCGTGACTCTCTTGGCCTCACTTGTCTAGCCGTCTGCCTAGCAGTTTGGTTTTCTTTGCTGAGCCCACACCTGTGGTTGCCTGGCCCCTCCCGCTGCCTCGTCTGTCCTCCACCTGCTTGCTTTCTGCCCTTCTGTCGGGTCCAAATACTCCTCTCCCTAAGGACCCCCGTCCTCCCCCCAGAGAGTTTGCAGCCGGTCTCCAGTGCTCACGGGACAGGCCCCTGCTGGCAAACCACCTCCCCCAGACATCCTCGGATGCTTCCTCCCATGGGGGTGGGTGGGGCAGAGCCACCATGGCCTCACCCAGACTTGGGTCCCGCCCCTCGCCCCCGTGCCTCTAGTCGTGTCCCCCTGGGTGTTAGCCACAGCCTGTCCCTGTGAGCCCTGGGCTCTGCCACGTCCCAGGCCTCGTGACCGGTTTGGGGGGCTGCCACCCGGGCCCGTGGCCTCTCCTCACACCTCTTCCCATCACTGCTCATCTCCACGAGCCACCTCCTTCCACCGAAAGCCACGCCGCAGGTGAGACGGGGCTCCAAGCCTTTTCGAGCTTTTCCGGAGTGCTAGCCTCGCCGCAGTCCTAAGTTCCTGCCTCTCCTCCAGATCAGCCCTGTCCCTGGCACGCGGGCCGCAACCTGGTTGGGTCGGCCGGAGAACCAGACGGAAGAGGCAGGAGAAGCCCCCGGAGGAGCGCCACCCTGCACCCAGCCTTCCTTCCCGATGCTCGCCTGGCGTCTCGCGCCCAGCGCTGTGCCTCTCCGCTCCTTCCTGGCTCCGGGTGAGTTTCTTGCTTTCTTGGGACACCAGGATTTCGCTGGTTTCAGCACATGTCTCTATTCGAGGAGTGCACATTTAAGCCGGGGAGGGGGCGGCTACCAAGAGCGGAGCCTGTTCACCAGGCCTGCGAGCTGGGTGTCAGCGGGCTGCCTGGAACCAAGACCCTGGCCGCCTGGAGCCAGCGTGAGCGGGGCTCACCCCGGCCAGTGCACGCTGTGGACCAGGCGCGGTAAGTGAGGGGTGTCCGGCTCTGGCCGGGGCCCCCGAGAACCAGCTCGGCCCGGGCACACGGTGGGTCCTCAGGGAAACTTTGCTGAGCCTGTGGGTGGCATGCAGGGCAGAACGTTCGCCTTCTCTGGGCTCCGAGGCCCAGCCAGAGGGCCAGCGCGGGCATGTGGAAACAGGAAAGCGCGTCCGCCTGTAGCCAGAAAACGTTTGTCCCCGAACGCCGTGCTGCATCAGCCCCTGTGTGAATGCTGGGGTCTCCCACACGAGGCTTTGACGATGCCTTTCAACCACAGAGTGGTTTTTGAGTGAGTTCTTCTCTGGGCCCCTCTTCCTCACCCCTGAAATTGCAATAAGATGGGAACGCTCGTGTCTGTTTAAAGAAAATTCGTAACGATAGAGAAGAATTATAGCCACACGGTTCACTCCAGCACGGATCATTTGTTCATCCTCACTTACTCCAGACACATCGACGGAGCCAGGGGGGTGCTCAGGGCTGGGGCTCCTTTGGGCTGCCTAAGACCAGCTTTGCCTCGAGGACCAGAGGGTCTAGCCGCGTTCCCTGGGAGATCCCACACGGTGATGTGGCCCCTGTGGCAGCCAAGCCAGGTGGACAGGAAGAAAGGGAGCTGGGCTGAGGGCACTTCGTGTTTTGGGGCCCCAGGAGCCGAGTCTCATGGCGGGACAAGAGGGTACTGTGTCAGGGCCAGCAGGCCACGGGGACGTGCCAGCGAGACTGGCCGTGTGCCTTGTGTGCCCAGCATCGGATGCTCCCGGGGTAGCCACTGGGGTGATGAGCGAGGGCAGTGAGACTCCCCTGGTGGTCCAGGTGGGAGGAACGGCCTGCTGAGGCTAACTCAGCCTCCCAGACGTTTATGGAGCCTCGGGTGGGTCCCAGCAGTATCCTTGGTCCAGATGCCAGCATTCCCCTTGGTGCCTACACCCGGGGCTCTGAGAGACGGAAGACGATGATCGGAGCTCCCTGCCAGAGTGTGGGAGGGTCCCCTCCAGGTGCAGCAGCCTGCGGGCCGCCTGCTATGGACCCCCAGGGTCCCTGCACCGTCTGCTTCATCAGACACGAGTTTCAGAGACAGGCCTTCCACAGCCCTGCCCCTCTCCCCGGGAACGGAAATGAGGTGTGGAGGTGATTTTTAAACACAACTCCGTGCGGGCAGCAAGGGGCAGAGAGAGGTATCCACACCTGGGGGCTGTTGCCTTTATCTGCTTGTTTTCGCTCCCCAGAGAGCCAGTCAGGCTGCGGCGAGGCGGGGAGTGTGTGCCCAGGGCTAAACCCAAGGAAGGACACGGGGAAGCTCCGCCCTGTGATATTTGCTCCCTAGCTGGCATTTGCTGAGCCACCACCTGCAAGCACGGTGACGTGGCAGAGAGGCCTGGGAGGGAAGCTTTACATAGGGCGGGATGCAGGTCTGGGGTGCTGTGGCGGGGGGTGGGTGTTGTTTCCGGAGCTTACAGAGCAAATCCTTGTAGCTAGTGTGAGCCAAGTGCCCATGGTTTCTGGGACATCTCAGGACTCCCTCGAGCTGGGCTGAGCTGAGGGGGCAGAGTCAGGTGCCCAGCCAGTCCCAGACTTTGCCAGCCCCCCACCCCCCACCCTCCACGGCAGTCTGGGATGACATCTTTTTGGGTCCCCTTGTATTTCAGGTGCACTTGTGAATATTCGGTCTCGGGCAAACACGTATTTTTGCGTGTTGTACATATTTGGGGTTTTGCGTGTCATTAAGTGGAAAACAGATGAAGACTAGATCGAGGGTTCTTCTCAATTAAAGAAGTTAAAACACAAGCTCGTCAATCAGCCGTGCAGTCGGGCGTCCCAGGAATTACAGGACGGCCGTTGTTAGGTGTTGAAAGAAACGGCATTTTCAGGAAAATTCTTTTTTGATGGATTGGCCCGTCCCTGGGCAGTGAGATCCTGGCTGGCCGGACAGAGGGCGGAGGCCCTGTCACTGGCAGGAGCGGGGTTCTCTGGCCATTTGTCATGTGCTAAGCTGTTTCCTGGGGCCTGTCTCTAGCTGGAGGCTGCCGGGAGGGCACCCATGTCAGAGGGGGGATGGTGGTCTTGTCCGGAAGCTGGCCCTCCTGTTCCACTGGCCTGCCCCTGGGTGGGTGTGAAAGGGAGCCCAGAGCACAACTCAGCTTCTGTGCTCCTAGAAAGGCACCAACCGTCCCTCTGCCCCGCATTTTCCCACCTGCAGGTTCCTTGGTGGGGGAGGTGCATTGAAGCTTTCAAGGCCCCTGACCTTGTGACTTGTGATTCAAACCCCAAATGCATTTCCAAGCACATTTCTCCAAATCATGTCAAAACCTGGCAAGACTTAAGGGCACCAGGATGCATGTGTTTCTTATTCATTTACATGAAGTAACTCAAATGTGTTTTTTATGAGCAATCTGACTTCTAGAAAGAGAAAAAAAAAATCTACCCATCTTTAATGAGCTTGCTAATGAATTTTTCCTTGAAAAGAAGAAGGCGGCTTTACACAGAAGGGGGTGTGGAGAGAGACAAATTAAGGTTCCAAAGGGTTAAAGGGCAGCGGGCAATGTGGAGACCAGCATTGTCAGCTGAATGGCGAAGGGCTCGCGGCTCCGGGGGCAGTGTCTTTTTAGAAGACCAGAGTTTAACGCAGTTGTAGATGAAGGCCCAGGAGCCGTGCCCCCTTCCCTCCACTGCTTTGAGCCCTGTCCTCTCTCCTAATAGGGGAGCAAGGAAGTACAGTCTGGCTCCCATCTCTGGGTTCGGCAGATGGAAAATTCTGGCAGAGAATTGTATCTTTCCCAACGAGGCCATCTCAGATGTGGGGTTCCCATTTTGAAAGGGAGACCCAAGCGTGGGTGGGGAAGGAGGGGGCGCTCCCTCCACGGTGCCTTGGGTCCAGGGGACAGCCCCGGGTCCCTTGCGGCTTTGAGAAGCCGGGCCCTTAGGGAAGGCTTTAGAGAAGGACGGTGTTGCAGATGCCGGCTCTGGTTCTTGGCGTGGAACGAGTCAGTGTTTCAGAGCCAGGAAAGGTGTGCATTGAGAGAGCCACTGTTACTCCCTTGGGAGGAGGTTGGACACCCTCGGGCCACTGCAGCAGGACAGAGCAGTGCCAGCGAGAGGGGTCTCGAGTTCAGTTGGATCCAGCCGAAGTGGGGAGGACCCATCTCGGGGGGAGCCCATACATCCTGGAATTTCTAACGTCTTCTGGATGTTAGACACTTGGTCCCCTATCTCGGTCCTCACTGTGGACAACTGATCGCCCCTACCTGTGCTTTTGGGAACTGAGTGGTGAGAAAGTCTCCAGAGATATGCACGTTTGTCTTCCCAGCTCCCTTGCCCACCCCCACTCCCAGTCCTGGGATCGTGAGGGACCAGGGAGCAGAGCAGGTGCTGGGTAGCTCAGGCTGGGGTCGGCCCCACTTGGGATGTGTGCGGGAGGGGAATTAATCAGGGGGAGAGGAGGGTGGTGGAGGGTGTAGTCGTGGGTCTCTTAATTGCTCTCCAGTTTCTTTGGGCTTACAAACAATCCAGATGGAGAGTTCTTAAGTCCCCCACCCTGGGGGTCGGGGGAGAGGACGGCTGCCCACCACCTTTTGCCTGGCTTCTCTGTGCAGTGAATAGGGTCTTTGGCAGGGGCTTAAGGAGGGACTCTTAGCCTGGGAGCTCCCAGGGCCGTTTGAGGCGGAACAAAGGCGCAGGCAGAAAGGAATGTGGGGGAGCCCCCCCACGGAGAACAGCCACCTGGGGATAATCGGGAGGGCCGAGTGCACATGAGTTTTCCCAGGTCCTGTGAATACATTCTTTCAATAGAAGGTGCCTTTTCTTCACATGAAAAGAAGAAAAGTTCAGTCACCTTCCCTGGAACGGAGTGTGTGTGTGTGTGTGTGTGTGTGTGTGTGTTCCCTCTGGGGCTGCGGCGGCCCCTGCCCTTGTGTGTGTGTGTGTGCGTGTGTGTGTCGGGAGCTGCAAGGTGCAGACAAGAGGCCGCACAATGACACGGTTAAGCAGTCACCCCAGCAGCGTGACCTCAGACACGCTGGTGCTCCTGGGGCCTAAGGGCTTGTATTCTGCAAGTTTCTCAGGAGGAAGAAGAGTCCTTGCCTGTAAACAAGGATTTGATCAAACCGGGTCTCATGCCCGAGAGAAAGCCGGGGAGGCAGATGGGGCCAGGGAGACAGGACTCCAGCGTGGAAAGTTGGAGAAGGACAGTCAGAGGGGCTGGAGGCTGACCACGTGTCTGTGCCAGCCGTGCGGGACTCCGCTGGGCGGCTCCTGTCTTCGCGGCTCGTTCTCTGGGCCGTCCTGAGGGTGGACATAGAGTTGTTCCCAGCAGGTTAGGAAAGAGGGGGCTGGTGCTTGCAGTCAGGGAGGGTGGCGGGGTCAGCGTGGCTCACAGGGCCAGGGGCAGCCCCCAGCAAGGGGACCCTCTCGGATGGAGGGCAGAGAGCTTGCCCCAAACTACCCTGAGGGCTCCGCCCCCCTGGACCAACGGGGCGATACCCCGCCACGAAAGGAAGGGGACCCCGTCCCAGTCTTGGCCAGTGCCTCTTGCTGCTGGCTTCTGGGCCTCCATTTTGCCATCTGTAAAATGAGGCAGTAGCCTGTCAACCTTGCATGGTGTTCTGTAAGGCAGAAGGAGCACGGGATGTCAGCTGGGGAGAGGCCAGGGCCCCGCTTCACCGGAGTGGGAGGACGGAAGGCCTCAGGTGTCCAGATGGGGCCCCCGCTGGCCTCTAGGGCGCACTCCCACTACTCAGCACTGGTCACTGAGAGGAGGAAACTCTAAACGGGTGCTCTGAGTGCAGCAGCCGCCCTGGAACAGCCTTCGGGAGACCTGGTTCCAGCCCGGGCTCAGCCCCACCTATGGGTGTGACCTTGGATCCTGTCTCTGGCCTGCTTGGCCTTGATTTTCCCAACTGCAACATGGGGCCATGCGGGATCTCGGTCATCTGAGGGCCCTTGGAGCTCTGGCTTCCTTCTGGCTGCCTCAGTGGTCCTCTGTGGTTTGTCCGTTTGCTTGCTGGGTCTCTAGAGTCCGAGGGCCCGGGATTACTGGTCCACTGCTGTCCGGCCTCCTCTGCTTTCGAGAGGAGACAGAGACCGGAGAGGGTTGATGCCTTGCTCCAGGCCCTGGGTGTGAAGCCCACTGCCAGTGGCTGGCCCCCGCTTGGCCAGCACGGGCAATGGGGTTGCGGTCATTAGCCAGTCCCCATGGTCTGACACCCACCCCCCTCCCCAGCCACTTTTTGACCCCAAGATCCTGATGGTGCTCACACCCCAAGCTAGCTCCGAGGGACTGCCTGTGGACGCTGGGGCCGGAATGGCATTTTATAGAGCGTTTTACCAAATGGGTGGGCCGCCGGCCAGGCCTGGAAAACCCTTCTGGGCTGTGGGGTGGTCACCGTGTAACCGAGCCGAGCCGGCCCCGTGGCGGCGGGTCCCAGGAGGGTGTGGCTGCCGCACCTGCCCCTGTGGCTCACCTGGTGCCTTTTGGTCACGAGACCCTCGGCAGCACCTACGTTGGCGTCCTCGCCCGCTCGGCCGAGAACTTCCCGAAAAAGCCATCAGGGTGGTAACTTCTGGAAAAGTGATCAGTCCCCAGGCTTGTGCTGGCTGCCCGTCTCGGACCCAACTTGGAAGCTGTCTGCGGCTCTCTCTCTGTGTTTTCGGCTGTGATAGTGAACGGCTCGCAGGGCCCCGGGTCGGTCCCGCACCGGGTTATTGCCGCAGCGGGCTGTGGTCTCTGTTTTGTGACCTTGGTGGCAATGGTACCTGGAAGCTGAAATGACGAATAGCGAAATTGCCAACTTCAATTAGACCAGCGACTGCCTTTCCCGGGGCTGTGCCTCCACCACTGCTCCATTAACCGTAAACATACGCCAAATAGGCCCTAATTCTCTCTAATTGCCCACTCCTGAAGCAAAGAGTGAAATTCCAGGAAGAGGCATATGTAAACATCCTCCATGGCCCCGCCAGCCAAAATTAGAGGGCTGATCGGGGCCAGCAAGAGAGGGGCCACGATTTCAAAAGATCGCCCAATTACCTCTCCCGTTTTCATAAATGGGTCCGTAATGTCCAGGCCCCGGTCTTCACAAAGGTACAGGAAATTAGCTTTGCAAAGAGCCTGCGTCTGTGAGGGGAAGTTGTGGGAGGGTGGTCTTTACTCAACAGGTAGGAAGCCTGAGATCTGAGGCGAGCCTGATTATTTGTATAAACTACAGGCTGTATTTCTGGAAATCACCATTTTATTGAAAATAATCCTTTTAACGTCTCTCCCTGCACTACACATCCACGGGTTATGTGTACCAAAGGCATGCCAGATCAGTTGGGTCCTGTTTGCCTCCAGAAAAGAGGAACTTTTAAGACCTTGAGCTAGAATGTTCTAATCCTCTTAAGCCACGGAGGAGGTTTCTGGGGTGTCCACCAACGCTTCCTGCGTGGCTCGTGAGTTCGGTGCACGCATTTGTGAGGTCTGAGCTCAAATGCTTGGGGCAGCTGTTCCCCTGGACCCTGTAAGGAGGCCTTGTGTTTTCCTCTGGTTCCAGATAGTGACTCATCTCTGCAGCTTTTCTGACATCTGTTACGATTCCAGCCCGGCACTGCGTTGTTGTACATCACAGCAGACGCGGGGCCGGTGCCCACAGCTTTGAAACTGTCGCATGACTTTGCCAGGGCTGTGTCTGCACAAGCAGCCTGGGGTCTGCGTGAAAGTTAATCAGGGACAGTGAGGAACCCCGGGGAATTCTTGGAGCCCCCAGGGCAGAAGCAGGAAGAGACCCAGATGCCCCGAGCTACCTCTGATTTCCCTGGTCCTGGTAAACGCACCAAAGTCCTTTCCCCAACTCTTAGTCCCACGGGAGGTGACAGTGCCTGGGGTCTTGCTGTGCATTCAGGGTCTGGAGTCCCATTGTCCCCTTAGGACTGTGGCAACCATGAGGGGTGCACCCCAGGCGCTCACAGGCCCCTGGGGAGGCCTGGAAACTATCTCGGTGGTATCCTGCTCAAAGTGGGAGGCCCAGAGGGGCACCTGGGTGGCTCCATCGGTTGAGCATCTGAGTTCAGCTCAGGTCCTGATCGCAAGGTTTGTGAGTTCGAGCCCCGCATCGGACTCCGTGCTGACGGCTCAGAGCCTGGAGCCTGTTTTGGATTCTGTGTCTCCTACTCTCTCTGCCCCTTCCCTGCTCACACTCTGCCTCTGTCTCTCTCAAAAGCAAATAAACATTAAAAAATTATTTTAAAAAATGGGGGGCCCAGAGCTTTTACCTAACCAGAGTCTGCCCTTGGTCAGCCACCAGCTTATATTTATTAACATTTATATTTTATTTTATTTTTTTTTAAATTAAAATTTTTTTTTTTAATTTATTTTTGAGACAGAGAGGCAGAGCATGAGCAGGGGAGGGGCAGAGAGAGAGGGAGACACAGAATCAGAAGCAGCCTCCAGGCTCTGAGCCGTCAGCCCAGAGCCTGACGCGGGGCTCGAACTCACAGACTGTGAGATCATGACCTGAGCCGAAGCCGGACGCTCAACCGACTGAGTCACCCAGGTGCCCCAACATTTATATTTTAAAGACTATTTGGTTTTTGTTCATAAAATCAACTGATTAGGGGAAAACAGTGTTTGGGAAGCTCAAGGCCAAGGAAGGAATTTTTAGGAGGATTTGGAAACAAGAGGTGTGCCCTCCTCTGTCCTGGCCGAGTCCTGGGTGCACAGTGATGGACGCTACTGAGAATAAAGAGGTGTAGGCAGTGGGGGGATCCCCGAGGGCTTAAGTCAGGGCAGGGGGAGTTGCAGAGGGCCTCTTCCCACCTTGGGGCTCCCTGCCTGCACCCGCTCTTGCCCCGGCCTCTGCCTCCGCCCTCACCCACCTCAGCTGTCACAGACCACCTTTCGGCCACACCTCCTTACCTTCACTAGACTCTACTGAACACGTGTGCAAAATCGACTTGCTCAAAATAACGTTTTTTGTTTTATTTTATTAAATTTTTATTAAATTCTTTTTTTAACGTTTATTTATTTTTGAGACAGAGAGAGACAGAGCATGAATGGGGGAGGGTCAGAGAGAGAGGGAGACACAGAATCCTGAAACAGGCTCCAGGCTCTGAGCCATCAGCCCAGAGCCCGACGCGGGGCTCGAACTCACGGACTGTGAGATCGTGACCTGAGCCGAAGTCGGACGCTTAACCGACTGAGCCACCCAGGCGCCCCTATTAAATTTTTTTTAATGTTTATTTTTGAGAGAGAGACAGAGAGAGACAGACCATGAGCGGAGGAGGGGCAGGGAGAGGGAGACACAGAATCGGAAGCGGGCTCCAGGCTCCGAGCCGTCAGCACAGAGCCCATCGTGGGGCTCGAACTCACGAACCGCGAGATCATGACCTGAGCTGAAGTGGGATACTCAACCGACGGAACCACCCCAGGCGCTCCTATTTTGTTTTTTAATAAATTGACTTCTTTCCTGAGCGGTCTTAGGGTTACAGAAAGAGTCAATGGCGTGCACACAGACCCCAGTTTCTCCCGTCATTAACACCCTGTAGTGTGGTGGCACATTTATCTTGCTTGCGGAGCCCATCTCTGATGCGTCGTCGTTAGCTAAAGTCCAACGCTGACGTGACTGGATCCGCTCTCGGCCTCCTACGGTCTGTGTGTTTCGACAGTTACGTAATAATGCGAGTCTACCATTAAGCGACTCACTTTTTGTTTAAACTTGAAGGCAAACGCTCGAAACTGAAGGTTGGCTGCGCCTGGCCGCGGCTCTTGGTGGGGCTGATGAAAATTTGTACGTGGTTATGAAGGTGAAGGTGTTTGTCCAGACGCCACGATCGTCCAGCCTGTGACGTGTGCGCTGTGGTTTTAGGGCACGCTGTCCATTAAAGACCCCACAGCCCACTCCTCTCGTCTTGCCCCTGCTCACACCCCCATCCCGCTGGCTTCGGCTGTGCCCTCCGTCATGACGGGATGTCCTTCCAGGGAATCTTCTCCCCACCCTTTCGGCGTCCAGCTCGGCGGTCACTCATGCAGTGGCCCGACATCTTTGGGCTCCACAGAGTAGTACTTGGATGCACGGGTAGTAGCTCTCAGCCAAGGGCTCTTGGGTCAGGAGCCTCGTTTTTCCTCTCTGTCTGCCCCCCCCCCCCACATCCTCTCCAGACTCAGAGGAAGCTGGGGTGCGGAGCTTGGCGGGAGAGTGAGGGTACCGAAGAGAGAAAGGTTGGGTTTTCCCAATCCCGCACTCGCTAGAAGCTGGGGAGTCCCTGCTTGGGGTGGGTGAGCTTCCAGGGCAGTGACCCAGCGCTTTCTCATTCCAGTCGAAGGCGCCATCTGGAATCCTCCACGGAAGAGACCTCGACGCGCGACCCGGCACCCTCCGGCTTTCAAACCGTAAGTTGCTGGAGCGTGGGGAACGCATCTGTGGCCTCATCACTGGGTGGGGGGGGGGCTGCCTCCCGGAGCACACTGCCAGGCAAGCCCTGCGGGAGGGAGTGGTGAGCACCGGCCAGTGGTCCGCTCACGGGGAGGTGGGTGCCCAGCGAGCCACACTGATTGCGGACCTGGGGGGGCTTGTGTTCTAAGGCAGGACCCCCCCCCCCCAGCCTCCTTGTGTTGTCTCTGTGGCAAAAGAATTCTATAGGCGGCTTCGAGTGCCGGACCCCCAAAGAATTCCTTCTCTTTCGATCCTCTACCTGAATGGCCCTTTCATTATTGAGTGTCCCTTTGGCTCTTGTGCCCCAGGGCAGACTAGGACGGAAGTGCCCTTGGGAGCTGGGGGGCCCTTCAAAGGGCCGAGGAAAAAACGCGGGCCGAGGGACCAGCCTCTCAAACGGGCTTCGAGCTCCAATGACCTTCGCTCACCCCCTTGAAATGTCTGGAAAACAGAATGGGCAGATTTTCTGTCTTCAAAGTTTCCGGCTAAGTCTCTTCAAGTTCTTTATTGTTTGGGACTGAGACACTCAGCAATGGTAATGGGTAGTTGCTTTTGTATCGGCCTTGAAAGGCCCAAATATTTTCATATTGCTACAGACAAAGCCGTCTATTTAGAAATGAATGCCATGTCTGTCGTTTCCCACTGGGGAGACTGTGTACAACGTGTGTGTCTCTGTGTACTCGAGGGTCTTGAAACAGGTTTCTCATGGGGATGCCCATTCACCGGGGTCCAGGGGGAAGCACCAGGGAAGAGTCCGGGGGCCCTAACCACATACCTGTCCCGGTTTGTCTAGGACGTGAGCCCCGGGAAGGTCTGGCTGCACTAACATTTACTGTGCCTGTGCCTGAATCTGCCACGTGTATGTGTTAAGGACTGTGGGGCATGCACACCTTGGTGATCAGCTTGGTGGGAGGAAGCAGAGAGGTCGAAGACTGTGGACGTTCCGTTTGTCTTGTTGGGAGGTCATTTCACTGGTATCTCTTACGTGGTCCAAAGAAGCGAATGGATGGATGAATGAATGAAGGCACCGGGGCACGAATAAACAAATAACTAGGTGGAGAAGTGAAAAAGCCAGGATGAGAGTACAATGAGCACGATCCCATTCGATGCCTAGGAGATTGATACAGGAAATCAATAAAATATCGAATCACCGTGTAAAGAGAGCCACACAAGAACCAGTATCCAGTGACCACGGACCAAGGCGTACGTGTGGTTCAGATAGGTAGCCCCTGAGGTCTATCGTAAGAGAATAAAACCCGAATGGAAGCAAGAATGAGTAGGAAGGGGAAATGCAGAAAGCAGTGGTGGACAGGACCGTATCGTATGCTTAAACCTTTGCGAAGAGGCTAGATCTCACGTGAAGCGTCCGTAGCAGAAAAGATGGTAAAAGGAGTGATCAGTCAGGGCGGGAGGAAACTGTCGGAGGTGACGGATAGGCTTATGACAAAAGATCGTGGTGCTGGGGTCCCGGGCGACGCTTCTCTCCAGATTCACCAGGTTGCGTGCGTTAAGTAGGTACGGCTTTCTGTATGTCAAAGCAAAGTTAAAATGAAAACGAATAAAGAGAAGGCCACTGAGAGAACTCGCACCGTTGACGATGAGAGCAGGAACCTCATCAGGATGAGAAGGTTCGAGAAAGAGGGAGCAGGTGTTTGGGAGGGAGAGCGAGTGCGGCAAAACGCAAACAGTGAGGGAAAGGAAGAAGGGTAATTTTCTTGGACGAGGGGGTGAACACATACATAAGGAGGCCTGTGTCGGGTTATTGTAAACCAAGCGTTACGACGAGTCCACGTACGTGCTCCTGGCATAAGAATAAGTGAGTAGCAGAGAAAGAGTTCAAAGAATCGTTAAAAAGAGAGAGGACCCAGGACACCAGAGAAGAGAGTTAACTTCTACCAAAAGTTTTCTAACTCCGGGCACACGTAAATAAATAAATCCCCAAAGGAGAGAAAGCCAAAGAGAAAGAGGGAGAGAGGGAGAGAGCGAGCTCACGGTGGAAACGCCTGGACCCAGATGGGAACACAGCGTGAGGGGCTTGTGGTGTCTTCCGGTGCTGGGAGCTGAGCCTGTCCCCCGAAAGGGTAAAAGAAAGAGAATAAAGTAAAATTATCTAAATAAAAATCAAGCACAGAAGGAAAAGTCACAGACGGTAGGTCCAGAAACACATTAATGGGTGAATAAATTCAGGCAGGAAGGCAGTGGTAGGATTACTGGTAGGAGACTGTCATGCGTCCAAGCTCATGGTTAGTCCATTCTATAAGCCGTGGTGCTTTTGATAAAATAAGAAGTCTCTAAATAGACAAGTCTGTCTCCAGAGAGACACCCGGGGTAGATGCAGTGAAGGGTGCTGGGCCCCGCAGGAGCACCTGCTGGGTGTCGGCAGGGTGGTAATTCATCTCATCTGGGCACCCGAGCACCAGGAGAAGGCAGGCAGGGGAGTGGGAGGGGAGAAGGGAGAGAAGCAGAGCTGAGGCAGGTGGTAACAGGGTGGTGGCACCTAAATGGATAGGTGGGAGGTCCACGGGGGAGGGCAGGCTCAAACTGTGGATCATAATCGGTCCAGGTCTGAGCACTCACCCCATTAGTAGTGGAGTAAGTAGCTGAGAAAGAGAAAGAAAACAAGGAAGGGAGAATGAATGGAAGGAAGGAAGGAAGGAAGGAAGGAAGGAAGGAGGGAAGGAGGGAGGAAGGGAGGGGGAGGAAGGAAGGGAGGAAGGGAGTGGGAGGAAGGAAGGGAGGAAGGGAAGGAGGGAGGAAGGAAAGGGGAGGAAGAAAGGAAGGGAGGAAAGGAGGGAGGGAGGAAGGGGTAGGAAGGAAGGAAGGGAAGGAGGGAGAGAGGAAAGGAGGGAGGAAGGGGGAGGAAGGAAGGAAGGAAGGGAAGGAGGGAGAGAGGAAAGGAGGGAGGAAGGAAGGGGGAGGAAGGAAGGGAG
>NW_026057582.1:4066299-4110682 GCF_023721935.1 Panthera uncia | reverse complement strand
GGTCCCTGGCAACTGAGCGCCAAAGATCAAGAGAGCCAAGAAGGGAGAGAGACAGAGAGAAATGATGGAAACCGGCTGGGGAGGTGGGGGGACCGTTGACTATAGATGATCATGTATCCAGTTAGGCGCACCTGTCATCCAGAAGCAGAAAAATAGTTACTTAACTGGGGAGAAGGACCTGATGGATGTGTGGACATTTGAATGAAGGAGCGAAGGAGAAGAGAGATTTGCACTGACTGACGAGGAGGGTGCCTGATCTCTGAAAGAATGAAAGGCAGTAAGAAAGATCGGAAGGGTGGAAGACAGAAACCAATCAAGATGGGGGGGGGGCGGTGGTGAGAATCAAAATTAAAAAAAACCAAACAGATTCAACAGTGAAGTCTATGAGAGGGTACTGGTTTAGCACTAATCGCCCACATTAGTTCAACTCTGGGGCCCCAGAGTTTATAGATAATAAAACCAATACCATAGATGCAAGACTGAATGTGGCCCATGAACGAAAAGTGAATACACACATAGGTATACGAGAGGGAGTGCCATGCCTGACAAAAGCACGAGCGGGCACCGGGGGCCCGGAATAGTGACGGATTCGAAACTGGACTCCTGACGTTGTTAAATAAACCCGAGACCAGATCACCAGCTCGAGGAATTAACGAGCAAAAAGCAGCCCCACACGGACGGCGCGGCGAAGGCTCCGGGAGCCACAGATGATGGTTAATCCAATTCTGTGCACCTGAGGTCCATAAATAAAAGCATGAATATTGAAATAGAAGGGTGACAGAAAGAATGAGTGAACACGGGAACGACTGAATTGTGAACGGAGATTGCCTGCAGCAGCCAGGGAGAGGGCTACCCTTTGGGGCTGTCAGTCATCCGGCTCCAGGCCCCTGAGGCCCCTGAGAGCGACAAGAGAGAGAGGAGGAGAGTGGAAGGAGGATCCGTGAACGGTGCCGGGGGTGTGTGAAGGGACAGGCTCTGTTAGGCGTGGTGGTCAGGCGGGCCTCGCACCGAAAGGTCGACGAGACGGACCAGTCCCAGTTTCTAGAGCGAGGGAAGTAGACAGAGAGGAAAAAGTAGCAAAGGAGGAAAAAGGGAAGATAATGCACGTTAAAACGATCGCAGTGACCGATGGAGAGAAGAGAGACGTGGTCCAAACAGGGCTCAGGATTAGGTGACGGACCCCCTCCTTCGATAGATAGATGCATTACAGCTTTCGGAGAATAATAGGAGACCAAGGAGATAGCCCACGGGCAAGGCTGCATGTCCCTGCACTGTCCTAAGGTATACGCAGTGGGGGCCCACGACTGCAAGAATAAATACCCAAGTGTCAACGGGGACTCAGTGCCAGGCACGCGCACGCACACGGGCAGGCAGGGCGCTTGGTGTGCACGGACGGGGCCTTGACTGGCGGGCTCGCTCGCGGGGGGACCAGGAATCGAAGGAAGAGTCAACACGGAGGGGATGGTGGGACGGGGGCTCTTCCTCCTGTGGGGAGGAGCGACAGCAAGCCGGGAAGGTGAGATCTGGGGCGAAATAAAAGAAGGGAATAGGGGACAAGGAGGCTGGGTGAACACATGAACAGGGCTGGGAAGAGAGGTCTGCGGGACCGAGGCTCCGATTAGATTGCAGCCGCACTGTGGATGCCCACAGACCAGGGAGTCAGGTGTAAAGGGATGAACGGAGAGGAGCTGGGAGGGAGGACGAAAGGACGGACGGACGCACGGACGGATGGACGGAGGGAGGGAGGGAGGGAGGGTATGAGCTCTTGGCATGTTGTGTCCTTGGCGCACGCACTTCACCCGGCAGGGGGGGGCTGGCTCGGGGGTCCCTGGCCGCGGAGTGCCATTGCGGTATCCTGGCTGCGTGGGCCATTCGACCTCATCTCTCTCATCCTCAGTTTCCCCATCCGTGAACTTCGAAGGCCATCAGCTTCCTGCTTGGATTGACTGGGGGGGGGGGGGCACATTCTCTCCCACCCGTGGGCAGCGCCCTGTCCAGAGCCCTGGGCAGGCGGGAGGGCCCAGGCCCCGGCCCCTGCAGAATGTTGTGTGAACAAGGGGTGTGGGGCCAGGTGGGTGTCTTGGCCCCTCCCCGGGCTGGGTCACCTGTGAGGGAGGCTTTTCCCGCCAGGGGGCAGCAGAGGGCAAGGGAGCAGGAGGCCCCGGGGCCAGTGGGCCCTGTCTCCCGACCGTGCTGGGTGTGGCGCCGCTCACATCCGCGGGGCTGTGTGGGTTAGAAAGTGGCCAGGAGTGCCCGAGAAGGGTGACCCGGGAGCCCAGTGACCCAGGCGCCCAGAGGCAGATCACCAGAAACCTTGTTCATGCAACTTTCTGAAATGAGCCCAGGTGCCCTCCAGCCCGGTCGGCTGTGGGGCGGGCCGCCTGCCCTTCTCACCTGGGGGTCTCAGGCAGGTGCACCTCAGCCCGGGGTTGCAGAAGTGGGCCCCGGGTCCCGGCCCCCTTGACATGGCATCCCCAGAGCCCGTTTCAAGGCCTTACTGTCTTCTCGACTGTTTTCCGATGTACTCTGTATTTCGGCAAATACTGCTCTTGCCTTGTGTGTTGCACTGTCTTCCCTCCTCCCGACCTGCCCTGTCCCTCCCCCCCCCCCCACCCCGCGGGCCGTGGCAGGTCTGGAGGGTTGTGTCCTGACGTTCCCAAGCCCAGGGACTCCCTGGATCTGTCTAGTCTTTCTCTGTAGTGGGCAGGATTTGTGCAGTTGCGTGTTGTGTGCTTGTGTTTGTCTGTAAAATCTAGAACCAAAGTCCTCCTCAACCTCTCGGTTCCCATTTGGGACACTAAACCAAAATGTGCCCTGACCGGGAGGAGCCGTCCCCACCGGAGCCAGGATGCGTGGCCGGGAGCGCGCGGGACCCGCAGGAGCCGGGCGGGGGCGGGGCTGGCGTTAGGTCTGGTGGGCAGGTTGGGCTGCTTACGCCCGGAGTGACTTTGGCCCCCGGGGTGGGAACAGGGAGCTAGCCCGTCGCAGGTGCCAGCTGGGGCCGCTCCTGCTGAAGGTGCTCACCTAGGGCCGTGACGTGGGGGGCACAGGACTCAGAGCCGTAAGGTCTGAGACGGGATGTGAGGACAGAGTGAGGGGGACGGGGGCCACTTCCACGCTTCAGTGTGGCCCCACATGGGTGATGGAAGACATGGAATTCACGTGTCAGGAGGCCACCCTTCTCTGCCTCCAGTACCACGTGTCTGGGCCACATGGGCCTACGTGATGGGGCTGCAGGCCTCTGCTCTCCTCCTCTTTAGGAATCTGGAGGCTCCAGGCTCTGCCTCGGCCCGCCTGACGCCTAGGGCGGGGTGCACTTGTTACCCTGAGGCACTTGCTAAGACAGGGTCCCCAAAGAGCTCCCCTAAGCAGCCCAGGAGTCGCCGTGCAGACCAGGATGGGGGTGGGAGGGGCCCAGAGCAAGAAGAACCCCTTTTCAAAACAAATCTTTTTAATGTTTATTTATTTCGAGAGAGAGAGACGAGAGAGAGAGAGACAGACAGACAGACAGAGCACGAGTGGGGAAGGGGCAGAGAGAGAGGGAGACACAGAATCCGAAGCAAGCTCCAGGCTCTGAGCTGTCAGCACAGAGCCCGACGCGGGGCTCGAACCCACGGACTGTGAGATCATGACCTGAGCTGAAATCAGAAGGTTAACCGACTGAGCCACCCAGGCGCCCCAAGAAAAATTCTTGTGTGGTTACTTTAAAAGTCAGCTGAGGCTCAGGAAGAACTCCACATGTTGGGTCCGCAGTGGGGAGGAGGAGGGAGCCACAGTCAAACTCCCAGAGGGAACACGGAGAACGGGAGCAGACCTCTAGGAGCTGGCTGGAAATGGGCCAATGGGAGGAGCTCCAGGGAGACCCGCTGGTTTCCCCGCTGGTTGTGGGCTGGGATCCAGTGGATTCCCTGTCTTCTCGGGAATGCAGAGGGCATGGGGGTCATCAGGTCAGGACGCTCAGAGTTTTTGGCTCTTAGAGGAGTTTTAAATCTGGAGCTCTAAGGGTCTTCAGTTCTGGGATGCTGAGATTTGGGACAGGGCTCGCTCCCCACCATGGCCGCAGAAGCCAGAGTGGGACTCCCGGGGCCCCTCGGGTTCTGTCCTGACCCACCCATGAGGTCCGAGTTGGGATCTCAGTGCTCCTCTCTGATCAGGGCCTGTCTTAAATGTGTGTGTTTCTTTCCTAATAACTTACTAAAACAAGGACAAATTTTCTCTCTTGGACTTTGACCTTCGCATGCTCTCCGTGCACAAATCCTTCCCCTGGTGACACCAGGAACTCTCCTTAGATTCCTCTGTGACTCCCAACTCCCTCCTCGGGAAGCTCAGCCTCAGGGCTGGCCTTCCAGAGGCCGGAGGCTGGGCTTCTGGGGTAGACAGGCCAAGGCCTCCTTTGTGTTCCTAATGTCAATGGTGTGGATGTCACATGACCTAGAGCAGGAGGTCACCCATCACGCTGACACATCACCCTGCTATTTTCTCCCCCTTCAAATTCTTGTCTATGGGCATACTTTTTTTTTTTAAATGGGCATCTTTTTTTTTTTTCTTTAAATAAGCATCCAGTTTTGAAACCTTGCCTTCTTCACCACATACATCCTACATTTTCCATTCAATATTTTGTCATCAGTGTTTAGTTTTTTCCGTAAAAAAAAAAAAAAAATCATTGCCTCACTGGCTGCGTTGTGTCCCATCGAGGTTATACCCTCATTACATCATTCGCAATGCCAACCTGCTATCGTTATGCGTAACTCACCTTTTTTTTTTAATCCTAATGTTACGAATTACACCACAGCGAATGGCTTTGCATACCCGCTCTTTCATCCCCTACAAATTACTTTCCTTCACCCAGAAATGACCATTGCTTCATGACATGCTGGTTTCTCCTGCTAGACTGTGAGCCCCTTAAGGGCAAGGAGCTTGTCGGATTGATCTTTGTACCTCCAGAGCCCTACGTGTTGTAGGTGATGTGGGGATGCTTGTTGGGTGAGAAGATGGACGGACGGATGGCTACATGGGTGGCGAATGAATGAATGAATGAACGAACGAACGAACGAACGAATGACTTTCCTAGGGCTGAGCTTCTTAAACGGAAGGCCAGGGATTTTGTATGGGTATTGACTAATTTCCAAAGGCTTATAGCATTTTACCGTGTCCAGCAATGTATTGGCATTTTGTAATCTCTGTCAAAAAGTGTTTTTCTGTCATTTGAACTTGCATTGCTTTGATTACTAATGAAGGTTGAGCGTTTTCACATATATCTGTTAACCGAATGCACTTTATCTTCTGTGAACTGTTTGTCCAAGTCCATTGGGTCATGGCTTTCTGATGAGATCGGTCAAGGGTGGAATGGGTGTCCTTAGGATATAGTGAGCCCTCCGTCACTGGAGGCATCCAAGGGGCAGGCCAAGCAGACACTCGGTGAGGGTAGTTTTAAGGAGATTCAAATAGCAGCTGTGGGGTTTGTCTAGACGGCCTTTCAGGTCTCTCGGACCAGGATTTGCTTCTCCCCGGAAATGGGTGGAGGGGACATTTTCCATTTGGCCTGGCAACATTTAAGGTCACGTTCCCTGGGTGGATTCATGCATTTATGATTTATAAACTCTAAACCGCACCCTCTGTAACTCTTGCGGGACAGGAATATCTCTTTGAGCCTCCAAGGTCCAGGTAGCCGTGCCCAGCATCTCGTGTAGTTAGCTGGTGATTTCCCGCCAGCCCTGTCACCCACCCCCGTTTCACCTTGAGAAGCCAGCCCCCTGGACCGCCATTTCCCACCTCTTGGGGAATCGGCAGGGGCCATCTGCTGCCCTTTGCACTCCCAGTGTCCTCCAACACGGGAGCAACTTGCCCCGAGGCCTCAATTGATGGGATGAATCGGATTGGGACTGGTGGAATCAAATGCCATGAGGCAAGGAGCAGAATGGACCCTACACTCCTCCAGGGTTTCCCCTCGTGTTCCACCACAGACTAACCGGGGCTCAAAGGTCATCGAGGCCACCCGGGGAGGGGGTGTCGCCCACGGAGGGCTTGCCCTACTTTTCTAGAGCACCCTCTGCCCCCAGCAGGGAGCTGCTTCCTCCCACTGAGCCCTCTACTATAGCACTGAGCGCTGTTTGCCTGTGTCAGAATTAACTCACGCACGTGTCTGCCCCAGCATCGAGGCTTGGGAGGCCCGCAATGGCTTCCGGCACTAGTCTAGTCCATCCATCCATCCATCTGCGCATCTGGCCTCCATTTCTTGCCCTGGTGCTTCGGCCTCTCCCTCCCCTGAAAGCAAACCTTTTCGTGTTGGGCGGGCTGCGTAGTGCCATGGGCTGTGGTCATGCAGCGAACGCCCTTATTACAGCTTTCTCGTCCGGGGTCACTGCTCTGAGCACGTCCCAGCTGGACTCATCTGCCACTGTCACCCACACGGCTTCTGTCCCCATGGCGCTTTCCCAGGCATCACACGCCGCGACGCGGATCCAGGGCCAGGGTCCGAGAGGGCCCTCCCCCCCACCCCGCCCCCCACCCCCCGTGAGCCGAGGCCGCCCTGCCTGGTGCATGGTCCCTGCCGTGAGCTTTGCTTCCAGCCTTTCTGCTTCCTCCACCAGACGGCACTGGATGTAATTCACCCCTCCATTTCTCCATTCCTTCATTCCTTCGCGGTCGACAAACATTTTTTAAAGTGAGCTAGTGCTATACTAGAGTGGTTCCCAAGGACGCGTCCCCGCACCTCTTTTGGAAAGAAAAGACGAGCCCCCGTCCGCCAGGGACTGCCTTTGCGTGCCAGCAAAAGGCGTGACCCTCTCGGTTCAGCTCCTGCTTCTAGATTCGAGTTCCGTCGGAAGTTTGATTGGCCTCTCCGACTTTGTTCCTCACAAAACGAGGTTGATTAGTAATCAGCAAACTGTGTCCCCGGGTGTTCAGAAATCACAACCCGTGCCCTCAAGAGGCCAGAGTGACGCCTGGGGGGTCTGAGATGAATGGCTGCTTCCGGCCGTGACAGGCTTTCATGTCATCAGGACACCCCGAACTTGCACGGTAATGATCCTAGAGCCGTTCCTGTCCCTTTCAAGATTAGTTAATGCTGGGTTCTATTTAGAGAAACCCCGGGGAGATGATTGTTCATGTGGGTGACGAGGATCATGCCCCGTGCGGGGGTCTGCGCGGAATTATCCACCGGCAGACCTGGGCATCCGAGGCGCACGGCACTTTGCAGACCCTGGACGTGGCCCTGAGCATCCACGCGGGTCCCAGGCCGGGTGGGACCCCTCCCCCACTTTAGCTCACTGCTGCCTGTGTGGGACAAGCCGTAGGTGTCGGGGTCTCCGCCTAGAATTCTGCCGTTTATTCACTGCATCGGAGCGTGGGCGTAGAGGGCAGAGCCAGGACCCTGGAGCTGGACAAACGTGTGTGGTTTAAACTGACAGTGACAGCTCGAGTCTGTCTTCCGGGGGGACTGTGGCACCCACGTCGCAGGGCTGTAACCAGGACTTGGAGCTGGGGTTCTGGACAGGCGGTGCGCGTGCCCCCGGGGGCTGCTGGGGGTGGAGCGAAAGGCCAGGAGGGGTGGCCCGATTTGGCAGGTTTCGTGGGAAGTCGTTTCGCCCAGACAGTCAGGGGTACGCTGTGGGATAGCATTCCAAATTTGTATGACACTGTAAGATGAGACGGGAGTAGTTTTGGCAGGAAACTTTATGCCGGGGGGACGGGGGCCTCTTTGGGCGTCCCCCCCGAGCCCCCCCCGGGGTACGCGTTCACGCTCACCTCTGTAAAAGGTTGGAAGCACCCTCTATGTCTTGCCTACCGCTGTGTCTGGCCTGTGGGCGGCACTCACACACCTCTCTCCCCGAGAGACCTCTCCTGGCAGCGTCCTCCCCCCAAAATATTAGGCGCCAGCCATCAAAGACGTTGGCACATCCCCATCCCGATGTCCCCTCTCTCAATTAACAACCTCTGGGCTCCAATGCCAGCAGCCTGGGTGCTTAACACAGTACCAAGCCAGTGGTAGGGGGGCGCCTTCCACACTTGTTGAATGGGTACGTGGGTGAACGGTCAACTCATGAATTGTAACCAAATGCAAGTGGCAGATGTTAAAACCTTTACTAAGAGTTTGTATTTCACTCCTGATTAACCTGTTAACAATCTCTGTGTTGTATCTCACGGACTTTTACATGACGTGTGCTGTTCGAAAACCAGGATTCTCATTTTGGGTGTCGTGCGATGAAACTTGAGCCGTCTGTGTCTCGTGTTAGAAATTAGAACCCGGCAGGCCCCGGGGCCACTTAACTAACTAACCGTGCGGGGCTGGGCAAGTCCCTTCTCCTCGCCGACCCTCGGTCTCCTTTTCTCTGATGGGTCGCCTGAAAAACTTAACCTCACTGGGTTGTGGTGAGGCCACGGGCGGGGTCAGCTCCCCCAGGGCTGATCTAACACTGGCTCTCACTGAGAATGGCTGTGTGCTGGGGGTTGTCTCGGAAGTTCCAGGGGAGCTTTTGCTGGTTCCGGGTGGGTAAGGAGTCGGCATCGACCTTATGTTCAGGTTGTGTTTCCACGGTCAATGGAACGTGTAAGACAGAGGCTGAGCGGTCTGCAGGCATTTAGCGAGTTAACCGGGGGGGTAAATCCTGGCTTCGTTAATGAGTGACGGCTTTTTTCCTTCCTCGGAGCCTCCCCACCCCCACCCGCCCCCACTCTCTGCATCCTGGCTGCTGCTTCTCACGTGGAGGTTGAAGCTGGCTGGGGCAACTACTTGGGGTTTGTTCTGCCTCTGGGTGCCGTGTCCACAGACGACTGTGTGTGCCCCGGGTTCAGTTTGCTAGGCAGGAAGAGGCGGGGTGGTTTAGAGGGAGTGTGGAGAAGGGCTTCTGGGCAACATCCTTGGGGATTAAAACTCCTTCTTCGGCCCTTTAGGGGAAAGGCCCGTGTGCCTGATTTCCTCACGTCCCTCTTCCTTCTTTCCCTGGCTGTAAGGTGAAGAGAGTAGTCTGTGGTCTCATCTGTGGGCCTGGAACCAAGTTAGGGCAGGACTGTTAGACCCAACCCCTGCAAGCTTCCTGCTTTTTGGGGGTTTATAGATGGGCCTGGTTTATATCAGATGGTTTATAGATGAGGGAGCTGAGATTCAGGCACGGCTGGGTGTCAGAGCCAGGACTGAACAGTCTCCCATGAGAAGCCGTGTTCTTTCGACCCCGCCAGCCAAGCTCTCCCAGTAACGGTGGCTGGGTGTGTCCCTGTCCCCACCGTGTGCCTGGCCGTGCTCCGGCAGGGGTCATAGTCGTCCAGAGCTCAGTCGGGTCCAAGTTGGATGTGGAAGCGTGGTCGCATTAGATAAGATATTAGGGGTCATTCGGGGTTGGGGGGGGTCTCTTCAGGAGACCCCTGAGTTCTTTTCCTGGCCCAGGTCTCAGGCGTGTGGGGGGGAGTAGCATCTTGCTCTGTCCTCCCCAGATGGCATCCCAGGTGGGTTCAAGTTCTGCGCCCCCCAGCCTCTCTCCTGCCTGGGCCTCCCCTTCTTTCTGCCTCCAGCTTTCACAGCCTCAGTGGGCAGGCCCTGGCCTCTCTACGTGGCCGACGCTCCTGTCAACCTGGCCACTTCTTGTACCAGCCTGAGCTTTTATTGTGATGTCTGGTCCCCACACCTGTGCAGCCATCACACCTGCCACCAGGAACACTGGCACAGACTCTCTGATGACTCCCTTCCCTCGGGCTTTGCCGGGGGCCCCTTGCAGTGTGGCTGTATGGACATCCCATGTCCTGGAGAACTTGTTGGGGCAGAGGGGGCCTTGCCTTGGTGCTCCCAAGGGGCCCCCCGGGAGGCACAGGTAGCTAGGGCCCTCTCCCCAGGGGACTGTGAGTCTGTGTTTGGGCATCTGCTCCGCGATGGGCCTCAGGCTTCTCGAAGCTTCGCCCAGGGTGAGGGACTCTCTCAGGTGCCCAGTGTTTTCACGTCGCCTTCCCCTTGAAATGGGCACAGGGCTGGGGACCCCGTTTCCCGAGGGCAGGCAGGGTAGAGACCCCACTTCCCAAGGACAGGTGAGAAAGCGGAGGGTCAGTGGGGTCATAGCCCCCACGCTGTACTTGAACCCCATCCCTTATTCTGAGATCTGTGCTTCTGTGACCCTTGACAGCACTGTTTCCTGTGCCAGTAGGAGCCTGATAGATGTTCACGGACTGATGAGGTGGGGTTTTTAATGGCCGTGAAGAACTGAATTGACTGTTGGCTGATGTGCAAGTTGAATCCACATGTGTTCCTTTAAGAGGAAAGTGTGTTTTCTTGGCAAAGCTTCTTTAGGACAAATCTTGAGGGTCTCGGCCTATGCAGAGTGGGGGTGGGGGCTCACCCTAGGGGCAGGTGCGGCTCGGAGGGCAGCCACGGGGGGCGGGGGTCCCTCCGGACGGAAATGTCTATCTTTTGCACATTTTTGGAAGTATTTATGTCTAGAATAAATCTTCATCTAGGCCGAAGTGTTGTCATTTGTGTTGTGGCCCGGGTGATTTTGATAATATGGCATTTGGTAATTCCCAGGTGGGGGGCACGCCCTGGCCACGTCCACACCCTCTCTGTGGCTGGCTGTGCGTCCCGGGGGTGTGGAGGTCTCCACCTGAAACGTCTTCGTCCTCGCCATTGACGTTAATTCACCCGTCAGGCCCATGCCAAGTCTGAGATGCAGCCGAGGGCACCCAAAAACCTTGGCGGGGGGGATTGGACCCCAGACGTTGAGTCTTTTCACCTGCTCTCACCCCGAAGCACAGTACACGGGCACAAGTCAAGGCATGGGGCTCTGGGGGGTCTTGCTCTTTCGAATTCTGGTCCTGATGTCACCGTTTGCCAGCGTAGTGGCCTTGGGCAGGTTACTTGAACCTCCCGAGCCTTGGTTTTCCCACCTGTAGAATGGGTACTTCATGACAATGTGCGTTCAGAGAACGCTGGTGAGCACTGAGAACGCGGGCTGCATACCCTGCTGTACCCCGTGTGCTGGCCCTGAGAATCAGGGTCTGGGTTCGAGGCCACCGTAGTGCCTGCGTGTGTGCAGCCTGGCCGAGTTGGCTCACCTGTAACCTGGAAACAATCACGTTTACCTGGCACGGTTATTGTGGGGTTCAATGAGACTGTTGATGTGAAAATAAATGCTTTGTTACCTGGCACACAGGGGGCCTCACTCCTCGCCCTCCCGGTGGGCCCTGGGTATGGGCACAGGTCACAGACGCCCCGTGCTCCCGGGAACCGTAGCAGCCCAAGTGGCTGTCTGGCGGAGCGGAGGGCGTCAGGGAAGCACGCGGCCAGCTCCGGGGAGGCAGTGCGGGAGGGAAGCGTTTGCTTTTAAATACAGAGATTTAACAAGTTCAGAGGGGGCGGGGCTGAGGCCAAAGTCGGGTGTGGGCTGGGGGGGTCGGGGATCAGGGAGAACTCTTAGAAGCCCCCAGAGGAGGAGGGGGCTGATATTTTATAAACCATCCAAGCGTAACTGGCAGTGGTTTGGACAGGATAGGTGGGGTGGTTTTTAGGAAGGCCACGAGTTCCCGATTCCGGGTTAGTGGGGTGAGAACCTTCAGAGCTTAACGGTGCAGGAGGGCGTCAGGACTAGGGGCGTGCTTCTGGAAATCTCCGCGGGTAGAGGGGACTGGGGAGGGGGTGATGTGTGGGAGCCCAGGTTGAGGGGGGCCAGATCGAGGGGCAGGAGCTGGTGACCGGGTGCTTCCCCTGGCCCCCCCCCGACGGCCGCTGGGAGCCAGGGCCTTCTCCCGCGTTGTCCAGTGGCATCCGGTCCCGGGTGCCTCTCTCCTCTCCTCACCCCCCCCCACCCCCCGGCCCGCCCGTCTGCATGAGAACTGTTGTCGGCCAGTGAGACCGGGAGCGGGCCCCTTCATCTGCGCCTGTGTCTCTCTCAGCCTCCGCAGCCACGGGGACACCCTGCACGCGTTCCCGCGGGACAGGCCGGACCCAAAGACTCTGGACCGGGGCCGCCCCCTGCGAGGAGGGGCGCGCCCTCCCGGCCTCTCCTTGCCTAGCCACCCGCCCTCTGACTGATGGACATCACTGATCTGAGGCTCAGACGCGTGGGCCGGACCCCTCCCCGCCCCTCACGAGCCCTGAGACTTGGGGGAGCGGAGCCAGCGAGCCTACCTACCTCACAGGGTTGTTGTGAGGAGCGTGTGATGCGGTTTGGAAGCACCTGACCCGGGACTTGGCTCACCCTGTTGTGCTCTCAATAAATGTGTTTCTTGCCTTAACAAAAAGTGATGGATGTGCTACTAATATGAGGAGGACTGAATGGCGGGTGCCCTGTCTGGCTGGGGCCGCCCTCACCCAGGGCGCGTGGCGGGGTGGGGCGGGCAGGGGAGCCAGCTCTGACCCCTGGGAGCCGCCGAGGCCCCGAGGCAAAGCTGGCCCGGTGGGGTCCTGGGATGGATGCGTGTTGGGGTGAACTAACTCGGGCCGGTCCCCCTTCTTCTAACGGTTTCAGGAGGCTGGGTTCTTTTCCAGAAAGGAAGGTGAGGGGGGGTTGCGGAAGAAGTCTGAGCGGAGCGCAGCGTCGGGCTCCCTGGAGCCCCAGAGGGGCGGCCCCAGGCTGCGACTCTTCCTCCCCTCCTGGCGCGCTCCCAGGGCCCTGCAGGGGCCGGACAGAGCTGTCGCCCTGCTCCGCCCGCCGGGTGAGTGCGTGGCCAGCCCGGGTGTGACCCGGGGCCAACGCTCAGTCCACAGGATGGCTACTGAGCTGAGCGGGGCCCTGAGGAGGCTGCGGAGGGGCCCCTGTCCCCACTGACAGGAGCACCGAGCCTCGCGCCTCCGAGGCCCAGCTCAGGAGAGTAGGGCTGTCGGCCAGATGGGGCCAGAGGGGGCGCAAGGGCGAGGGAGCCACGGACCCGAGTCCACGTGGAGTCCCGGGGTCGGCACACCTGGCTTTGCTGGAGCAGACGCCCCGGACACACCACCAGCGGGAAAGGAGAGGCTGAGCTCTGCCACCGCCACCGTCAACACCAAAAGCCACCACCACTGCCACCTCCATCGTCTCCGCCTCCCTCCGCCACCCTCCACCTCTTCCTGCTCCTGCTTCCTGCTTCATCACCTTCTTCTTCCTACGTTCTCCTCCCCCTCTCTCCTCTTCCTCTTTCTCTTCCTTCTCCCCCCCCCCTCCTTCTTACCCCCCCCCCTCCCCCCCCCCCCGCAGGGAGGTGCCTCGAGAGAACTACAGGCGAGTCCCGCTGTGAGGGCATGGGGCTGAGCGTGGCCCTTTGGCAGAACGAAAGAGCCACCTTGGTGCCCGTGGCCGTGTCTCGGCCAAGGAGACTTAACCCGAGTCCCTGATGGAGCTGGAGACACGGATGGTGCTGAGTGATGGTCCAGGCAGCACGGAGACCAGGGGAAGAGGGACTCCAGAGCGTGTCCCACTGAGATGAGTCCATCCCAGCCAAGATGGGGCCGAAGGTCCAGGAGAGTCCTGCCTGTGGTGGGAGCCCCACCCTGCTTCTGATGGAGCTCAGATGTCCATGATGAAGGGCCCTCTTGATGTTCCAGAGCCGAGAGCCCAGCTCCAGCCTCCAGTGAAGCTCCGACGTCCATGATGAAGGGCCCGCTAGATGTCCTAGAGCCAAGACCCCGACTCCAGGCCCAGTGAAGGCGATGCATCCAGAATGAGGGTCCCCTTGATGTTCCAGAGCCAAGACTGCAGCTCCAGCATCCAATGAAACTCAGATGCCCATGAGGAGTGGCCTCTCGATGTTCTAGAGCCAAGACCTCAGCTCCGGCCTTTGATGAAGCTTGGACGTTGAGAAGGAGGCTCCCCTTGATGTTCCACAGCTGAGACCCCAGTTCCAGCCTTCGATGAAGCTTAGGCATCCAGAATGAGTGGCCCCTTTGATGTTCCAGAGCCAAGAGTCCAGCTCCAGCCTCTGTTGAAGCTCAGATGTCCCTGTTGAAGGGTCCCCTTGATGTTTCAGAGTTGAAACCCCAGGTCCAGCCTCTGTTGAAGCTCAGACATGCAGAACTGGTGAGAAAGCCTCAGGGCTTTCTTGGACAGGACTTTGCTTGGGCAGCACTGGGGGTGTTGAGACTGGAGATGGCAGAGGAGACCACCCAACGCCTGCAGCACCCCTCCCTAGCTACCCCAGAGGTAGCATTTGGACCCACAAGAAACTGGGTTCCAGATGTATTAGGAGAGATGTGGAGTAGGGACTCCTGGCAAGAGGAAGAGTGTTAGGAAGAGCTTGGCGGCCGAAATAATGGATTGTGGGTGTGGCACTGCCGATGAACTTGCCCATGACAGTGTATCTGTGCGGCAAAGCACCGTTTCATGCTTTTTAGTTGTGCTGGACTCATGGCTGGCTGCACACCAGCCTTGACCCACAGGGCTGCCAAGTTGGCTGGGCCCTGGAATGTAACCCAAGCTCGTTTCTGCGGCTTAGCTCCTCTCCCAGGGGAAGGTGCTAAACGCCCACTCGCCAGACCGGCGTGAAGCCGTGACCTTGGGGCTGGTCAGATCTGATTGCCTCTTTCTAGCAACGGAAGCTCATTGAGGTTGGGACCGAGACAGGGCCGGGCCATCGTGATGGGCGTGAAGACAGCATGGGGGGCAAGGGACGCCTCCAAATACACGGGGACGTGATGACGGCGGCTTCCCACCCAGAGGCAGCTGCCTTCTGGGCTGGGACTGTGCCCCGAGCACCTTGATCGTAGCTGTGGTCCTTCAGGAACTCAGTTGACATCAGACTGTCCACTAAGCTGAAGAGACATGAGAGTTAAAGAAATAAGGCCCAAAATACTGACTTGCTCAGGAACCATAAGAACTTCATGGGTAGTTAGAGTCGAAGCTGTGGAGAGTGTCAACTTTGGGAGGAGAGAAAGAAAGCAGAGTATCTGGATGTGTGGACTCTGAGGTCTCTAGACGGGGAGGTTCTGAGAATCTGATGTCATCAGTTATGCTACTGAGACGCAGCTCCAATAATATATCCCAGAAACTGACTTATTTTCTGCAGTTGGAGGCTGCAGGAAAAGGGAACCGCTAGCAAGAGTTTTTGAAAAACACATCCTAACGATGCCAACATCGTTTTGGTGATATTTCCTGGAAATTCATTAGCATTTGGAACTGTGCGCACAAAAACTTCTTTTATGAGTAACTGGAACTCTAGACCTGGGATGGAACGGAGCAGTATTGTCATCTTAGAGGACTGCCCTGCCCCACCCCCAGCCTCTTTTGGCCAAGTTATTTTAGGAGGTTTCCAAGAACAAGCAATTATTAGAATCAGTCATTGCTGATTTCCTAGAAGTCCCCACAACAGATTCAAAGCCAAATGCGAACCGGGTGAGCCGGCAGGCTTGCAACGTTTGTGAAGAAATACGGAATCTGCTCGATAAAAAAGTCATCAGCTTCAGGGAGCAAGGCTCAGAGTAGAATTGCAGCAGTAGGAATAAGGATGGATGGAATGTCTAGGTCGTGAGGCGGAGCCCCCGATTTAAGATAGATAAGAGACTATTACACAGACGCCCCCCCCCCCCACCCCGGGAAGGTGATCCAGCTCTGGGGTGTTTCTGGAGTGTGCTAGGCATTGTGCTGGACTTGCTGCCCCCACCCTCCAAGTCCGAGAAGCCAGATTCCAGGTGCTACCACCGAGGTCTCAGTGTAGACGGCTTCCCTTTGATCAGGACTAGATGCTCCCCCCTCCCCCGACTGGTCTCCCAGTTAGCTCCCCTATTTTACAGATGAGAAACTGAGGCCGAGGGAAAGGTTGGCTCCATGATGTCTGTTAAGACCAGACCTCTCTCTGGAGCTCAAAATTCCCTACCCTAGGCTGCCTCTGATTTTACTGAGATTCAGGAAGAGCCCTGAAGGCTGAGCGATTGTCTGCAGTCACCCATCAAGAGAGCAGAAGTGGGAAGGCTTGGCACCAGAAGGATCTCCCCCGTCCTTGGGCAGATTGACTGGTGGTCACATCCTCCAGGAGCCCAGCCCCAGTGCCATGCTGGAAGACCAGGCCAGAGGGAGTGAGGATGCTCTGGGGAAGGGTGGGGGGTGGGGCAGCAATGGGCCAGGAGGAAGCCCGACTGGGAGTCTAGGGAGCCAGGCCCAGCCACAGTTGGCCCCACCTCTGCCCCTCGGGGCCTCAGTTCCCCCATAATTCACTTTGTCTTCTGCTTAGAGTGGCTCCTACTGGCAAAGTGGATCAGTGGCAGGGAGGCCAGGGGTTGCTGAGGGATCGGAAAGTCATGGCCTTCTTCCTTCCCCCAGAGGGACCCAGGGCGGTGGGGAGGGGGGCAGACTGTGCTGCTGCTTCCGGCTCAGCTCTTAATGGAAGCAGGGAAGGCAGGGGGATCCCTTGGGCTGCAGTTTTCTCCCAGATGACTGCAACTTTCCCTTATTGTTACCAACAGTTGCCATTCTGGAGCTGGGGGCTGGAGCGGAGGCAGGGGCAGGCGGGCCCTTGGAAAGCTTTCTCCCCAGCTCCGCTCACACGAGGGCTGGTTTTGTGTGCCGGCCTGGCAGCGAGGGTCAGCGCTCCTAACAGTGTCCTCTGGGTACTTCTCAGGAGACACTTAGGGCTCTTCCCCTCTCTGCGCCCTGCAGTCACATGGGGTCTCAGGGGAGGTGGTCCCCACAGCAGCAGATGCTAGGCCCACCCGTGGGCGGGTGGAGGTCGGTCAGGAGGATGGCTGGGCAGGGCAGTGGGGGCAGGACGGCGGCCGACTGGCCCAAGGAGTCAGGCCAAATTCAAGTCGGAGGTTACTCAATCAGCAGAGGAGGGGGAACCCCGCTCCCCAGGGAGGGATTTATTAGGCTGATTTGGTAGCCGTGCATTTTCCAGACGGCCCACAGGCCCATAGCGGCCTTCCTGCAGCTGAGGGGCCTCAATGGACAGAGCACCCCCAGACCTCCAATTGCCCTTGGGTGGGCTGGGCGTGGGGCGGGGCGGGGGCTGGCAGGGTGTTGCGGAACGTTACCTATATACCTGCACTTTACAAAGCACTTTATCTGTTTGCTTGGTTATGGCTGGTGGTGGAATTGAGTGGAAGTGTGCCTGTCAGCGGGCTGGGTGCTCCCGTCAGCCCCCCATGTCATGGTGGAGAGCCTGAACTCAGAGAGGGGCCGGGCCATTCTGGGGATACGTCCACAGAGGGACGGGCATTCACCCTCGTGGGAGGAGCCATTTCTCTGATGCCATGGCTGGGGGCCTCAGTGCCCAGCAGTCAGAGGACCCCACTGCTGGGGGCAGAGTCCCCCCCGCCCCTCGCCCAGCGTGCCCCAGAGCTGACTTTCTGGGATTGGTCGGCCAGACTGGAACATGCCTCCCTTCGCTTAGAACCGATTGTGACCCCAGAGGGCCAGGCCTTAGCCAACCTGTTCTCACGCTGCCCACGAGTGTGCTGCTTCGAGTTTTTCTGCAGCCTGGGACCCCGATCCAGGGCATAACGTGCACCCCTTTATCCCAACTTCTGCACGGCCCCCAGCACCAGGTAGACGCTCTCTTGGTGTTGGGTGGCCGCCTCAGGCTAAGCTCAGGTGTGGTCCTGGCCCAGGGAGGGCTCAGTGTGCAGAGGGTCCCTGGCCTGGGGCGGTGGGGCGGGGGGCGCGGGGGCAGATGTGTGCCTGTGCCTGTTGGTGTGCGTGGGGATCAGGGTGTGTGTGTGTGTGTGTGTGTGCGCGTGTGCGTGGGCGTGCGTGCATGCATGTGTGAGCGTGCGCGTGTGCGAGGGTCTGTGCATGTGTGAGAGAGACAGATGGTGGAAAGTGACTGCAAGTGAGAGACAGATTGGGTCTCTCCCTAAGCCTGGACACCCCGAGCAGAGTCCACATCTGCTTCTCCTCCAGACCCACTGCCCGCTGTCACCCCCCGCCCCCCGGAGTCGTGTCCACGGCCCGTCTGTGTGTCCATTTCTGCCACAGCGGGCAGCCTTGGCCCCCAACCCCCGACCCTTCACTGTGGCCCTCCCCATCGCCTCCTCCCGGCAACGCGGCCATAGCGCGGAGGGATTTTGACGCCCCTTCTCACCAGCTCTGCCCAGTGGTCGCGGTGGGCTCCCTCACAGCCCGCCCCTGCCCCCGGCTCCTGCCCCTGTGGCTGGGTTCTAACCGGCTCCCCCACAGCACCCTAGACCCCAGCCACCAGAGCAGCTTACAGTACATCGTCAGCCTTCTCCTGGATGCAAGGACGAGAGTGGGTTGAGCAGGTGCGGCGGGGTCCTCTGCCCAGCCTCTGCTCCGCGGCTGCCCTGGGGCATCTGTCACTGGTGGCGCTGGCCGGGGACCTCAGGACCAGATGGGACCTCCCGGACCTCGGCTGCCGTACCACCCCCTCGACAGAGCCTCGGACCCGGAGGACAACCGTGCCCCCGGATGCTGCAGGATCCAGGTCAGTTCCCTCTGTGCCTCCCGGCCGCCCCCCCCCCCCCCCCCCCCCCCCCCCCCCCCCGCCCCACCTCCTCCTCCTCCAGGTGATGCATCTACCTGAGATGCACCATCCGGACACAGTGACTTGTACCGAAAAGTGCCAAAAATGACGTCGGACTTTCTTTGTCTGATCGGTTTGCCAATGAGGTTGAGAGTGGACAAATCGGATGAGCTTGTCAGCAGCCCTGAGCCTTGGACAAATCTGTGTGTATGTGCCACGTGCGGCGGACGTTATCTAGCACACGGGGGGTTATGTTTTCACAGCTCTTTAAGCTCGGTGTGAAAACTTTGTTGCCTGTTAAAAAAATGGGCTGGGGGAGGGAGCGGATGGCTGCCTTTCCAGAATTCCTCTATGGGCTGTGCGAGCAAAAATGCTTGCTGATCCCTGTTCCAGGGTGTCCACTGTTCCTCATCGGCAAGGTTCTCGGCCTTGGAGATTGATCTCCGAGCTTTGCACATGGTGGATATTCTGTCACTGGAATGGGCGTGGTGGGGGTGTCGAGCTGGACGCTGGGCTGGGCTGTGGCTGTAAAGGCTCTTGACTCATGTCCCACCGTGGCCTTAGAAGTTTCCAGATCCAGCTGGCGGGTCCTGGGTTCCTCCTCCTTGCCGTCTAGTCTGTTGGGGGTCTATGTCACACATTGGTCACCATGGGCTCCATCGTCCTGGCTCCTATCACCTAGCACTGTTTCACGTCACCTGCGACTCCTGGGTCCCAGGGCCCGGGGACCCCGCGGGCCGGTCATCTCGGGCTCCCATCACCTCCACCTGGCCTCTGTCATCCTGGGCACGGCATCTCCTCTCCATCACTGTGGACCTGGCCATCACCCGTGCATCATCTGCCTCCCCTACATCATCCTCGCTTCGGGGCTCCCTCTGGCCGCCAGGGCCTTGTACATGGTAGGCTTTCATTCATTCGTTTGCACATTCGGTGAAGGTCTACTGTGTGCCAGGCCCTGTGCCAGGCAGCAAGTAATGGACATTGCCCTTGGGAGTGCACGCCTCGGGGACACGCACGAGAACCGGCGGATGGCGGAGAGACTGGGGCCCGGGCAGCTTGGGGACGTGGGGCAGAGAAGAGTGGCTCTGACCGCAGCGGGGCAGGGGGTGGGGGGCTCAGCCAAGGTCCTGCTGAGTGGGGTCTGGAAGGAGAGGTCACAGGTGCTCTCTTTCATCCCTGCTGGTGGCCGACATCTCAGAAATGGCGCCGGGAACCCAGGCCCTCCCAGCTTGTTCGTGGGGTCCTCGTTCCGAGGCCCCGGCATGGCTCCTTGCACCCTGCTCCCGCCCTCTGCGTCAGCCTCCTTGCCTTTGCCTTTGTTGACACCACCCGGTTCTGCCTGGATCCTTTGTGGGTCACGTCTCACCCTTTCCAGATGGTAAAACCGAGGCTGCCGACTTCCCCGAGTATCAGTTGTCCGCACTCGGGTTAAGGACCGAATTCTGTGTTCTTCCCACCAAAGTTGACAGAGATGAATAAACGAATGACGTAAATGAGAGAGGGGAGCGGGATCTTTGCTTCTCGGGGCTCAGCGCCTCAGCCCTGCATCACGTAGAGGAGGAGGAGCTGCGGCGGGGAGGAGGGAGAAGGCTCGGTGCGTGATGGAGTGTTCGTGTTTCTGGGGTGAAGTCGGAAAATGGCGGGCAAGGCAGATGAGTATTTTGGAAAGTGAAAATTTATTCCACTGTGAAACTCTGAGTCGCGGCCTTGCGGCGTGGGGGCCGTCACGGTGTTCTTCCCTCCGGAGCAAGGGGTCCAGGAGGGAATTGGTTTGTCTCTTGACTTTAGTGCCTGTGTTTGGCCAAGCGTCGGCTATCTAATATCCATTTTGGGTGTGTCTAGGTAGAGCCAGGATCTTGGACCGTCTCGTGTCCCTGGAGACTCTGGGGGTGTTCTGGGGGGAGGGGGCGTGGGCTCGCGGGGTAGGACGAGGGCTCAGGGGCCCTCAGAGTCTCTTTCGAGGGTTGGAGTGGACTCCGTTTTCGAGGGTCTCGTTAACTTGGATCTTCCCTTTGGTAGGTGAACTTCTGTAACTGATAGGATTGTCCACGAGTCCCTTTCGCTGATTCTGAATCTGCAGGCGTCTTGGGGCAGGGTGGTGCCCTGGGCTCCCGCCGTCACCCCAGGGTCACCCCGGGATGCCGACCCTTGGGGAAGGGGGCCTCCCCTCACTGGTGCTCCTGAGGGTGGAAACCACTCCTGATTCCTGCTCCGACTAATCCCTCCTCCCTCCGGGGTCACACGGAGCCCCTCCTCCCTCACCTGTCACACTGAGCCCCTCCTCTCTTAAGTGTCACATTGAGCCTCTCCCTGACCCCCTCACTTCAACCACCTCTTTACTCACATGTCCTATTAAACCCCTTCCACTCATGTGTCACGCTGAGCCCCTCCCCCATTCCTGTGTCATATGGAGTCCCTCCTCCCCATGTGTCACACTGACCCTCTCTCCAACTCTTGTGTCACACTGATCCCCTCCCCCATCATGTGTCACACTGAGCCCCTCCTCACTCACCTGTCACACTGACACCCCCTCCGTGTGTCACACTGAGCCCCCCCATGTGTCAAACTGAACCCCTCCCCCATTCCTGTGTCATATGGAGTCCCTCCCCCACTCATGTGCCACCTAGGTCCCCTCCTTCACACACGTGTCCTACTGAGGGTCCCCTCACTCTTGTCACACGGACCCCTCCCTCCCTGGAATCGCGTAGCCCCCCTCCACCAGCGTGCTACGTCAAGTCCCTCCCCCCCAGTAGCCAACACTGAGCCCTCCTGCACTCACGTGTCACATGGGGCCCTTCCCCTTCTCAGCTGTCACACACAACGTCCTCCCAACGTGTGTCACACTAGTGCCCTCCACTCACATGTCACACGAAGTCCTTCACTCTTGCGTGTGTCCTACTGACCCCCTTGTCCACTCCCGGGTTACGTACGGTCTCTTCTCTACCCATGTGTCGCACCAACCCCTTCCTTGACCACGATACACCAAGCTCCACCCCCACTCGTGTGTCGTACGGAGTCGCTCTGGGGGACATTCAGTTGTCCCGCTGGGTCCCTGCCCTACTCCTGTGTCACATGGATCCCCCCACCCCTGTGTCACACGGAGCCCCTCCCCCACCCCATGTCACTTGGACCCCCCCCCCCCCCCCCCCCCCCCCCCCCCCCCCCCCCCCCCCACAAGCCATCCCCAGTTCTCCTTAGGGCCCGAACTCCACGCCCTAGAGCTTTTCCTCCGTGTGCCCTTTAGGGATATTTACATCGTTATGTCATTCATTCCAGAGCAATGACATTATTGACCTCTTCCTACGTGCCAAGCTCCATGTCTGTGGGAACGTGTGTTGATTGTGTCAGTGGTTGGTGAATTTATGGCGAGGTCTGCATCGGGGACAAGGTGGTCACGGGGTCAAGGAAAATGTGCAGGAACAAGGGAAGCTCTTGCCTTAAAAACAACTTTATTGAGGTATTTACGTACATGCAGTCCACTTTCTAAAGCGTACGGATGCTGGTTTCTCATATTCACGGATATGTGCAACCATCAACACGTTCAATTTTGGAAGGTTGTCGTCACCACTAGACAAAGAAACCCTAGGGCCGTTAGTTACTACCCCGATCCCCCCCTTCCCCTCTCCCCTCCCCCAATCCCAAGCAACATCTACTTTCTGTCCCAGGGAAACCAAGCCCCGTTGGGCTCGGTGACCCCTCACTGGCCTCCCAGGGTGCCCGGGGGCCCATTTCACAGATGCAGAAAGCGAGGTGGGATAGGCGCCCCAGAGTAAGAAGTCACGGGAGGGTGGGATCAGACCCCCGACGCGCACACACAGCTCCTGCGCCAGCAAAGGGCGTGCCCCTCCCGTGTCCCCAGCCTCTGTGACTTGGCCAGTCCCCATAGTCTCCTGGGGCAGGGCGAGGCAGGGCGAGGCAGGGCGAGGCAGGGCGAGGCTGGGCGAGGCAGGCAGGTCTCACGGTGCCGCAGGTCCCCAGCGGCGCGCGGTGCCGCCTGGGCCGGCTGTCCCTTGCTGTCCCTGCTCTGACCACTAACAGCAGGCACCCCACTCGCCCTCCGGGGGGCTGGCACTGTGCTTCCCGGAGGAGGGTTGCGGCCGTAGTCAGTAGGTGGGGGGTGAGAACGGCTCCATACAGGAGTTGACGCACAGTTACCCAGCTCCTATATGGCGCCTTTCCTCATCCCCTTCAACCACATGCAGCCCCCGGGCCCTCCTCTGCACCCCCGGCTGCACAGGGGTGTCCTCCAGCTGGCCGCTGTCCCACCAGCCTCTTCCCGGCATGCTCCTCTCTCTCTCTCTCTCTCTCTCCACCAGCTCCCCAAGTTCCTGGAGGTTAAGGCCTGGGCCATCTCTGAGGCCCCCCTCCTCGGAGGGGAAGGCTGAGGTTCCAGTGGGATACTCTCCAGGGCTGGGCCCAGGGCCACCTTCTGAATTAGAGCAGACAGACCAGAGGTGGGCAGGACCAGCTCTGGGGCCTCTTCCCATTGACGGGCCCGTGGCTGTGCGCCCACCGGAGAACCTGTGCCCTGGGTTCCCAGGACTGGGGGGCGGGGCAGAGCAGGTCTGCCTTCTCCTACTGCTATGGAGGAGGGTCTCCTCGAGGGGTCTTAGCCTCTACCCAGGACTCTTTCATGACCAGGAGGCTGAGGCCCCTCATGGGCGACTGCATACTCTCTCCTTGACATCCCCCCACCCTTCGACGCATCCCAGCTTCCCAAGGATCCCTAACTCTGGTCCTGGAAGCTATCACTAGGTGATAGCTCTTTCCTTGTCTAAGCCGGGTGCCCCAGGGCGTTAGACCAGTGTCCCCCTTGGCCACGGCCATTGTCTCTTGCATCCTCTGCTGACTCGGCTTCCATGCATGGCTGAAGGTGACTCCCGCCAAGCCCCTGTGCTGCTTGGAGTCATTAACCCATTAACCTGCCGTGGCAGCCAGCCCCGGTGCACGCGTGGGGTGGGCAAGGCAGAGGAGGCCTTGTCCACAGCGGGAAGCCATTAGAGCAGGTCAGGAAAGGCCGTGGCTCTCCCCGCCATCCCCCCAGCTCCTCTTCCCTCCCCTGCCTCCTTCCTTCTCCCCCCCTTCTCCCCAGTCTTCCATGGCGTCCGGAAGCCCTTCCCGTGGAGGCTGTTGTGTGTCGGGTTGGGTGTTGGAGCAAGGCACGGCACGTAGAAGATCGAAGTCCCATCCTGAAAGGCTAGGGTGTTGGCCAAGGAAGGGCCTTTGTGCCACTCAGGGATGCTCTGGGAAGTGGGAAGTACCTGACGTGTGGTGGGCGGGTGGTTCTCGGGCCCCCCTGGGCATCGGCTCTCTGAGGGCCGGGGCCCTGAGTCTGCGTGCTCGATGAGCCGTCTCTGTGAGTCTGTTGTGGGAGGCCCGAGGCCTCACTTTCAGAAATGCCCTTTTGGAGGTGGTCAGCACACGGTACTTGTCTTCCCTGCTGAGCACTGAGCAAGCGGGCCGCAGCCCGAGGTCTGCCTGTTCATTCCGGCCTCTCTCTTCCAGGGCCGCCTGTCGGTGCCTTGGGGCCGAGCTAAGCTGACCTTCGTCGGAAGCCTGGCTTTCGGCTGCCTGGGTGTCCATGGGATCCTAGATCGAAGGCGTTTCAAAAGCATATCGTGGGTTTGTTCTGGAACACCCCCCGTTCGGGGGTCAGGATGTGGGTCACTGTCTGGGCCCAAGATGCCCTCGTGGTGGCGGTCCCCTGGGGGGGGGGTGGGGACAAGGTAGGGCTACGTTCCTTCTCTCACTTTGGGAGTGGGTCGGGGCTGTCCCCGTGGGCGGCCAGGGGACGTCATGCTTCTGCGGGCTGAGCTCCTGTCACACCCCCTTGTGTGGGGGCCCCTGACTGGACCTGCGGCTGCCCGCGGGAGGGGGGGGCCTGTCCACACTTGGGCGGTGAGTGGTTGTCAGGTGCGCTGTCGCATGTTTGAGAAACAGGCTTGGCCTGAGCCAGGCCTGAAGGCTAGGGGTTGGGGCGGGAGGGGAAGCTAGGTGACAAGAGAGGTTGATAGCCTTACCTGGGGCGGAACCTGGGGCTCCCCCGGGTCCCCGTTAGAGCTCACTGGATGCCAGTGCTGTTGGGAGGCGGGAGGTGCTCATTCAGGCCCGTGTGCCTGAGTGCTGGGGACCACCGTCCAGAGAAACCACGTGCTTGTCTATGCACCTCTTTCGTGGGGTTCGTGATGCCATAACCCATCCAGCACGTCACTTAATACTAACTTTCTTTCTTTTTCTTTCTTTCTTTCTTTTTTTTTTTTCAGGAGGAAAATGGTTTGTATTCTGTTTTTTGTTTTTTTTTAACTCTTTCTAGGACGGAAGGGACGTGATCACCCAATGATTTTGCCTTGTCAGTGGCTCTTCTAGGCGTGGGGGCTGCCTCTGTTCTCTGTCAATGGGCATAAGCGCCCCTTGGTTGGATTGTGGCAGGGGACACAGGGAGGCCAGGACACCTCCGTCTGCTGGCGTGGGAGGCGGAGACCACACTGTGCCAGCAGCCCCGTTAGTCCACATGCGTGTGTGTGCGTGTGCAAGTGTGTGTGCCCGTCACCATGCGTGAGTGTGTGAGCTTCAGTGGGCGTTGGGCCGCTGCACTGTGGGGCAGGACCCGGGCTTCAGGCACGTGAAGGGTCACCTGTCTACCCCCCAGTCACCTAGGGCAGCCCCTTCCGAGCAGGCACACAGGTTGCCTGCGGGCCCAGCCTTGGGAACCCCTGGGGGCAGCCTGAGCTAGGGGCCGGCGCTGGGAGTGACATCCCCGTGGGTCCCGCCCCAAGACAGGTCACCACCACCAAGGAATTTGAGGGCCTCCAGAAGTGCCATCGGAGGACAGAGGGGATTTTAGGAACCAGGGGCCTTTGGACATTGTGTCTTGCTGACCCTGAAACCCCCCTCTCCTCTCGCGACCCCCACTTGATGACAGGAAAAGGCAGGGAGACTGGCTGCCATTAGCCAGGGCCACCAGGCGAGTCGGGATCAGGGCCACTGACGGAGATGCTGGGGTCTTGCTGCTGAGCCTTTGGCCTTAGGACCCAGTTGTGGCCTCTTGGGGCCACTGTCAGGGGAAGATGGCAGGTGGGCAGACAGACAAACAGACGTGGCTCCTAGGGCACCATGATGTCAGCTGTTTGAGGGGGTTGTTGCAGGGCCCCGTGACAGTGGCAGAGTGCGGTGGGCACAGCAGGGGTGGAACAGCCCACGGTGACAGAGCAGAGGCCACCAGGGAGGGTTCCCAGTCCCGGCTTTGTCCGTTCCTGACTCTTCTGCAGCCACCAGCAGGTTGCCTGCCCTCTTTGGGTCTTGGTTCCCCTACGTTTATCCTGATTAAGGCTCCTAAGAAGTCCACGCACAGGGGCTGCGGTGGAGGACAGGAGCCCTGAGTGCTGGCTGTGCCGAGCACTTCTTCTGTGAGCCTTGAGTCCTCATAGTGGCCCTGCAGGGTCCAGCGACAGATGAGGAAACTGAGGCAGGGGGAGGGGTGTGCAGCCGGCCAGCGGGGATCGGGGTGGGGATGCATCGCCGAGCCCCTGGCTTTGCACTTGGGGATCCTGACCATGATCTCTTGGTGCTGCTATCAGGGGTAGATGCCTCGGATGGATGGATGGGTGGGCGACGGCCAGTCGCCCCTGGGGACCAGTGAGGGCGCAGAACGTGAGCCCCGCGTGCCGCCGGAGAGCCTGCAGAACTCTGGGCGTCAGTGAGGGACATGGTTTTCTTTAGGATGGGGTGAGGAGGGGAGGGCCAGTAAGGGAGACGGGGTGTCAGACTCCTGCAGAGCCCCTGACCTTTGAACCTGAGATCTGCTTGGTGATCTCATGGTGCCACCGTCACGGGCAGAGTCAGGAGCAGATCCCGACTTGGTGGGAGGGGTGCATGGCATGACAGGTGAAGGTCCAGGCCATGCAGGGGGTGGTCCCAGTTTTTTCCACCACGCCCCAGCTGCCCGGTGTGGAAGGTAGGGGCAGCTCTGTTCTTGGGGGTCAGAGGCTGCCACTGGATGGGGAGCTGAGGCCAGGCAGGGTGTGTGGGACTGTGGGCTGAATGAGTGAGTGAGTGCCGTCCTCCCTTCTGCGTTCCCCCTGGAGCCCCCCCCCCCCGCCCTGCCCTTTCCCCCAATAGCCATTATGCCACTTCCAGGGCACTGTGACCTTGGCCTCCACTGAGAGTGGTCTCATGTAGGCAGAAAGGCCCAGGCAGGAGATGAGACTCCACCCCCAGGGGGAGGCAGCTCCCGGGGTCCCACCCCCATCCCAGCTTGTGTTCCTGGCATGTGGTGGGGCCTGTTTTGGGGGAGGGCCAGACTCCCCCTTTCCACTTGTCCCCCTCCTCCATCCTGCCCTACCTGTCCTCCACCTTCAGAACAAACCACAGAGTCAGATAATCTTTTATTTTGCTTTATTTTAGGGGTGGGAAGGTGGCGGGGGGGGGGGTCTCCTCCCCGTGGCAGAGAGCGGCGGTCTGGTAGGAGCTGGCTTAGCACAGTCCGCTGGCTGGTTGGGGCTTTCCTCAGTCTCTCTTGGCCCCCCCCCCCCCCACCCGCTGTGGACCTCCGGGCCCCTGTGCTGTCGGCGCCGGGAGGGGAGAGGGAGCCCCACCAAGTGAGGTCGCCCCCTCGGTGTCCTGGGAGTCCCGGGGACTCTCGAGGACGCAAGTTCGGTGAGTACTGGTACGTCGGACGTTCTGTGGAGAGGAACCGTCCAGGTAAGGGCAGAGCTCAGGGCCAGGCAGAGTCAGCGTCAAGGGAGCTGAACCGGAGGGTGGAGGGTGGGCTGGCTTTGCAGGGGGGTGGGCTGGCTTTGCAGCAGGGTGGGCGAGGGAGGTGCCACGGCGCTCCACGAGGTGTGAGCGCGGGTGGGGGGTGGGGGCGGGGGGATGGGGGCCCAGGGGAGCAGCGGCACCGGCGGCGGAGGGAGAAGAAGTCAGTGGAGCCCCCGAGGTCAGTTTCCCAGGGTGGCTCATGGTGGCCACCCGTCACTCTGGGGGGGCGGGGGGGGCGGGTCCCCGGCCCCTGCTTGCTTGGCTGCGTCTGCTGTGCCTGAGTCTTCACCTGGCCTTGGGTCATGGGGTCGTCTGCTCACCACTGCTGTCTCCCTCATTGACGTCACTCCGGGCTGCAAGCCTGGGACCCCGGGCAGTTCAGACGGGACTGTGGTTGTGTGGCCCTGAGCCGGCTCTCTGGGTCTCTGATGGTCGGATAGCCCGTTGCTGTTGCCACAGACGCCGCCGCCCTTCTCGAAATGTTTGCCCTTCTCGAGGGGGTTCCCCTTGGGTCAGGAGTGGCAGGAGTGGGGCGGGGGCCGTCGCCGGATGCGAGCGAAGCAGGCCGAGGCACGGGGAAGGCTGGAAGGAGACTCGGTGGTGGTGGTCGGGCGCGGGGCGGAGGAGCGGAGGGCTTCACTCGGGGCTCGCGTCGTCCTCGCCAGCCGGTGGCTCCTCCATCCTCGCGCCCTCCGGGGGCTGGCCCGCCGGCGTGTAGACGGCGGTCAGAAAGCGGATCAGGGCCCTGGCCGCCTGCTCCTGGCCCAGGGGGGTGGGCCGCCCGCCGGCGCCGCCGAGGGCCCGGGGCAGCTGTCGGCTCAGGAAGGCGAGGACCTCAGAGGGCGCGGGCAGGTGTCGGCGGGGCCGCAGGGCCGCCTCGCGCACGTCGCTCTCTGGCTCGTCCTGCGAGGTGTCTTGCAGGCCGTCATGCAGGCCACACTGACGGTAACGTTGCAGGTCGTCTTGCAGGGCTTCTCGCGAGACGACATCCTCATCGCCGACGTGCAGCTCCAGGCGGCGGGGCCCTCCCGGGAGGGGGCGGGCGCCCCCCGGGGGGCCGACTCTGACCCCGAAGGACTCGCACAGCATCAGCCAGAAGCCGGGCGCGAACCGCAGGCCCCGGAGGGTCAGGGGGCGCAGGGCCCGCTGGGGGCCCGGGAGCAGCCCGCCCAGCTCCTCGGCCGGGACGGCGCTGGTGCCCACGGGGCGGGGCGCCTGGGCGAGGAGCTGAGCCGCGGCGGCGGTGGCGATGCCGCTGTCCGCGAAGAGGGCCGCGGCCTGGCCGAGGCGCAGCCAGCGCCTGGGCGGCCGGGCCAGCGCCGGGGGGGGCGGGCCGCGGGGAGAGGCGGCGCTTCAGCCTCAGCAGCACGAGGAGGGCCGCCACGGCCAGGGTGTCCTTCCAGAACAGGAGGCCGCGGAAGAAATGCAGAAGGACCGCCCTGATCTGGGCCACGCTGAAGTGGGCGAGGAAGCTGTTGAGGATTTGGTCGATGGGTATCAGGGCCAGGAACTCTTGCTGCAGGTTCCGCCCGGTCGGCGCGTCCTGCTTAGGTGCGTCTTCGTTCTCCTCCTCCTCCTCCTCCTCCTCCCCGGAGTCTAGCGACTGCTCCCGGGGGGCGCCCCCCGTCGCGAACGGCGGCCTTGCCCGGGCGGCGGTGTTGCGCCGGCAAGGCCGTCGGTTGAGGTTTCTCGCGGGCGGCAGAGGCCGGCCCCCGTCTTGCTCGGGGCGCTCCATGACGTCGAAGTGGAAGTGTGAGAAGAAGAAGACCCAGTGGCCGGGGAGAAGTACGGTGAGCCTGTCATTATTCAGAGAGGCTAGATCCTCTGTGTTGAGAAGGATCATGATGGGCTCCTCGGTGTTCTCCAGGTAGCGGCACCATACCGTGAAGGCAGCCCTTATTGGAAGGATCTTCATCTCCAGTTGAGAGTAGGCCACTTCGATAGCCGAGATGTTGCGCGAGTAGAAGGCGCAGGAGACCCTCTTGCCGGTTTGGTCGTCTATTTGGACGAGGGAGGCGTGCAGAGCCGTCTTGGTGGCTCCCGTTTCCAAGTAGAAGGGGTTCTGCGGCTTGGGGTGGTGCAGGAGGGGCGCCTTGCGGAAAGCCCGCTTCAGGCACTCGAAGGCCTCCTGCTCCTCGTCCCCCCAGGAGAACGCGTCGCTGGTCAGCAGCTGCCGGGCCAGCGGCTCCGCGATGCTGGTGAAGCGCTCCACAAAGTGCCGGTAGGGGAAGATGAATTCGATCAGGTGTTGCAGGGACTTCTTAGAGCCAGGGGTGGGGTAGCCTGTCACGGTGGTCACAATCCTCTTGTTTAGCTTCACCCCTTTGGGGGTTATGACGAACCCCAGGAACTCGACGGTGTGTCGGTGGAACTGGCTTCTGTCCAGGGAGCAGTAGACGCGGTGGTGGCGGAAACGCACCAGGACTTGTCGCACGTGTTGGAAGTGCTCCTCCTGGCTCATGGAGTAGATCAGGACGTCCTGCCCGTAGGAGAGCACGAAGTAGCCTAGCATGTCCTTTAGGATAAAGTGGACCACGTCCTGCGGGATGGTAGGGTCTGAGGATAGCGGGAAGGGCTGGTAACTCTCTGTCTCTTGAGGCTCGAACCCAAACGCCGTTCTCCATACATCTTCCGCTTGGCGAATGCTCGCGCTTTCCTCCACGATGGTGCCCCGCAGCTCCAGCTTTGTGAACCATGTCGCTCCGTGTAACTGGTCGAACAGTTCTGGGATCATCTGTACGTAGTCCTGTCTGTTGGTCAGCATGTCCTGCGGGTCCCAGTATTCATCCCGCGGCCTGGCACTTTCTTGCACCCTGGCACCCACAGGTTCCCACGGCGCGATGGAAGGACATTCGTAAAAGGTCTCGCTGTGATCACTGTCTCCAGCCTGCTGAAGCTCAGAGGGCTCTGATTCAGAAAGATCATCGGATCCGTCTGAGCTTGGCTGGTCGGAAGTCTCATCATCTGCTTCCTTCGGGTTAAACACGTCGGCCAGGTCGGAGTACAGGGGCGGCAGTCCGGGCAGCAGGCTTATGGCATGCCTTTCCAGCGCGATGCATGGCGGGGGCGGGCGGAAGCACTTCTGCAGACAGTAGGGAGAGTGGAAGGTGCAGCGGCCTTTGATCCAGTCGACTTCGGGGCTGTGGGTCCTGAGCCAGTTGACGCCTAGTATCACGGAGAAGTTGGGGGACGGAACGATGTCGAATTCGATGGGCTCCTGGTGGTTCTGGTGAATGCACACCAGGGGCTCCGTGTGGAGCCAGACAGGTTCGTTGCCGACCAGGGAGCCGTCCACGCTTTGGACCATCTGCGGATAGGGCTTCTCGTAGAGCTCGACGTAGTGCTCTTGGGCAAACCTCTCATCCATGTAGTTGCCGCCTGCCCCCGAGTCCACCAGGGCCTGAACCGCGACACTGTGGTAGGGGTTCACTCTGATCAGGAGCAGCATGAAGAGATGGTCGCGGCTGATGACGGGGCGGCGGTCACGGGACAGCCAGCTGCTCACCATCCACCTCTCTGGGGCAGGTGAGTCGACCCAGGTCAGGTTCCGCGGGCGGGCCTCTGGGGGCAGCCTGAGCATTGCCCTCCTCTCTGCCAGCTTCTCTTCGATCTGCAGGACGAGCACAATCAGGCTGTCCAGCGAGTCCGGCTGAGGGACCCTGAACAGATAGTGCCGGATCTCCTCGTTGAGCCCCTGGCACAGGTGGGCTTGCAGGACCTCATCCGACCAGCCCAAGGTGGGTACCAGGCCCTGGAACTCGTTGATGTACTCCGTGGCGGTGCGAGTCCCCTGCCTGATGTTGAACATGGCGTCTTCCGCCACACGCAGTGCCTGTCGGTACTCGAACATACCTGACATGGCCTCTAGGAAGGCCGGGAAGTCGTCGATCAGGGGGCTGCCTTCTTGCACCAGCGCTGTGGCCCACTCTAAGGCCATGCCCGAGAGGTGACAGATGACGTACCCCACTCGCAGCCGGTCGTTGCAGAACATTCTCGGGTAGCTCTGCAGGATCAGCTGGCAGAGCACGATGAACTCGTGGTATTCCCTGCGATCGCCAGAGAAGCGGGACGGGACGGGCAGTTGGCCTGCGTGGATTCCTTTCATCAAGATCTCTTCCGCCACTCTCTGTTGCTCTCTGAGGTCTTGCATGCGGAGGTACAGCGAGATGATGGATCTCACCGTGGCCATGAACTCCGAGGTCTCGGAATCCTCCTCGAGGCGCCCCTCCTCTCTCGTGCTGGCCAGGTCAGTGTCGTCGGCTTCCTCGTCTCGGGCTCCCCATGGGTCGTCTGATGCTCCTTCCATCCCGCCAGGTGCCTCGCTGGATGGATCCCCCACTTGCTGACGTGAACCATTGCGTGACTCCTCCAGGTCTTGGAGTAGGTCATTGGGTGGATCCTTTATTTCCCTACGTGGGCCACTGGATGGCCCCTCCATGTCTTGGCGGAGATCAATGGGCAGCTCTTTCATTTCTTGGGCCGGGCCCCCGGCCGGCCCCTCCGCCTCCCTCGCGCCGCTGCCTGATGTCTCCACGGTGGTGTTGGATGAGCCCTCGGAGGACTCCATTTGTTTTGATGATGGATTCTTACGCTCCATCATCGTCTCAAATGAGTCTTCAGAGGGTTCTATCATTTCGTCGGATGGAAAGGAGTGTTCTCTGAAGACTGGTAAGGTTGTGACGCGTCCGGTCAGCGACTGGGACCGCAGCGATCAGAACCTGGGAGTGGGAGGCGTGGGGTGGGGGGGGGGTAGTAAAGGCAGCTGTTTAGGGACTCACGGGGTCAAGGTTAGGTTCTCTGGGCCAAATCAGATGCCCGGCTCATCAGAACAGAGAGAAACTGGGGAGAGCCTCCCATGCCCAACTTAGGGAGCCCCAGGGAGAGAATATCTGTCCGCCCCTGACCTTCTCCCTAGTCTCCTAGGCTTACTGGGCCTATCTGGCCCGCCTGCTTCCCCCCCACGGCTGTGAGAAATTCACAGCCCATAAATTCTGTGAAGCAGTAGGCCCAGAGCGGCCGCCGTGGCAGGCAGGCAACCTGGCAGGATGCGCTGGCCGCTTCATCTGCCCCTGGCATACGTGCCTGGTCAACCCTCCCTCCCTTCTCTGGTCACCCAGAAGTCACAGAGGTCATATGTCAGTGCCATCCCGGAGCAAGCCCGCCCCCCCCCCCCCCCCCCCGGTTGTGAGGTGGGAATCTCTAGCTAGCTGATGCCAACTGTTTAACAAGGTCAGGGGAAGGGGGGGTGGGTGGAAATGGGCAGGTTGGCCCCAATCCCATCAGTTGGGTCAGCAGCCAAAAATAGCTCTCACTTCCTCCCTCAGATTCACAGTAGATATTGGGCTGGTGCTGGGGGAAGGGCAGATAGAGACAGTTGGCTTTCATTTCTTCCCCGTACACGTCTACAAAAACCCTACTGTGCGCCAGAGACTTGCACGCGTGTGACTGGGTTCTAACTCAAATGTTTGGCTGATTTCTCTTACTCTTTATTCAGTTTCCAATGTCCGCATCTCTGAGCTGTCAGGGAGATCTGCAGATCCTGTCCCCGCCCCTCCTAAAACTGCCACTTTCCCAAGATCAGCCTCTCTGTGGGAGGGGGGTTCAGGGATCAATTCTGCGTGTGCAGACATGTGTACATGCCCCTCCGGTCTTACCAGGCAGGCTGGTTTTTCCCTCTAGCAGACCACCCTCCCCATCACCCCCCCCCCCACCTCGGTGTCTCTAGTAGAGCTGGGGTAGTGAGTAAGGGGTGGGACAGGGAAGGGCATGAGGTGTCTCTGACCTCTAATTGTCTTGGAAGGGAATTTTGAAAGTTGAGTCATGGGTGGTTTTAGTGGGCTGAGGCTGAATTTAAAGCGATGTTTTGGTTTGGGGTTATTTGCACATTTCTTCTCCGCTGGGAGAGCAAATTGAATTCTGGTTATCCGAAAGATTAGTTCTGTGGTTACCACTCTGTCTACATTTAACACCTTTTGTTACTTGTCAGTTTCCTTCTTAGCCACGGGGCCCATCTATTAGGAAAAAAAAAAAAAAAAGCATTCCCTCATTGGCTAAAATCCAAACTTCCCTACAAGATACGCGATTCTGATCTGCTGTTTCTCAAAATTAAGTACGTTCTTGTTAGCGTGACTGTTAAATTCGATCCTGCAGAGCCTCTGATTAAAAGGTTTTATTGTTTATTTACTGTTCACAATATGAAATCCAAACCTTTTAGCGTAAAAATTCCTGACACAGAAATTCACCAAAATCATTTCTTGGCTAAAATGTAAAGGCCTTAGAATAATAAATTCTGCACATGTCATTCCTCAAGGTAGAGATTACATTTTTTACCATGATGCACCAGTTATGTATAATCACCATCGTCATCATCGCGTCACCATTGACATCTTCACCGTCACCATCATAACCATCGCCATTGTCACCATCGCCGCCGTCACCATCGCCATTGTCACCGTCACCATCGCCATTGTCACCATTGCCATCGTCACCATCGCCATCATTACCATCACCACCGTCACCATCGCCGTTGTCACCATTGCCACCATCACCATTGCCATTGTCACCATCGCCATCGTCACCATCGCCATTGTCACCATCGCCACCATCACCATTGCCATCGGCACCATCGCCATTGTCACCATCACCATCACCATCGCCATTGTCGCCATCGTCACTATCACCATCACCATCGCCATTGTCACCATCGCCATCATCACCATCACCAATGCCACAATATATACATAGCACAGTACCTACATTAACTCATTTGTCCTCGTTGAAGTCCTATAAGGCATTTGCTATAAAGTACGATTCCAAGTTCCTAATGTAAAGTTCTGATTGAAATACAAAATTTGACTAATTCATCTGCAGACTCATCTATTAGAAATCAAAATCTCCTTACATCTCTTAAAACCCTTTATTGGCCAAAACTTAAAACTTGAAAATTTGAATTGGCTGAAATTTAAATTTTAAAATGGAAAAATTTGAGTTGGCTAAAATTTAAAATTTCAGATATAAAATCTGTGCATGTCTTAAAACTGTTGAAACCCTTTATTGGCTAACATTTAAAATGTGTTGGCTAAAATTTTAAATTAAAATTTAAAATGAAATCTATCTCTCTTAAAACCCTTAAAACCCTTTATTGGATAAAATTTAAAATTGAAAAATTTAAGTTGGCAAAAATTTAAAATTTTAAACATGAAACCTGTATAGGTCTTAAAACTTTAAAAACATTTTATTGGCTAAACTTTCAAACAAAATTTTAGGGGCACCTGGGTGGCTCAGTCGGTTGGGTGTCTGACTTTGGCTCAGGTCATGATCTCACCATTCATGGGTTCGAGGGCTGTGTCCGGCTCTGTGCTGACGTCTCAGAGCCTGGATCCTGCTTGGGATTCTGTGTCTCCCTCTCTCTCTGCCCCTCCCCTACTCACACTCAGTCTCTCTCTCTCTTCTCTGTCAAAAATGAATAAACATTTAAAAAATTTTTTTAAAAACTTAAAAATTTAAGTTGGCTTAAAGTTAAATCTTAAAATTGAAAAATTTAAATTGGCTAAAATTAAAAATTTCAAATATAAAATCTATATCGCTCTTAAAACTTTAAAGACTCTTTACTGTTTAAAATTTTAAATATAAAATCTCAGTATGTCTCTTAAAATCTTTAAGACCCTATATTGGTTAAAATGTAAACTCCTTAGCCAGATAATTTAAAAACTAGATTATACCCTTAAAAAAAATTTTTTTTTTATGTTTACTTATTTTTGAGAGAGAGACAGAACACAAGGAGGGCGGGGCAGAGAGGGAGACACAGAATCCCAAGCAGCCTCCAGGCTCCAAGCTGTCAGCACGGAGCCTGAGGTGGGGCTTGAACTCATGAACGGTGAGATGGTGACCTGAGCCAAAGTCAGACACTTAACCGACTGAGCCACTCAGGCACTCTTAGATTCTGCCCCCCCCCCTTTTTTTTTTTTTTTAATATTTTTTAACGTTTATTTATTTTTGAGACAGAGAGAGACAGAGCATGAACGGGGGAGGGGCAGAGAGAGAGGGAGACACAGAATCTGAAACAGGCTCCAGGCTCTGAGCAGTCAGCACAGAGCCCGACGCAGGGCCCGAACTCATGGACCGCGAGATCGTGACCTGAGCCGAAGTCGGACGCTTAACCGACCGAGCCACCCAGGCGCCCCAATTCTGCCCCTTTTAATATAAGTCCATACGTCTTAACATATTTACAGATCTGATGATATAACTGATTAAATCATTCACCTTTCTTGTTTTCAATCTAAAATCTAATACCCTTGGCATGTTACAAAAACCTGATCTTCATATGCTTTAGCATCAAAGGTCAAACTTTTGTCAGGATACATAAAAGTTGTCCCGTAACTGCTCTATTCAAACTTACGAAAGTTTCTTTTCATTGCTTCTGATATCAAGTTCCAATCACTTAGCATAAAATAAAAAGTTTTACCGTGTAATGTATCTGCAAACTGATGGATATAAATCCCCAAATCTTTCCAGGCCACTTCTTAAACTTAGTTTTGAAGTTTACTGGCTTAATTCCAAGCCTCTAAGCATTATATAAAAAGTTGACCGTGTCATTCCTCAAAATAAAAGGTCGCACTTCCTTGCAAGGTACACGAATTTGGTCTTGTAATTTATGCTTAATGCCTTATAAGATCGCTTAATCACCTATGAGATAAGATCTAAACTCCTTAGCAAAATATACACATATTGCTCTCTGATGTCTGCAGACTACTCTTATCAAACACAGAAATCTTAGCATGTCACTCTCTTAAAATCTCTTAATGGCCCAAATCCAAATTCCTTAGCACAGCACAAATATGTATTCCCGTCGTTCCTCAAAATAGGTCCAAACTCCTCAGCGTGGTATGTAAACTCAGTCATAGAACCTCTGCCTAAGACCTGCCCCGCGTCTATACTAACTTGCTATAAATGATCCGGTTGGTTCAGCATAAAGTGCAGACAGGGCGCACTTGGGCCGAGGGGTACCTTCTCTGAGCTGCCGATGCAAGCTCTTTATCTGGTTCATCAAATCCAGACACCTTAGCATAAAATACATTTGACCCGCTAATTCCCCCGCAGACGAAACTCTCATCAGTCACTCCTTAAAACCCTTTACTGGCTAAAATCCAGCCGCCTCTGCATGAGGGTTCAAAAATGAGATCATATCCCTCCCCAAGATGAAATGCTCTCACATAAAATCACATCTCCTTGGCATGTTATAAAAATCTGATCATATTATCTTTACCATAAAAACCCAGTCTTCTAGCTCCGCCAAAATGCATAAGTTTGATCATGTAACTCCCAATTTAAGACGTTCCAAGGTTTCTGCATTGCCCGTAACATAACGTCCCAACTACTTAACACAAAATGCAACATTTTACCATGTAATTTATCTGCAGACTGGTCTATAAAAAAAACCCAAATCTCATCCCGTCATTCCTGTGAACCCTTCATTGGCTTAAATCCAAACTTATTAGCATGATATAAAAATTCGATCTTGTCATCCCTTAAAATAAAGTTCACACTTCCTAGCACGGCATATAAAATTTGATCCTGTAATTCCTTCTTAAAATCTTAACAGTGTCTCTTAATTGTGAAATTATGGAATAAAAGTCCAAATTCTTAGCACAAAATGTGAATTTTATTTTGTAATTTCTCTGCATAGTATTTATCAACCACAGGAAACTCTTCCCATGTCACTCTCTAAGAACTTTTCATTAGCTAAAATCAAATTTCTAGGCATGGACAGAACTTCAGTCAAGTTAGAGCCTCAAAATAAATTTCAAATTTCTTTGCGTGTTCCCAGCGTTGATCATATAACTCTTACGATTGGAGTTTTTCAGTTTTGGTGTTGACATCCGTCAAACCTCTGAAAGCCAGACATTGGCACCCCTCGAGATATAAAGTGCAAAGGTTTTTGCAGGATACTTAAATTCGTGGCTGTTGCTTTTGTATTTACAGTTTTTCAATGTTCCCTGTGTTACAAAGTCCAAAGCTGTTAGCCTTAAAATACATTTTTTCACGTTTTTTTCCTGCAGATTTATCTTCCACAAGCAAAAATCTCACCATCACATTTCTTAAGACCCTTTGGCAAGAATCCAGACTCCTTAGCATGATATAAAAACTGGTTCTAGTCACTCCTCAAAATAAAGACCCCCCCCTCCCCCACGCCACATCTATTCCTAGAATCCCGCTTAAAATCTTTTCCTCTATTTTCATCACTAACAACATATATCAACATCTCAGTATCTTCAATCACGGTGTTTGTAAAACCTTGCGAATTTCACGTCTAAGGCATAAAATCCAAATGCCTGAGCATGAAACGAAAATTGGACCAGATATTTGTTGCATTAAGAAAATCTTTACACTTGCTCTTCAAGTGCTTAGAAAATAAAGCTTCAGCTCCTTTGCACGAAAGCAACAATTTTCACCCTCCCAAATTTCTAGATGCAGTTCTTTGCTCCTTTCACACTTTACTCCTCAAAGACCGGGTTTCTTCCTTCCTGCCTCTAAACTCATCTTAATTTTAGAGTCCTGGCTCTTTTTATGTTGTTAAGCTAGTCCCTCTGTCTACATTTCATTAATTCATTACAGCAACATGTCCCGATTCTTTTTTCTGGGCCAGGCACTGTGTGCGCTCCCCGACGGGAAGAATTGGAAACAATCTTGCCTTGCAGAACGCCCCTAGCAAGGAGAAAAGGACCACACCCTCATGTCAGATGTCGCACTGGAGGTGAGTGCAGGGTCCTGGGGGGCCAAGATCAGGGATCTCCCTCTACTGCTGGCGAGTGTCTCCTTCGAGGCTCCGCTGGGCTCAGCTGCCTGTCCCTTGGGGAGGACTTTGGGCATTGTTGGGGCATCGTTTTGCAAAGCGGGGGTGCCTCTGCGCCCCCCCCCCCCCGCCACGTCTGGCTTTCTAAGGTGGCTACGGGCTTCCTTCTGACTCCTGCCCTCCAAATGTCCATCTGCTGTAGTTGGAGAGCCCAGGGGCTGCCCTATCTCTTCTCTGGGCTCTCCAGAGGTAATAGTGTTGGTCTGACAAATGTAGCTCGATAAATGCTGAGGTCTCAGACCTCAAGACAATTTCTTGAAGAAATATCTACTGATCTGGCATTTCCCACGTTAGCAAAAAAAAAAAAAAAAAAAAAAAAGAATTAAAAATAAATAAAACTCAGGATTTAGTGCACCTGGTCTGGGTCAGAAGCACCCTTGAGGTCTTTGAGTCGGACCCTCTTCCCCCCGACCCTCATAGACAGACACCCCGGCCTCACCACCTTCAGTGCCCAGAGCCTTCTCGGCCAGGTCAGCTCCCTGCTTGCTGCTGAGCAAGTGGCCCATTGGGTCAAGGCCGCCAGCGTGAGTCTATGAAGGGTTGGGTGGGGGGGGGGGGGGGGGGGGGGGGGGCCAATCCCTCCGCGAATACCTCCTCGTGTCAGCTCACTTGTACAGTAAAGGAAATCTGATTTTAAAAATAGAGCTTGGAAGAGGAGATGTGGGGTATTTAGGAGCAGAGTTGAGCCTGGGGCGGGGATCGGGGGAGAGGTGAGGACAGGGAGGGGGTGTGCAGCCCGAGTTGCTGAGGAGGAAGGTGGAGAGCCTAGAAAGAGGAGACGGGAGGGCAGAGGGGAAACGAGGGACCACGGGGGGGGGGGGTCCTCTGACATGTGCTCCCCTTCCTTTCCTCCCTCTCAGACACCAGCACTGACCCCTGTAGCCTTGGCCTTCTGGGTTGCCAGAATGGTTGTTAGGGCTGGGGCCAGGTGAGGATCCTGGCCTGTCTTGGCCCGCCTCCAGGCTGTCCTCGGAGCCACTTGGGTTTGAGGGACACAGCCACCAGGTCTTGAGGGCTAGGTCCCCTTGAAATAAATGCCCCCCTCCCCCGTTTACTCTCTCCATTGCCCTAGACCTGCTGAGCATCACGACGGGGGGTGGGCACGCAGGGACACCAGCAGGGCTGCAGGTTGGTAGTGATTACTGTGTTAAACTAACGTCGAGGTCAAGATGTGCCCTTGTTACGCCAGGGCCGGGGCTCCTTGGTCTCCTGGCGTAGACCAGTGGTGAGGTCACTCTCCCCACTCTGCTTGCCAGTTGGGACTCCGAGGTGGCTCCCCGAGAGCCCCATGAGGACCTTGGGTGGGTCCTGGGTCCTGTGGACCCCTGTGGACCCCTGTTTGCCTCTTCACCCCCTGCCTTGTGGATTAAGACCACCTGGGCCCTACAGCTGGGAGACCCTTCTCATCTTGACCGAGAGCAGCCAGCTCTGGTTTTTCTTCCCTCTCTTCACCTGGGCACTGGGCCTCAGATGTCACTGGGAAAACAGTCTCTGGGAGGGGGGTGGCCGTGACTCGGGACAGACATGGAGTTACTGCAGAGCTGGGGGTCGCCCCAGGGCTTCTCCAGCCCCAAACCTCTGTGTGTGGGTCCCCATCGAGGCGAGGGGCGGCGCCCCCGACTTAGCAGTAGGCCGGTGGCCGATTCCCTGTCAGCCCTCCCTCCTCCCCGCTGCCTCCTCGCTTGACTGGCAGCTCCAGGGGGCAGCTAGCTGGATCACTCTGCCCAGAATAATCCTGGGAGGGACCGGGAGAGGGGTCACCCATGAGAGTGTCCTTCTTCCTTCGGTTGCCCAAACGGGCCAGACCAATCAGCTGCTCCCCAGGCCACGCTTGCCTTTCAAGGCAAGCGGGCAGAGGAAGGAGCTGGTGCCAGCTGCCCGCCTGGGACCCACGCTCACTTTGAGTGTGACCTTCTCTTTCTGGGCCCTCAGTTTACCCAGAACTGCAAGGAGGGCTTGGGCAGGGGGTGTTCTCACTCTGTTCCTATAGCTCGGGGGTCCTGGGAGGTGCCTGAGGGGTGACCTGGGGAGCAGCGGTAAGAAGAGGGGGTTGGCTGAGCAGGTAGAGCTCAGCGACCCCACCCTGACTCAATTCCGGAAGCTGGGGGGTCCTCATTGCTATTTAAAGATAGTGTTAGAAATTGGGGATCCTCGTACTATCTCATTTAAAGAGAGGTCCCCGCATACAAGTCGTGCCTGGGAGCACAGCCTGGCTGGTCCTGTCTGTGGTTTATCCTGTCTGACCTTGGAGCTGGAGGAGCGGGGTGGTTTCAGTGGGATCTCTTTGGGTCCCTCTGTGCCTGGTGTGGACGGGCCAGGAGCTGTAGGCCTCGGGGCAGAGGGTTCTTGGAGAAGGGGGGTGAGGACTTGGAGGGAGATGAGGGGGGCTTGGCCTCGGTGCAAGTGGAAATAGGGCCAGAGTGGGAGGCAGACTCCTTCCCCAGGGGAGATGGGCCCCTTGTAAGCTGGGAGACACTCCCGACAAGGAAAGGCCTGGGATTATCATGAGGACTCTTGGGACACCTGTTGTAATTGGACGGTCAGCCCTCAGAGGACATTTTCACGCCTGGGTCAGCTTTAATTTCCACACTCGCGCCGTGAGGCAAGCGAGTGTGCCGGAGCCCCAGGGCCGAAGTGACTTGCCCCGGAGCTCTAATTAGCAGTGGCCGTGGCATCGGGAGCGAGACCACGGAGCGTCCCGGCAGCAGCCGGCTGATGAGGGAAGCTAGCGAGGGGTGGGCTGGGCACAGGTGGAGGCGAGTGCCGTCCAGACGGGGGCAGTTAGAATTCATTTATCGAAACCGATGTGTCCCCGGCGTCTGCTCTGTGTCGGGCACGATCCTCGCCGCCTGGCCCGGGACAGAGTTCCCATTGCCCCGCACTGAGAGAGCCCAGGTCAGGAAGGAAGAGACGGTGTGGGAAGTCAGGTGTTCCCGTTTCCACCGTGGAAGGAGAAAGCAGGAACGCGTGCCCTGGGTCGGGGGTGGACAGTGGCCGCTTGGGGACCCCGAGGGAACCTCGGCCTGTTTTCGTTCCACGGCTCAGCCTCGTGACCCGACGGGAGGCCAGACCAGAGGGGGGCCTCGGTGTCTGCCCCCATCGCCCTGAAAAGGTCACGTGGTCGTTGCCAACTCGTTTTGGCTAATTCGGTTGTCGGCAGAGGGACAGGACAGCTGGCCTTGGACCTACTAATTATAGCCGCTCGGGTGTTTGAGCGAGGTACCTAGTCCCCCATGTCATGTTTTTTTTCCTGCAGACAAACGATCCCTTTGACCTTTGTTCCTGAGTGCCGGCCGGCCAAACCCCTGTCCCATGTATTGCCCAGCACAGCGCCCCCCACCCCACCAACAAGCGCCCCCCCTCCACCGCCGGGGGGAGGTCAGCATGGTACCTCCATCCCAAGTCTTACCTTTGATGCGGGTGTTCAGCAGCTCTGATCCTGTCGCCTTGTCGACTGGAATCTGTCTTCTTTCTACAAAGTAATTGGATACATTTATTTCTTTAATCGTGAAAGTCCAGGCCTTGGGACGTGCGTGCACGTTTCCCTGTTCTAACCCCAGCCCGCTCCACAGCCTGCCTTCCTGCTTCCCTCCCAGGCCTGTGTCCCATTCCTACGTTCGGGTATGTCCGTCCTACGTCTTGAGTACTTACTATGTGCCAGACAGCCTGTGAAGGTGTTACTTTTATTGTCCCCGTTTTCCAGAAGAGGAACCTGAGGCTCGGGGGCAAATCTCGAATCGTTCACAGGCCTGACCTCATTCTCCAGCTGGGTCTGCCTGAGGTCGCACCTCCCATGGACGCACAAGCCACCGAGTCCACACTGGTGCTCGTGCTCAGCTCTCCCCCTGGACTCCCGAGCTCTTGGCAAGACCCCTGTTCTTGTCAGACCCCCAGTTGGCTCTCGGCAACTGCACATGAGAGTTGATGTGAGTCTGGGGTCTGGGTCCCTTGTGTGACCCCGAGAAAGACTCTTGTAATTAGCATCTGCCCAGGCTGCTGGCCCTTCCCTCACCTGGGGCCCCGCCCATGGGGGCCCCCGTGGTGTTCTGTCCTGCCCCTGGTGCCGGTGTGTGCTTGCTCTGCCATCCCACCCTCCCTTGGCACACAGTAGGGCTGCAGGCAGCAGGTGAGGCCCGAGGCGGCATCTCCGAGAGGGGGGCTCCGAGAGGCGGGCTGAACTCTGTGAGCAGTCTCTTTCCCCCCCTCCCAGGTGGCTGGAGGTGAGACGGCTTTTCCCCCAGAAAGGGAGCAGGTGCCTGGCCCAGGATCGAATCGAAAGGTCTGAAAAATGCGTTTATTTTTTCTGAGTTGTAAATTCGGACAATTCGCAAATGTGTGGACCCCTCAGAATGGAACTAACCTGAGCCTCTTATTTTGCAGTTGAGGCTCACTGCCCCCTGGATGGGCAGTGAGTCAGTGGATTCCAGAGGCCAGGGTGCGGCCCGGCCCTGGCCCCTGCACCCTCGGGATACCACACCTGCCCAGAGGGGAATGGGACCCTCCTACGCTGACCCCACGGCAGACCAGGTGTGTGCGCCCTGTCTTTATACAAGACTCTGGGGAGGTAGAGGCAGTGAGGAGTATGGGAATATGAGGAGAAACGCAGAATAACGCTGTCACTCTGTTACATGAAATCGAGGGAGGTGTTAAAGTCTCTGACCGTGACACACAGGGGTGCCGACAAGCGGGACATCTCTGACGGGGGCTCGGGGGGCCTGCTGGGGGCCAGACAGGGCCAGCTCCCTTGGGTGACCCTGGCCAAGTGACGGTGAATCCCCCTCTCCTTCCGTAGGATGGGGACAGCCATCTTCAAGTTGCCTTGACACCTTAGGTGGAATAAAAATAGAAAGCGCTTGGCACCTAGTAGGCACTCGACACAGAAAGAACTCTTCCTTGAGGGACATCTGTCCCCGGCCTCTTTGAAAGCCCTCCTCGTTTCCATCGAACCCAGAGGGAAGACCAGGGGAGTAGGGACGGTCGGGGTTGGTGTTGGGATCCGGAGAGCCTTTTCTTGAGTCGGCTGTATGACGTGTACTGGCATTGCCTAGGTTTACGTAGCCTCCCGGAGGAGTGAATGTCTTCGTGTTGAATTACCCTGGCCCCGAGGTGGATGCAGGTGATGTCAACCTGGGTACCGCATTTTATTTTTATCTATCGTAAGATACTTCCTATCTGAAGAACGATGACAGATACCCCAAAGTATTCACCGGGACCAAACCCAGGCCAAAAGAAAATACTATGTAATAAACAGCAGGGCCTCGCGTGCAGGAAAGGCGATTAAGAGCTGACAGACGGCTGGTTAACCTGTGCTCACATTTCTTCCGCCCAAAGTCATGGTTGAAAATAGACCTCTGCCTGGCAGGGGGGAGGAAAGTTCTAGAAGGTCCCTGTCTGTGTTAGCGAGAAGACTCTAACCGATGGATGGGTTAGTGGCTCTGTGCAGTTGGAGGCCAGGCTGAAACCGGACAGAGGGCTCAGACTGATGGGATTTAAAGTTGGCTTAGTTTTGTGTTCTGGGCGGGGAGGCCTCTGAGCCTCAGCCCCTCCATCTGCGGACGAGACTAGGATGGGTTTTGCCGCACTCTCAGCCCCGAGCCTGCTCGGGGATTCTGACAGCCGAGACAGCTGTGGAGGGGCCTGGGGAGTTGAGTCTGAGGCTTAGCGAGCAAGCAGGAGCCGAGGTGTCTTGGGGAGAGGGCATTCTGACGGGAGGCCACGGTGCCATGTGCTACCCAGGACAAGAAGGGGGGCAGATGGGTTAGAAATAAATACCCGTGCCCTTGAGCCTCGCTCCCTCTTGATTAGAGCTGGGGGGTGACCATGGCAGCTGTGGGTTCTGCACGGGAATCTCGCTGTCAGAGGACACGGCAAGGCCCCGGCTGGCTGCCTGCAAGCTGCGCGGCTGTTGACGCATGTGAGCCGAGGGGCCGCCGCTCCCCGGAGGCCCGCACGTCCCCTCCGCCAGGCCTATCTCATGTCGAATTCTCCCGGAATTCTCATTCCGGTTAGCTAATCCCTGAGAACACCGGCCAGGGCATTAACTTTTGGGGCCTCTTAAAGACCGAAAAGGAAAGTCCTCCCCGATGGGTGCATTGCAGACAGCCGCTGGGCGGCTCTGGAAGGATCTGGGGCCTGTGGGTGGCGAAATCGCAGCCGGCAGGCACATACCTGCTGGCCTCATGTCACTGACACGCCATCGGGAGGCCCCGGGGCTCCAGCTTGAGAACATATAAAATCGAAAACAGAATGATCTTTGAGATAAAATAAATCCCCGCCCCCCCCCCCCATGTCTGCAGAGCTTGTTTTGGGGGTAAGTGCCTGATCCTGGGCCTTCAGCCAAAATGCTCATTTTGTTTTTGTAAAAAAGGAAAACAACCCCTCCCCCCACCCAAGCCCCACAAACAAATGGAA
>NW_026057582.1:4040080-4065899 GCF_023721935.1 Panthera uncia | reverse complement strand
CCCCCCCCCCCCCCCCGCCCCCCCCCCCCGCCCCCCCCCCCCCCCGCTGTTATCAGTTTCAGGTGCACGGCTCCAGATATTTTTCTGAGCACTTATGTACGTATATAAATAGATCTCTGAAATAGATGATTTTGTTTATTTTTTACACAAACTACATCACAGTGTCCGTTTCCTTCTGCGTAGCTTAGCATTTGTCTCCACACAGGCATCCGCTTGCAGATAATAAAGATCGACACAGCGTTCCTTAGAACACACCTTAGTACCCTGTAATCTGCGTGCACCCGGGTTGCTTTACCCCCCTCACCACTGCCCTGAAAGCCCCAGGTCCTTACCCCGTGGGGACGGAGCGTGGCGGCAGGTGTCAGTAATTTCTGAGCTCGGGATCTGAGGATCAGCTCACAAGTGTTTATGACATTATCACAAATGAATATATGGATGCATAAATTAGCAAAATAAAAGAGGGCCAAGCCTGGACCAATGATGACGAAGTGTTTAGGAACAAAGAATCATGATTAATCCAGTTCTGCGCAAAATACTGAGGTCCATTAAAAGACAATAGGTCTCCGCTGTTACGTTCTTTTTAAGAGCTGTTTAATATTCCGGGGTATGTAAGCACCATTGTTGATTAGACCCTCTCCTATTGTTCAAAATCCCAGCTGTAAACGTGCTGGGGGGCAGCGGGGGAGGGGGGGGTGGGGGAGAATGTGTCCGGATAGAAGCTTTGGTCAAAGTCCTGGTCGTTTGGGTGGGGGTGGGGGTGGGTCACAGGCTCGTGGGTGTTTGTTCTATTATTTATGCAAAGAAATAAAAGTGAATCCATAAAATAAAAGTGATCCTTGCACAAATGAATGAGCACGTCATGAACCGAAGTTTTAATTCATACAATTTTGCTCAACCGATGCCCACTGAAAAGGACCTGAGCCGTTCCCGTTTTGTTATTGCTAACAGCCCTGCAACGAGCTTTTTTATAGCTCGGTCTGTAAACACATCCGTGGCTGTTCCTTTATCCCAATTTCTTGGAGGTGGGGTAGCTGGGTTAAATGGTTTGCAAAGTTTATTTTCACCGTGTGATCTTTCTTAAATGCCATTTTGACCTTGTCACTGTCTTGCTTTTAAATCCTCCCTCTGACTTCCTGGAACTTCTGGGATGTGATCCAAAAGCCTTAGCCTGGCACGTAGGACCCTTCGGGGTCTGGGTGGGAGCTTCCCAGCCTCTCCCCTCACCCCTGGTCCACCCCCACCCCTGCAGGCACACTGCGGGCCTGAGCTACTGCTCCTGTCTGTGTGGGCCCTGCCTTTTACACTTGGGGGCTTTGGCCGTGACCTTTCAACCAGCTTCTCTTGAGCCCTTAGGACCAGGCTTTGAAATGCACCCCATGGTGAACTGCCCCTAACACCTCCTTCAAAAGTCCAGCAAAGTACAGTCCTCCCAAAGGGCAATGCCTCATTGACATGTTTTCCTAGTTCAGGAGAAGGTTTTGCATTTTTCTAGAATTCATGACCAGCCACATGTTAATCCCCCCCTTTCCTTTGTCCCTGTCCAGTGCCCTCGGCCCCCTGTGTTGCCCGGATCTGACTTCCCCGGACTGAAAAGACCTCCCATTTTCTCCTGAGGACTGAGCCGTCTGCCCTGCACACTGGGTGAGTGCTATGAATGCCTTCAGACCACAAACACACGCTTGGGAGCCCAGGCCTCCCCCCACTGCCCCAGACTGCTCTGTCCTGCCCTCTGGGGTGCAACACCAGGTTCCCTCCATGCCTGCCACGAGGACCCCAGAACCCTGGGTCGTGGTCCGTGAGTGAGGGATGATGGCATCTCCCGGGCGAGTGTGCTGTTGATGGGTTTGGGGGACATAATCATGGCCTGGCAATGGTTGATTGCGTCTTTTATGACCTTCTCCTTGCCAGAGGGAAAGGGGCCTGGTCCCAGAACCTAAGAAGGAGGTAAGTCTTCATATGTGACAGCAGAGCCACCGGCTGGGGGGATGGTGAGGGTTCCAGGGACAGGGTTGTGTTCGAGGAGCACAGGTTTTGGGGCAGAGGGACTGTGATGCCAGATCCGCATCACCCTGGGGTCAGAGGGCCTCACCTGCCTGTGAGAGGGACAAATGTCCCCCGAGCTGCTCAAGGTTTTGGTCCTCTTTTTCTCCCCCCCAGGGTGGTGGGTGGGAGCCACCCTGAGAAGCCGGCCATCTTGAGCACAAACCCAGCTACAGAACGGACATGGCGTGCATGTCCTTGGCAAGGCCCCAAGAATTCCTGTGCCTCAGTTTCCTGATCGGAAAAGCATACGTACACACCGCGTAGCGATAGGCATAGTGAGACAATAGCAGAAATAAATCACTCAGCGCAGTAGCGGCTGGAAAACAGGAGCTTTTCCCATCTCGGCCCGTCTGAAAGGCTTCACCTTCCCTCCCGGAGACCCGCAGAGGAAAATAAAAAGGCTGGAAGAGTATGAGCAGGGAATAAAGGCCCCAGAGCAGACCCCACCCCCCACCCAAGGGAAACACCGGCCTTTCTCTCTCAACACCCCGGGGCCGGGGAAGGGCTGCCCCCGCCGCCTTTCATTGGGTTCTCCTGAAAAGTTTGGCAATAGTTTATTTTATTTTCTTTTTTTTATAAATATATATAAAACGTCAGACTGCTCTTCAGGCAGATTTTTTAGGCTTGTGTTTTATAGACTTTGGCAAGGGCGGCTCGGAAGGAACAGTGGTTATAGTCTCCAGAGGTTAATAATTCCTGGAAAAACTTCTGGCTAAACCGGACTTCTCCTGAATTTCACAGAAAACGCTCCCTGGGCCGGGCCCAGACTGAAGGAGGTTTTTGTGCGTAGGGCAGCCTTACCTAGTTCAAGCACGGGCTCGTGTGTTGCCTTTTACACAAAAGTGAACTTCCTCGGCTGCTGTGGGGCACAAAGACTCCTCTCTCCAGAACGTTTGGTTTATTTACTCTGCAGTAGCTCACCCAGGGCTGTTTGTGGAGCTGCTTAAGTCCCTGCCCCTCTGCCCTCTGCCCGCTACCCCTCTGCCCCGTAACCCCTGCTTCATGCTGAAACCCCCCCCTCCCCACCCCCTCAGGCAGGGGCAGGGACACAAGGGCAGGGACAGGGACAGAAGCAGGGGAGCCCGCCTCTTTGTGTCTGGAGCTTTAATGGGGAGGGGAATAGTGCTTCCCTCTCAGCAGGAGCCCCTTCCCCAGCCTGCCTGCGCCCCTGCAGCCCCTGCAGCATCGGGGGTTAAGAGGTTTGCTGCCCTGTGGCCTTTGCCTGGTTAGGGATTGGGGTTAGGTGACTTTTCAGACCCACACCAGTGCAATTCTGAGCTCTTTCCTTGCACCACCCGCGACCCCTGACCAGAAACCTTTATTTGCAAAATTTCTCATGTGCGTGACTTCTGTTCCGCACCCCGCATTACCTCCCCTCCCCCATGTAATGCCGCAGCGACAGTTACGCATATGCAAATACCATTTTACCCAACATTTTCGAATGACAGTTTCAAAGCAATCCTTTAATAGATTAAAAAAACGAGAGCAGTGACAAAATAACAACAAAACCCCCAGGCTCTGACTAGCAGTTTCCCCAAGAGCTAACTCGCAGCTCCTAAGGGGGGCTGCGGGGGGCAGTCTGTCTGTCTGTGGGGAGCCAGCCTTCACTCTCCACCAGCAACACGCTGCTGCCCCCCCACGGCGGGTCAGAGCAGCTGTTGGGACCCCGACAGTGCCCCGGCTGGATTGGATTATCCGGAGCGGGACAATTAGGCTGCAGTGACAGGAGCTCCATCCCTGGGTCCCCAGTGTCTCTGCCCTCCCCGAATCCTACTGTCCCGTGGAAGCGTGTCCCCGCCTCGAGGGTGAGCTAGGGCAGCCTGGCCATTTCACAGACAAGGAACCCGGCCGGCCCCTCTGCCAGCCTGTCTCACACACACACACACACACACACACACACGCACACACACGCACACACACACACACACACGCACACGCACACACGCACACACACACGTGCACGCGCGCTGAGTGCCTGCACTGGAAACAAAGACAAGAAAACTCCTTTAGAAACTGCAGAACAGAGCCTCGTCTGGGGAGGGGTCCCCTGATAAAGGCCCCATCCGCCCAAAGTTCCTGGGAACCGAGCCTCCGTGAATGGGCCTGGAGAGCCAGCGCCCGATGCGCCGTGGGCCTCATTCATCAACATGCAGGCCCCTGGGCCCCGTCACCGGGCGAGGGGGCTTTCACGAGTCCCCAGAGCATCCAAGTCATGGTCCAGCAGCCGGCTGAATCCGTGGCTGCGGCCCAGCCTCCAGAAAAGGGCCCTGCTTTTCCCATGACCGGGCGGCCTCTCCACTCACCAGACCCCCCTCCTCCTACTTCCCCCGCAGGAAGGCTCCCCCCACCCGCTGCACCAGCCTGTTGCCCCAGAGAGGACCCAGGCCAGCCTTTCTGGGCCTGGGAGCTGGGGCGGGCACTTGGCCACTCCAGGTGGCTCGGCCCGGCCCCCCCCCCCCCCCCGCTCCCCCCCAGATGGGGAGTTGGCTGCAAGACAGCCCCCCGCCTCCCCCGCCCCCGCCGCCCCCGCTGGCCCCGAGCACTCACCCCCATTCTCTGCTCCTCTCCCTCACTGCCTCATTGTGACAGAAGCGCTCCACCAGCCATCTCGGTGCCTTTGCCATTCAGCTCAGGGCAAGGTACATGGGAAAGTCTGTGCATCCTTGCTCTGACCCCAGCCTGCCTCCTCTGCAGCCAGCCCCGCTCGGGACTTAGCTCTCTAGGAGCTTCTCAGAGGCCTAGACGTGCGGGCTGCCAGCCCGGGCAGGGAGCCTTGCTGCAGCCTCCCGGCCAAGTACCGGCCTGCCTCTCTCTGCTCGGATGCCTCCCGTAACAGGGAGCTCCCTCTCTCCCTGAGCAGCCCGCTCAGGGCTCGCACACCGAGCTGCTTTGCCGAGCCCTCCCCTGCTTCTGCCTCTGCCTCCGCCGCTCCGCCACAGCCCCCTGGCCCCCTCTGCCCTCGGCTCTTTGCAAGGCGGCAAGCTCACTTCAGCCTTCTCGTCTCCGGGCTGACTAGCAAGCCCCCCACCCGCCGAGGGATCAGATTTGGGGTCCCCGTCCCCGTCCCGATCACAGCCGTCTACACCTGTCCCGGGCGCCTCTGCCCCTGCCCCGCTTGGGTCTGGGACGGAGCCCCTTTGCCCTGCTGTTCTGCCGAGAGCCCAGGGGAGGGCGCGGGTCTCCCCTCCCAAGTCCAGCTGCTCGGATCTCTCTGTGAAGCGGCGTCTGAGCCCTCCGTTTTTTATGGCCCCTTTGCTAGTTGCCAGGGAGAACGCTCTCTATGCAACCCCCTGCCTTTTCTGCAGGAGCCGCTGGCGGCTGGCCGGCCCTGGTCAGCCAGCAGCAGCGGCAGCAGGCGGCCGCGGTGGGGCTGGGGGGCTCCCGAGACAGACACACCAGCCTGAGCCGGACTCCCCGCTTCCTAGCTGTGAGACCACACGCTTCCCTCTGCTTTTCAGAGCCTCGGCTTTCCCCTGAAAAGTCGATCAGAGCGGGGCTCCCTCCCCGTGAGACGGAATGAGATAAGAGTGGCCTCGCACACATCAGACACTTCACGAACGCTTACGGAGTAGACAGCGGGGCCCAGGGAGGGAGGCGCACATGTAACAAGTCGCGCGGGAGGAGGAAAACCGTCTGGCCTTTCGGGAGACCCTGCCCCGAGTACAGACGGGAACCCCGCCTGCCGGAGACCCCTCTGTGGGCTCCACCGCACGAAACATGTCAGCCAGAGGCAGCCCCTGGCCTGTGAGCTCACAGTAGATGCAGCAGGCGGCAGAAACCGCATTTATTGCATTTTCTGCATTTCTTGCATCAAGAATTCGCGTTGTATGTAACTGCACCGGGGGCCCCAGGCTGAGGCAGGAGGGAACACTTTTCCCTGCCGCTGCATAGAAGGGCTAGCTTAGGCAGTGGTGGGGGGCCTCCGGGAGCCAGAAACCCAGTGGGGTCTGGGCATCCCACAGACTGTGGGAAACGGCCATCCACCCATGCGCTCATTCTCCAGACCACCACAGCGTACCTACCTTCTCAGGCCCAGACCCGAGGGGGAGGCTGGCCACCAAGCAGTGCCGGTCAGCTTCCTGTCCTGGAAACTCAGCCTGGTGGGGGAGAGACACAGGGAGTAAGTCACCATGCATCAAGTGATCAAGGGGGGGATGATAACAGTGGAGGTTTCTTGGAGCCCTGCCTAGGGGCCGGGCTGTCTGCCTAGGACTCACCCCAGTGAAGACTCTGAGCACCAGCCTCGTAATCCCCATTCAGTTGGTGAGGAAACTGAGGCAGGGACATGTGAAATCCCATACTCACCGTCTCTCAGCTGGTGTGAGGTCGGGCTAGGATGGAACCCTAGGCTGTCGGAAGCTCCCCACCACACCCTGCTGCCGAAGACTGTTCAGCAAGGCAGTGCTGAGTGCTGGGGGGGCGTGGGTGGGCAGGGGATAGATTGATTAGTTATAAGCACCTCCCAGCGGTGCTTGAGATCCCAGCTCCTCTGTGGCCCAATCCGTTTGAAGGGCAGATTCAAAATTAGGTGGGAGCACCTATGGGCAGAGGCTTATGAAAATGGCATTATTAACCTGATGCGGAGAGGGCCCTGCCCACCTCCAAGCAGATTGCAGATAGAGACGGAGGGGGCTGGGGCTTGTTTATGTGGACGGTGCTTTAGAGAGGATGGAGTTCATGGCGGGGGGGGGGGGGGGGGGGGGGGGGGGGGGGGGGGGGCACTTAGGGCTTCCTCCTGGGAGGGACTGGCTTTGGGGGGGGGGGGGGCAGGATGGCTGAGAGCGGGGGGAGGGGTGGGGGGGAGGAGAAGGGGAGTCATCAGGGCAGCCCCTCACTCAGGGAGCTGCTCTAAGCTGGAACCCACTCTCGGAGGGAGGGTCTCCAGCCCCTTTTCTGACAGGCACAGGGAACTACGAGCCTCCCTGCTCCTCAGTTTCCCCAAACGTGAGATGGTGATGGAAACCAAATGTCACTGTGAGAAAAGCCCCTGTTCCCACAGCCTCCCTGCACCCCCCCCCACTGTTCCAGTCCTCAGACACCTGTCTGCTTCGGAGCAGTATTCAACAGGAGAGCTCTGGCTCCGGGGAGGGAGGGCCGAGGGAGGAGGGAGCGAGGAGGGCGCGATGGGGAGGGAGCGAAGGAGGGAGGAGAGCCGTGCCCCCGACTCAGAGAGGCGGTGAGCCAGGTCTGCATCGGGTAGGACTTGGGCCACTTAAGATTTGTGCCAACTCACGGTGCAGTGGAATCAGACAGTCTGAATTCTTCAGACACCAGCCAAGAGTCTGTGGCGCCCCCAGGTGCCACAAGGGGGCTGCCTGGGCCACATTTTTGAGCCCGGAAAGTGAGGAGGGGGAGACAGTCAGTAGGGGCTGGTGCTTTTGCTTTTGTAGCTGCGCTTTTAAATGCGGGCGGGGAGAGGGGGCCAGTCCCTGCCCCGGGACAGCTGGGAGGGGGTGACAGCCTCTGACTCGGGGTGGCTGCAGGCTGCACCCCTCCCTCACTGAGGGCTGTGCTGCAATGCAGCAGGCTGCCTGAGGGTCCGGTGGGAGGAACTGTCCGCTGGGTGGCCGGCAGACTTTCCAAAATGGGGAATGAGGGGTGAGGGAGGGAGCGTTTCCAGGGTGGCGAGGTGTCCAGGAAGCCCCCCCTCCCTGCTCCCCCCGCCCTGCGCAGAGAGTCTGGCCGCTGTGGACCGGCCAGAACTGGGGGAGAGGTGGAGGGGCCTGTGCTGGTCCCTAGAGTCTGGGGAAATTGTTTGGACCTGGGGTCTAGTGTTTGTCGGTTTGCGGTGGGAGATATGACTGATGCAGAAGGGGGACGCTGAGAGAGGGGGGAGAAAGGGGTTCAGGACAGCGGAAGCAGCTTGATACACAGTTTGAGGGCAAAAGCACTAACTCTTTTCCTTCCAAAAAACCAACTAAAAAATAAAGCCAGAGGAAAAAAAAAAGGCATTTGAAAGCTAGAGAGCTGAATCCCTACCAGCCAAGCTGGGCTCAGGAAGGACTCCTCAGGTGGACTCCTCAGGACTCCTCGGCCCTGGAGGAGGGGGGTGCCGTCAGGTCCCTTTAGAGCCAGTTAAGAGGTTGACAGGACACCCCTGGGGGGCAGGAGGGTCTGAGGGGAACATGGGGCATCTGAGGGAAGCAGGAGGGTCTGTGAGGGGCCTGGAGGGCCTGGGGGGAGCACGGGGGTGGGGTCTGAGGGAGGCAGGAGGGCCTGGGGGTGGCTGCTGGGCATCGTGTTCCTTAGCACCCTTGCACCCTGCTACTTTTTCCTTAATCCGCCCAACTCAGAACGGCTTGCTCCCACCAGCCCTGGCCCCTTTCTTGCACCCTTTCCACTTAAAAAAAAATTTTTTTTTACTGTTTATTTTTGAGAGAGACAGTGAGAGAGAGGAAGAGGCAGAGAGAGAAAGAGGGAGACGAAGAATCCAAAGCAGGCTCCAGGCTCTGAGCTGTCGGCACAGAGTCCGATGCGGGGCTCGAACCCACGGACCGTGAGATCACGACCTGAGCCGAAGTCAGGTGCTCAACCGACCGAGCTACCCAGGTGGCCCTACCCTTTCCACTTTGGAGGCATTTGTTCCTATGAATCAGCTCCCTAATAGCCCCCAACATTGAGGTTGGACCCTGGGCCCCTTTGCTTTTTTAAATGGCTTCCCTTTTCTTGCCCCCTCCCCTCCTGCTCTGTATTTTTACCTGTTGGTCTTTAAAACCTTCTATTCCGTAAACTTTGAAGCAACACAAAAGCAGAGGAAGGAATACCTATTTTTATTACAATGCACACAGTTTTCACATTGCTGCCACCCAGGTGCCAACAGCTGTCAGCCCCTCTTGTTTGGTCTGAGCCTTGTACTGTCCTCTTCCAACCCCCAACCCCAGACTATTTTGAAGCAAACTCCAGACACCATATCGTTTCCTCTGAGCACATTTCAGTGCATATCTCTAAAAAAGAAGGACTCTTTTCTGTTTTAAAAACATAGCCACAATGCCACTTTCACAGTTAAAAAATTAACAGCCTTTCTTTAATGTCATCCAACATCTATTCAGCCTTCAAATATCCTCAGTTGACTCATAAATTTCTCTTGCAGTTGGCGCGTTCGAAGCGGTGTCCAAAATCTTTCCTGCATTTTCAGGGGGGGGGGGGGGCGCTGGGCTTACAGAAGGTAAGTGCAGCCACAAATCCAGGGGTTTGACTGTGTAACCCTCCCCTTAAGTGAATAACCCAACCTCAGTAAATCTCAGTTTTCTCACTGAAAATGGGGCAACTTCTGGGTCTCCCTAAGGGTCATTTAGAGGATTAGAGACCATGCACATGAAGCCCCCAGCCCTGTTTCTGATGGGTGCCAGACACTCAGCAAATAGGAGGTGCTAGAATATTCTTTTTTTTCTTTTCCTGGAAACAATTTATTTATTTATTTATTTATTTATTTATTTATTTTTGAGACACACACACACACACACACACACACACACACACAGAGTGCAAGCAGGGGAGGGGCAGAGAGAGAGGGAGACACAGAAGCCGAAGCAGCCTCCAGGCTCTGACCTGTCAGCACAGAGCCCGATTCTGGAAACATTTAAAGGGGAGTTGGGCCAGGGTAGGCAAAAGAGAGCTAGCTATCATCCACAAAGCAAAAGGGTCCCAGCAGTCCGGGCCCCCCGAGTGCCGTGGGTGAACCACATCTGAACAAGGGCAGTGCAGTCTGGGGACTGGGACCTCCGGCTGGCTCAGAATTCCACCCAACAGCAGACAGCAACCCTACCAGGGACCTACCAGGGACCCCACTGGTTGCCGGTCCACTAGGTGGCACTTTCTGCTGCGAGTCCAGGAGGGACCAGGACCCCGAACTGCTCTGGCCACCGCCCATCTCTGGATGTCCCGGGGGACTGCACACCAGTAAAACACTGGAGATTCAAAATATAAAAATAAAATGCATTTCTCTGTATGTCTTGCGAGATGTAGCGGTTTCTTCTCTTGTATAGATCCTGGCCCACTTGCAGAAACAGAGGGGAGGAACATTTGCTCAGGCCAGGCATTGGTATGTCCACTCTGTCTTTCAATCGTCACCCCAGCTGTAGCAGATTTTCCCTTTATTTCACAGGTGAGAGGACTTTGAGAGGTTAGTGACTTGTCCAAATTCTGCTAGGAAGCAAGACCCAGGATTCCAATCCAGGTTTGTCTGATTCCTGTACATAATGGAGAGGTGGAAGGAGGGATGGGGGGTCTGATGGAGGCCTGCCTCCGTGAGGCATCAGCAGGTGGAGAGGTGGTGTGGAGGCTGATGCCTGCTGGCGAGATGGGTGAACAAATTCACGTATAGAGAGTGGAAAGATGGATGAGGAATAGAGAGTAGTTTCTCACCAAGATCAAAGGCTTTCTTGGTCTCTGAAGAGATGTTTCCTCTGAGTGGAGCTTGCTGGTGAAGCTCCTGCGTTTTGTTCTGCCTCTGAGTGTACTGACTGGCTCAGGTGGCTCTGGGACAACAGGTCTCCTGCCAGCTCACAGACACCAGGCCCTGGCTGTGGTGCTGGAGCTTCTCAGCAGTGACTCTCAGTCCCAGCGGTTTTCACACTATGATGAGAAACAGCAGGCAGCCTTCTTCTGCTGGCTCGGGATGACTAAGCCCTGAGCCCAACCACATGCCCAGTCCTTTGGTAGCCACTTGGCATAATTTTATCTCCCCTAAATCATCACAGTGACCCTCCATGATAGCAATTACCATCCTCAATTAAGATACAAGAAAATTGAGGTTTAGGAATGATAAGTGACTTGCCCTAAATCGCGTAGGGAACCAGGATTTGGACCTTAGTCTGCTTTTTCCTTCTAAACTCCTACCCTCTTCCCATTTCTTTTTCTCTAAGACCGTGCCTGAAAAAAAATTTCACTCCTTGGGGTTAACCCTTGTTAAACTCACCCTCCTGGTCTATCAGGGAGCTGAACCTCTTATCCCCCAGACTCTAAATTTATTTCTCAAGTAACACCTTCTCTAGTTTGTCCTACTTGTGACTATCACACATATAAAGGTCAAACACACCACTGACCTCTTGCAGTACAATTCAGTCAAATTTCCAGTAGTTCCTATTAGGACTGAATGCTAAGGGGAGCAGGTGTAAAAATGACTCTAGAGCCTGGAGGTATACAAGGAATCAGTCTAGAGGGAATCAGACAGAGGGCTGAAAGACAGATCAGCAAGCCTCCCTGAAGGCCTGGCTCAAATTTAGCCAGATACGTTTTGATAATCTGCTTATGGGCTAAGTCCTGTTATACATATCCCAGATGCTCAGGCTTAATTCACGGGTCTGACATTGACTAGTTTTGTGAGTATTTAACCTCCGTGCCTCAGTTTCCTCACTTGTAATATGGGGATACCAAAATACCTTATTAATGAGCATTTGAAAATTAAATGATTTAAACATTTAAAGTGCTTAAAACAATGTTTCCCATATGGTTAGTGTTCAATAAATATTTCATGATCGTTAAAATTATAATTGTCGTAACTGTTTTTATTGAGATGTTCAATATCTCTGGCTGCTAAGATCATTTGACATGTTCTGCGGATAGCTGGGGCATATAGCTCAGAGAGGCATGTGAGTTTGCCTTTGGAGAGGCAGTCAGTGAAATAGAAACACATGTATTAATTTAAGACTAGAAGACTTTATCTCCAGTTAGGGAAATGAGAAATATATACACCAAATGGATATGATCCATCTAATGAAATGTTAAGCCTCGGAATAGGTGAAAGTCCCCTGAAGGAATTTCCTTGGAGGTATTGAGAATTACAGAGAGATTGAATGGGAGCTGAAAAGAAGCTGAGGAGGAGGGCAAGATGAGCAATCAAGTTGTCTTGGTTCAACTTCATGGCTTCTAGAAGCAGTGGGCAAGTTCCCTAAGCTCTTATATATATTCTTCTCAGATTTATTTCTCTATCTGTTTTTTTCTTCTTTTTTTTTTTTGGTCGGGGGGAGGAGAAAATAATCACTTTAGAAATGTTTCTTTATTTGCTCTTTTGAGAGTGGCCAGCTGGAACAAAGAATTGTTCCGTTGAGTCTTACCTCATGGAGGCCATGAGGACTGGGAGACCTCCTCCCCTTTATGGGTAGAACGTTTGCCACTTAAGCCTAGGCAGTGGACAGCTGCATGCGGGGGTGTTCCTGGGGGAAGGGTACCTCTGGATGCCCTACTGGCTAAGTGACAAGGTATGGGGTTAGCATCTGTGCTTACTTGCTGGCTACGATGGGTGCATGATAGGATTTTAGCATGACCTGACGCAGTGTCTGTGCAAGTCCTGTGGGAACTGTCACCACTGCACCTTCTCTAAGAAGGACGGTGTATTTATTCACCCAGGGCTATTAGTATACCCTGGAGATGCCCTGTGCTCCTGAGACTGTGTGGGAGGTCAGACGAACCCCTCTACTCACCCACACACGTATTCACACACTCACCTTGTATGCTGACAGTGGGGCATCAGAGAGCAAGAACTCCAAAAATGAGGCAGTGGGGAGAAGTAGGGATGACAAGACTCTGGAGCTCAGCATCTTCCTTGCTGTGTGACCACTTGTAAGTCACTTAAACTTTCTGAGGCTCAGTTCCCTCGTGTGTAAGATGGAACTAATAATGTTTGCTCAGATATCACCTTCTCGGTGGGGTTTGTGTCCTTCTTGTTGCTTGCTGTCCCTTTCCTGCTTTATTTTTCTTCATCGTTCTTATCACTGGCTCGTATACCCCGTATCGTACTTATTTATTTTTAATGTTGTCTGTTCTGTCTCTACCCAGGGGATAGTAGCTTTCAGAGTTTGTCTGTTTGGTTCATTGCGGTATCCCAGGACCTAGACCAGTGCCTGGCACAAAACGTGTGCACAGGACTTTTGGAGGGGGTGGGGGAGAAAAAAAGAGATGCTGTTGAATTGCACCCACCCCAGAAGACTGGCGATGCATGCAAAGCAGGCAGCATGGTGCCTGGTGCAGAGTAGGCATTCAATCAATATTGGCTAATTATGATTATTATGTGTAATTCACAGGACTGCCGTGGGATCAAACGAGATAATGTATGCTAAGGCATGCTGTGAACACTACGTGCTGGGTACAGGAGGTACAACATTAACGATCCTCTGCTCCTTGGAGGGAACTTGCACTTAAACTCTATGCCTTTCGCTTCCATACCACCTGGGAGGGAGGGCAGACTGGTGGGTCGTTGCCACCTGAGACTCAGAGAGGGGAAAGGCCTTGGCCGAGGCCGCGCAGTGTGATGAAGGCAATGGCAGGAGCCTAGGTTCCCAGCCTAGCTCTCTTCCCATGACTCTCTTAGGAGAGTCCCCAAGTGGATACATGTCTGTGTGTATTACCTGATACACACGTATCCGTAACATGTGTACGGTTTTAAACGTAATTGATTTTTAACTTTTTGTGTCTCAAGAGTGGCACCGTGGTCAGCGTGCTGGGCACCTACCAGGCCTGTCTGGGAGGGTAGGCAGGAAAATGGCTATATTGTCAGTAAGGGTCAGAGCAGAAGCCTTTGGAGTTTCTGGGAAACAATTTGAACGTCAAGGATCTCCTGGCAGAGACCCCCCCCCCTCCGAGGGCAGCCCCATTTCATGCAATGAATTTTAGTTTTCGAAAGCGCATCCCTTAGATGGATTTCTATTTTCCAGGGCACTTGTTTAAGCTTTGATGCCGTGTCCAAAAAAGAACAGATCCCAACAATTTCCTGCCCGAGGCCCATCCTTCCCGAAACCCTCGGCTTGGCCTCAGTGTCGAGATAATTCGTTTCTCTAATCAGATTTGGGCGGGGGGGGGGTGGCTGTTTGGCCAGTGGGGTGGGTGGGTGGGTCGGGGAGGGGGGTGTGCAGGGTGGGAGCTGCTTGAGGAACTGTCGGTAGCTCTCTGCACCCTCACGCTGGACCCACGAGGGTGCCGCTGTCCTCAGTCTACAAATCGCCCAAGTCGGGGCACAAGACAGAGAGGCCAGGTCACGTCTCTGCAGTTACACAGCTCATGAGTGCCTGCTGGGGTGGAACCTGGTCTGTCTGTCTGTCTAGCACCACAGCTCGGGCGCTGCTACAGAGGGAACAAAGATTTGGGTGAGGGGCTCAGAGACAGGGTGGGGGTGAAGGAGTTTACTTGGTTGCCTTTGGTGTGAAAAATAATGGCTACTTCTGCTCAGGGACCAGGGCTGGGACTATCTCACAGATGGGGAAACAGGCATAGAAAGGTCAGTTAACTCGTCTGATGTGGCCCAGCTCGTCCGGGGTTGAGGCTGGATTTGGAGGCAGGTAGCGTGATGTGGGCACGTATGCTCTCACCATTGGTAATGGGGCCTTATGACGGTGAGCACGTAGTCATGCGAATTAGAGATGGCACACAGTGTTCCAGGATCTGGGTTTGAGTCCTTTTACTATCCCCTGGCTGGTGTGCTCTTCAGGCAGTCGTATGGATTAATTGTCCCCCTTGACGGAGGCCTGCAGAGGCCCCGCCAGCCGCTGCCCCACGGAAAATATTTGTAAAGAATACATATATGTGATAGAATTTTATATACACGAAAGGGGGAGGGGAGGGCACTCAGGAGGCTTGGGAGTGACCATTGAAGGCAGAGGGCAGCAAGGGGCTAAGAGTGGGGGCATTGGAGGTGGGGGCCATGTGGTTGTTTATGGGTTTCAAGAATCAGTGAAATGAGAGGGGGACGAACCGCCCTGGGGCAATGGCCAGAAGCAACCCTGAACCAAGGATCGTGATTAATTCTCCACGACCGAGGGACGCAAAAAGAGATTGGAGTGGTTTGTGGTTATTAATTTTATTATTAAAATAATAAAAGAATAAATAACATAATGAAGACCTTGAATATGGCAATTGTGAGAATGTCGGACAAAAGATTATGATGAATCTAGGTCTGCTAACTTGACATTAACAAACAAGAAACGTCTAGGCTAGTTTCTTCCTTTGAATGGGGTTTTGTGTTCCATAGAATGGGCGCACTGGGATTTTTCACCAGAGAGGAAAGATCTTTGTGGGGAGGGAAACTGTGGATGGTTGTAGGTGGGGCTTAATGGGTTTTACTGAATAGTTAAAAATGAATGAATGCATAAATAAAATTAAAGAGGTCCAAGCATGGGCCAATGATGAGGATGTGTTTTTAAACAAGGGTTATGAGTAATCTGTTCTAGCCAATGGTAGTTATTAAAAAGCAAAACAAAACAAAACAAAACAGAGACAAAGCCCAGTAAATACAAAGGTGTTGGGATGGTGGTAGGAAGTGTATCAATAGTCCTATAGACCAGTCATTGGTCTTGAGCTAAATGGTGGATTCAAGTGTGTTCGTTGTATAGTTAAATATGAATTAGATGAGTAAATAAAAGAAATGACAGAATGAAAGAGGGCTGATAATGAACCACCAAAGATAATGTTTTATGAATTATGGATTCAGATGAATCCACTTAGGTATAATTGTGGACCACTTAAAACCATAAAACGAAAACAAAGTTCTTACCTCTGTGGATAAGAAGCATTGGTATATAAGTACTAACATAAGTACGGATCGCTGTTTTGGTTCTGCATTAGTGCTGACCTGATGTGTTTATTGTATTTTAAAAAATAACTAAAAACAGTAAAAGGGATAAGTAGGAAACAATGAAGCGATTATACCAGGAATCAAAGATTGTTATTACTTCAACTCTGCATATCTGAGTCCATTAGGAAGAAGATCTGGGCTGGTTTCCTTTGTGGGTAAGAGCATAGAGACAGATACTCGTAATGGGCGTCATTCTTTTTTTTTTTTTTTTTTTTTTGATTAGGTTTTGCATGTGTCTTATAAAATTGTTAAACAAGAAGATGTGTACAATGAGAACTACGCTTAGGCCAATGGTGATCCTGTGTCATGAACCAAACTGTGATTTAGTCCTGTGCTGCTCACCTGACGACCATTAAAAAATACCTGGGTTGTTTCATCCTTTTTAATAACTGTCTTGTGTTCCACAGAACAGAGGCCCCAGAGTGGGTCTATTGACGCTCTGTTGATCGAGATCTTGGCTGTGACCTCTCTGGCAAGTGAACCATGGATCAACCGACATGAGTGATGGTTCGTGTTATTGTTGTAAGCTGGGTGGTTGGCTGATGGATGTGTCTGTATTATTAAACGTGAATAGGCACAAATAAAATCCAAGATGGCCAAGCATGGACCAACGGGGAGACTGTCATGAACCAACGTGATGGGTCTCATTTGGCGTAAATCATTGCCGTCTGTAAAAAGAAACAGTTATATTCGTGTACATTAATTGTAGAGATGTATATATGTGTACGGAACATGTATATCTCTTTATATAAATATAATTGTTGCCTTTTCTTATTAATCTTGGGTCGAGGGGTGAGTTCGTGTGTGTTTATTGATTTATTAAAAATAAATGAATGCATGCCTAAATAAAATAGGAAAGGATTAAGAGTGGACTAAGACAAGATTTGTGATATGATTACATAATCATACAGATTTGAAGGACATTGAAACAAAAAAATCTATGCTATTTTACCTAATTTAATAGCATTTTACTATTAATGCATACATTATGGTTTATATAGACACTTCCGCCTGGATACATTTGGGGTGTTTACTCGGTGAAAGCGATGCTCGTAGAGGCATAGATATTTGTAGTTTTCTATTTGTTGGGTAAGATTCATAAGTATTGTTTTGTGATTTTTTAAAGGCTTAAATTAAAAAGGGCCAAGTGTAGATGAATGAGGATAATGTTTCATAAACTAAGGCTGATTATTTTAATTCTATACAGGTGAAAGCCATTGAAAATGAGCCAGGGTGTTCATTTTTTAAACGGTTGCTTTCTCTTGCACGAAATGGGCATGCCATAGTTCATTTAATCATGCAATATTTATGAGAATTTTGAATCTTATTTGGATGGATAAGGTACATTAAGAAACGTAAGTAACAGTTGATGTTCTTAAATCTTTGGCTGGAAAGTTTTTGAGGGTGTTCATAAATAAGTAAATGAATGGATGAACAGATTAAGGAATAAAACCAGAGATGGAAAACATGGACCTATGACAATAATATCTCATTATCCCAGAATTAAGATTATTCAGATTCTGTGCAGTCGGTGCTTCAGTTCAAAGTCCAGACCATCATGATTCACTTCTGGTTTGGATGTGACTCTCCTCATGCGGAAACTTCTAGAGATGGGATCTCTGTCCTCATGGGGTAAACAGGTTGTGTTGGAAACACCTCCATACTTCCCTGTTGGAAAGGAAGAGAATAGGAGACAGAGAAGTGTGGAACCCTACCGGGGAAATGATGTGAGGTCTCCCTACCTGTGGCCGTCACTTTATAGGAAAAGAAGAATAAAGACAGATGTTGGTAATAGCCATCATTCTTTTTTTTTTTTTCCTTCTTTTTTTGTCCATCAAATTTGGAAGTAGTGGGGTTTTTTGTTTATTTTATTTATTTTTGGTCATGGTCATCACTCTTATTTTAGGTGATCAATTCTATGGTATTCCCCAGAATAACAATTGAGAACCATTAATTGGTCAAGTCAATTAAAAATAGAGTGCTGTTTTTGGGTCAATGATGAGAAGGAGGGCCAAGCATGGACCAATACTGAGAATGTGGTACAAGCCATGGATTGTAGCTAATCTGGGATTTCACAATTAACATTAGTTTACAAAGTTTTAAATGTAATACCTTTCATTTTTTTTAATACTTGGTTTCTGTTCTACAGAAAGAATGCACTAGAGCTGATCCGTCATCTGGAATGATACACAGCTCGCCTCTGTGGGTAAGGAGCCTGGAGGCTGATGTAAGTGACAGTTCTTGCTCTTGGTTGGAATGGTTTGCTCATGGATGTTGACTGTATTACTTAAAAGAAACAGGTACTTTCATATGTTGGTAATACGGGAGGCCATGCGTGAACCAATGATAAGTGTGCTATGAACCAAACATCACGGGGAATCCAATTCAATACGACTTAATTCCGTTAAAAATATGCTAAAGCCTTTCCTTGTGTTATTGGTATTTTAATGTTTCGGGATTAAATATTGTACCACTGTTGATTTAAACATTCCCCTATTGATATAAAAACTCTATGCCGTTAACTGGTTGAGAGGATGGCCCTGGAGAGATGGACAAATATTATCAGTTTTCTATTCTGAACGATGGTGGATTCATAATAGTTCATTGTGTTATCTTTGAAATACAAATGAATTAAAACAAAGAGGTATGAACAGGCCAGTAATGGGTATGTAGAAAGCATGTTGATAGACTCATCTGCTGTTGACCTTTATAGAGAGATATATAGCATATTATTTCTGTGGGAAATTAGCCTATGGACATGTGCCATCCAATAGAGTGGCCACTAGCCACAGGTGGCTCCCAAGCACCTACAATGTGGATAGTCTGAATTGAGATGTTGATCTATTTTGAAAATACATACCAAATTTAGAAGATGCACTCCAAAAAATGTAAAACATGTCATTAAAATGTGTTTATATAGATTACATGTTTTATTTTTAAATTTTTAAATCTTTTTTTGTTTTTGAGAGAGAGAACACGAACAGGGGAGGGGCAGAGAGAGAGAGGGAGACACAGAATCCGCAGCAGGCTCCAGGCTCTGAGCCGTCAGCACAGAGCCCGATGTGGGGCTCAAACTCACAAACTGTGAGATCATGACCTGAGTTGGAAGTCAGATACCCAACCAACTGAGCCACCCAGGCACCCATATAGATTACATGTTGAAATTATAGCATTTTAAGTTTAAATAAATTTGGGTTAAACATACAATTATAACTGATTTCATCTGTTTCTTTTTACTTTTAAAAATGTAAAAGATGTAGATTCTACTATTTTATTTTAATTTTTTTATTTGAGAGAGAGAGAGAGACAGAGAGACAGAGAGAGACAGAGAGAGATGGGGAAGGGCAGAGAGAGGGAGAGACGGAATCCCAAGTACGCTTTGTGCCTTTAGTGCACAGCCTGATGCGGTGCTCGAACTCATGAACTGTGAGATCGTGACCTGAGCCAAGATCAAGAGTTGGTCGCTTAACCAACTGAGCCACCCAGGCACCCCTAAAATATAGATTCTAGAAAACTGAAAGGTTTATGGGTGGCTTGCATTATGTTTTATTGGCCGGCACTACTATGCTCCAATGATAGCAACTGGAGTCAAGGATCTTTTCCTTTGTTTTTCTGATCCACAGATATTGATTTATTATTGGTCAGTTAATGGATCAGTGGAAAGTAAATTGACAAATGGGAAAAACAGGGAAAAGCACACACTTACTATTAATGTATTGAAGTGAGCATTATTTTAAAATTTTTATGATGCACCGGAACTGTAAAAACAATGTGCAGGGGTTAATCCCCGTGGTTAATGAACATATGAATAGATGTGTGTACTAATCAGTGCTGTTGTATTGGGTTGTTGGTGTCCTGCTGTGTTTCGTTTTTGTTTTTAAGGAAAATGACCTGCAAGGAACAAGTAGCTGAGTAAATAACTAGATAGAAGAGACTGAAACATGGTAAGTGCTGAGTGAGCACAGCATTGTAAGCAAAGGTGTTGGTTAATGCAGATGGGCACCAATGGAATCCACTGCAATAAACGCCTGGTCTCAGTTTTGTGGGAAATGAGCCTGTCATCAGAGGTTAGAGAGATTGCAGGGTCTTAATCTTAGACTTTTGAGGCTTGCGGGTATTGATTATGTTATTATTGTGTAAGTGAGTCAATGAGTAAATCATTTAAATAAATGTATAAATGAACGAAAAGAGAGGCCAAGTATGGACCGATGATGAGTGTGTAACACGGACCAAGAATTATTATTAATATGTTTTTGAAATACTGAAGTCCATTAAGAAAAGAAAGCACTGATGTCTGTTTGTTAAAAAGGGATGTGAGAAATAAAGAAGAAATACAGAAGAGAAATACATAAGACAATTGAAGAAGACAGATGTTGAAATTATGTCACATGCTAAGAATTATGATTAATCCAGTTTATTTATTGAGTGCATTAAATGACAACAAAGGTCTGGTTGGTTGCCTCTGTAGGTAATGAACAAGTGGACAGATACTACTTTTATTGAGAGTTTTTGACCAGTTTCTTTAGATTCCAAGCTAGGGATTGTAAGGGAATGAATGAGTATGTTTATGACACGTTCGGTTAATTAAAAGGGGACAAATCATAGACCGGTGATGGACATAACTCATAAAGCGAGGGTTAGGATAAATACAGTCTTTGTTACCAGTGTCCATATAAAAAACAAAAAGTCTAGGCTCCAACCTATTTATTTCAGGTTGACAGATAGATTCATGTCATATTATTTCACTTTGGGCTGCAGGTAGATTTACTCTTGTTAATTATCTTCTCAAAGATAGATAAATCATGAGTTAATCCATAACTAATCAAATTAAATAATAAATAAGCAAATAGACAAATACGTAAAGAGGCTTAAGAATGAGCCCTTGTGAAATGTGCCATGAAACAAAATTTCATATTAATCTAACTTGGAACACACAAGGTCCTTTTTTGTTTGTTTGTTTATTATTTTTTAACTTAAATTTTCGTTTGTTAACATTGATGGGTATTAAGCAAGGTCCTTTTTAAAAAAAGGTGAAAGGAGGCACTTCATTCACTTTACATGTCTGTAATATTTCATTTTATATTCTGCCGTTCCTGATTTACGCATTCCACCATTGATCAAGATTTGAGTTTCTTTTCTTTTTTTTAAAAGTTTATTTATTTTGAGAGAGAGAGAGAGCACACAGGCGTGTGTGTGTGAGCGGGGGAGGGGCAGAGAGAAAGAGAGAGAGAGAGAGGAGAGAGAGAACCCCAAGCAGGCTCTGCACTCTCAGTGTAGAGCCCGATGCTGGGCTCTATCTCACGACTGACTGTGAGATCATGACCTGAGCTGAACTCAAGAGTTGGACGCTCAGCCGAGTGAGCCACCCAGGTGCCCCAGAGATTTGGGTTTCTAACATGTTGAGAGAGATACACAAGTAAAGATGGAAAATTACTGGTAAAGTAAAATGAGATGGTCCTGGATTTTCTTTGTTATGTATTTTAAAATTTGAACAAATTAAAGAAAAGGAGGGCCACGCAGGGTTATGATGAATGTGGGTTTGCAGAAAGAATGACTGATCTATATGTGTGACAGTAAGTCCACTGTAGAAAGAGATCTGGGGGATTAGCTCTGGGGGAAATTAGACAAAAGACAGACATTAGTAATATTCTTACATCTTATTCTTGCTTTGCTGTGATTTATGAATATGAACAAGTGATTTTTAGTCAATGAATGAATGAATGGATGGATGAATAAACAAATGTATAAATGAGTAAATGAAAAAGTCCCAAGCCTAGACCAATGATGAGTACCCTGGGGTGTCTGAACCAAGGATTTTGATTAAACCCTATAACTCTGAGGTCTATCATAAAAACAAACCTAATTTCTTTCCTTGGTGGGACATGAACCGGGGCAGAAATCAGGAACATAGGTGTCTTGCTTGTGGCTTTGTACACCTTGGGTAAGGGTCTTTTTATTAGTGACTCATTGTTTCAGTACGTAAAGAAATGTATCTATGAACAAAGACAACGAGGGCTAGGTCTTTACCAATTATGAGAGTATCTAATGAGAAATAAATTATTATTAAAAACATTTCTGAGGAGCTGAGTTCCAGTAGGTTAAGAGTCTAAGACTTTTTTTTTAACCACGTTTCATCAGGAATATGTAGGCAGGTATAAGTATTGCTTCTGGGTTGGTGGTTGTTAATTTTATTACAAATTTTATTAAGAAAAGGGGGGGGGAAGGGAAACATAATAAATGATTGATTACAGATGTACTTAAAGAAGATCGAGCATGGGCCAATGAGAGATAGGGTTAGATGAGTTATTCTCAATCAGTATCATTTTTTTTAAAAATTTTTTTAACGTTTTTATTTATTTTTGAGACAGAGAGAGACAGAGCATGAACAGGGGAGGGGCAGAGAGAGAGGGAGACACAGAATCGGAAGCAGGCTCCAGGCTCTGAGCCATCAGCCCAGAGCCCGACGCGGGGCTCGAACTCACGGACCGCGAGATCGTGACCTGAGCTGAAGTCGGACGCTTAACCGACTAAGCCACCCAGGCGCCCCTCAATCAGTATCATTTTTGAAAACGACCCATTTAATTGTTTTTCTGCGGGTATAGAGTTTATGGGAAGATGTTAGTATTATTTAGGTATGTCCAGGGATGTAGTTTCACAGAGTATCGAGGATACTGTTATGAGTGAGCCAAGGAAGAGATTATTTAAAAGAGGGCAAACATGTATCAGTGAGGATAATACGTTATTACAAGAAGATAATTATTACCTTTGTTCTACCCTTCAGTATCCATATAAGTAAAAGGGGTTTCTTTGAGGCTCTGCTCACTTTGGGTAAAGGGTGTAGAGCTGATTACTTTTCATATTTAGACCATTTTACATTTTTTTGAAAAAAATAAGAGAACAAATTTTTACATGAGTAAATAAATTAAAAAAAACAGAATAAATTTATAAAGTAAGGCCAGGCACGGATCATTGATGAAAATATGTCAAGAAATGAAGATATAAATTTATAAAATTCTTATCAAGGAAGAACCATAAAAAAAGACAGTTTAGACTAGGACCTATGCGATTGGGGTTTAACAGACAGAATATGGAACAGGTATAGTTCTGAATGTGGAACAGGTGTCGTTCTGAATTCTTCCACTAGGTTGTCGGTTTAGCAGTTGTCATTGTATTACATGCATTATAATTAAAGAGGTCAGTAAGGGGTGCCTGGGGGGCTCAGTCGGTTAAGCATCTGACTTAGGCTCAGGTCATGATCTCACAGTTCGTGGGTTCGAGCCCCGTGTTGGGCTCTGTGTTGACAGCTCAGAGCCTGGAGCTGCTTTGGATTCTGTCTCTCTCTCTCTCTCTCTTTGCTCCTCCCCTGTTCACACTTATGTGTGTGTCTCTCTCTCTCAAAAAATAAATAAACATTAAAAACTTAAAGAAGTCAGGAAGTAAGAGGGCCATTTGTGGGCTAATCGGAATATGGTAAAAAAGGGATTTATGATCCATCTACTACAGTAGGACTGAGAAGTCTTGAAAAAAATCTAAATCCATACTGCTTCTTCCATTTTCTAAAATCTGCTTGTTACTCTGCAGAGTCAGCATACCCAGTCTGATTTATCCACTATCCCGTGATGAAGATCTTGGCTGTCACTTTTATGGATAAGGAACAAAGGACTCATGTAAGTGACAGAGTTTGTGTTCTTGGTTTGGAGGGAATTCCTGTGGTCCATGGGATTGTTTCAGAGGAGCAATGGCCTGTGGACACATAAATGCAATCAAAGCACACCACACGTGGAACACGACTGGGAATGTGTATGAACCATGGATTAAGAGTAGCCTACTTCAGGGGCGCCTGGGTGGCTCAGTCGGTTGAGCGTCCGACTTCGGCTCAGGTCATGATCTCACGGTTTGTGAGTTTGGGCCCCGCATCGGGCTCTGTGCTGACGGCTCAGAGCCTGGAGCCTGCTTCAGATTCTGTGTCTCCTCTCTCTCTGCCCCTCCCCCACACGTGCTCTCTCTCTCTCTCTCTCTCTCTGCCTCTCAAAATAAAGAAAACTAATGAAAGAAATGTAAAAAAAAAAAAGATTAGCCCACTTCAGATGGAACTGGAGAGTGTTATGCTAAGTGAAATAAGTCATACAGAGAAAGACAGATACCATATGTTTTCACTCTTATGTGGATCCTGACAATCTTAAGACCATGGGGAAGGGAAGGAAAAAAAAAAGGTTAGAGAGGGAGGGAGCCAAAACATAAGAGACTCTCAAAAACTGAGAATAAACTGAGGGTTGATGGGGGGTGGGAGGGAGGGGAGGGCGGGTGATGGGTATGGAGGAGGACACCTGTTGGGATGAGCACTGGGTGTTGCATGGAAAACAATATGACAATAAATTTCATGTTAAAGAAAAAAAAAAAGATTAGCCCACTTCAGTATAATTGAGATCCACTGAAAACAAAGTTTGAGGGTTTTGCGTTGACTTTCACAGCGGCTTTAATATTCTGTTTTATTTTTGCACCCCGTTTTAAGAACATTCTCTATTGATAGCTATCTAGGTTGTTACGTCTTTGAGGACGGAGCACCTGGGAAGCTAGAAAGTATTGTCCGCATTCTAGTTCTGGAGTCAAATGGTAGGCTCAGGGCACTAGTTTCAAAATACGAAGAGCGTAAGCGAAAGACGAGCAAGCAGAGAGTAGTGAAATGCGTGGGATGGATGGCAAGTTTATTGATTAATCCATATGTGCAGCACTGAGGTCCAATTAAAAAGGGATCTTGTTTAGTAGCTCTGTGGGAAATAAGCTTGTACACAGCTCTCTGCGATATTCAAAGATCTTGTCCCTGGGTTTCTGTGATTCATAGGAAGTAATTTTTTTTTTTTAAACCAGTGAGGCCAGGAAGGAAATAATCAGTAAGTAATGCATACACAGTCAATACACAATATATACATAAATAAATGAAGAAAAAGAAGGTTAAGCTTGGATCAATGATGAGTAGTTCTGGGGTATATGAATCAAGAATTTTGATTAAACCCTAAACTCTGAGGTCCATAGAACACTGTGTATTAACTGTAGAGGAACTAGAATTTACGAAAGAAAGAAAGAAAGAAAGAGAAAGAAAGAAAGAAAGAAAAGAAAGAAAAAGAAAGAAAGAGAGAGAGAAAGAAAGAAAGAAAGAAAAAGAAAGAAAGAAAGAAAGAAAGAGAGAGAAAGAAAGAAAGAAAGAAAAGAAAGAAAAAGAAAGAAAGAAAGAGAGAGAAAGAAAGAAAGAAAGAAAGAAAAAGAAAGAAAGAAAGAAAGAAAGAAAGAAAGGGAAAGAAAAGAGACCTAGTCATTCTCTCTAAGGGAATAGAGTCCAGGGCAGAAGTTCAAGCCCATGGGGGATCCGGTTCTTGTGTCTTAGTGATTTTTGGGTATGGATTGTATTGGTGTAAGTGAATCAGTGAATGCACGAATAAATAAATGTGTTATTGAATGAAGACAAACATGATCACACGTGATTGTCATGAAACAAGTATTACTCGTGATATGTTTGTTTAACACCATGTTTCAATAGAATACATAGGTAAGACCTGTTGTCCTCTTCAGAACACGTGGGAGGTCCAGAGGCGTAAGAGTGCACACAACTATATGTACATGGGCATGCACGTCTGGATTGCTGGGAGTTTGCTGGTGGTTGGTTTCATTAAGAGGAAGGAAGGGTCACCTGGGTGGCTCAGTTGGTTAAGCGTCCACCTCTTGGCTTCGGCTCAGGTCATGATCTCATAGTTTGTGAGTTCGAGCCCCGTGTCGGGCTCTGTGCTCACAAAGTGGACCCTGCTTGGGATTCTCTCTCCCTCTCTCTCTCTCTCTCTCTGCCATGTAAAAGTTATAAGCCTTATTCTTTTTCTTTCTTTTTTTTTATAAGAAAGATTTTCTTTTCTTCTTTTAATTTTTTAATTTTTTGTTTTATTTTTTAAGTTTATTTATTTTGAGAGAGAGAGAGTGAGCAAGCAAGAGGGAGAGTGAGCGTGTGAACACAGTTGGGGAGGGGCAGACAGAGACGGAAAGAGAGAATCCCAAGCAGGCTCAGTGCTGTCAGTGCAGAGCCCCGAAGAAGGGCTGGAACTCATGAACTGTGAGATCATGACCTGAGCTGAGACCAAGAGTCAGACGCTTAACTGACTGAGCCACCCAGGTGCCTCAATTTCCTTTCCTTTCCTTTCCTTTCCTTTCCTTTCCTTTCCTTTCCTT
>NW_026057582.1:4018918-4040070 GCF_023721935.1 Panthera uncia | reverse complement strand
TTTCCTTTCCTTTCCTTTCCTTTCCTTTCCTTTCCTTTCCTTTCCTTTCCTTTCCTTTCCTTTCCTTCCCTTCCCTTCCCTTCTCTTCCCTTCCCTTCCCTTCCCTTTCCTTTCCTTTTAACATTTATTTATTTTCAAGAGACAGAGTGCAAGTTGGGGAGGGGCAGAGAGAGAGGGAGATACAGAATTGGAAGCAGGCTCCAGGCTCTGAGCTGTCAGCACAGAGCCTGACGCGGGGCTTGAACCCACCAACAGGGAGATCATGACCTGAGCTGAAGTTGGATGCCTAACCAACTGAGCCATCGAGGTGCCCCTCAACTTTCTTTTTTTAATATTTATTTATTTTATTGGGGAGAGTGGCAGAGGGAGGGAGGGAGAGAGAGAGAGAGAGAGAGAGAGAGAGAGAGAGAGAAAATCCCAAGCAGGCTCCATGTCTAGCCGTGATGGGGGCTCGATCCCACGACTGTGAGATCATGACCTGAGCCAAAATCAAGAGTTGGGCGCTTAACTGACTGAGTCACCCAGGCTTTATTCTTGAGTTGAGTCTTAGATTCAATGATATTTACTACATTGCTAAAGAATGAAAATAAAATAAGCTGATAAAATAGAAGGGAGTTGAGTCTTTGCACCAGTAATGAGAATGTGATATGATCCAGCTTTGTTATTAATTTGGCAGTGTGAAACTCATGTCCACTTAAAAACATCTCATAGAGACTGTTTAGAATTGGCTTTTAATTTACAGCATGAACGCACCACAGCCAACTGAATAATTCTCTAATGGGGAAGATCTTAGTTGTTGCCTCTGTGGGTAAAGAGCATAAAGACCAACATAAATGTTACAGTCCTTGGTCTCTGGTGAGTTTGTTCATGAATTTTCCAAGGACTTATTTTACAAAATTTAAAATAGCATATTAATAATAGCATAATAACAAATATATTACATATATAAAATATACTTATATGTAATAAGTATATATAAATACATATGTAATGAAATATATAAACATAAAATTGGTTACAAAATATGTAAATGTGTATTATTTATATATATAATATGTAAAATATAAAACATTTATATATATATAAAATTAAAGAACACCAAGCATTGGCCAAGGATATGAATATGTTATGAACTGTTCATGATTAGTCATTTTCAGGGCCACATGATAATATATATCATTTTAGTTCGGCACCAAAGTACATTTAGAAGTATATCCATTCCTTGCTAAAGCTCGAGGTTATTTACTTGTTGAGGGAGGGGGATGTAGGACGATGGAGAAAATTACACGTTCTAGTGGTGAGGGAAGACGATGGTTCATAGCTGTTTATTTCACCCTCTTTACAATGAGGATACGTGAAGAGATGAGCAGAAACTTCTTATCAATATGATGTTGATGTGAAACAGCTGTCAATCCCTATGTGCAACCCAGAGGTGCACTAAGAAAGAGACATCAAGCGTATTAGCTTTGTGGGACAAATGCAAATAGACTTACCTTGGTAAAAACCATTCATCTTATTCTTGGCATTTGTGATGCATGGCTATTGACCGTGTTATAATTTATGCATGTAAAAATGATCCAGAAAGGAAGATATGAATGAAGAAGGCAAAAAAAAATGCCAAGTTTGGATCAATGATGAGTACCCTGGGGTGTCTGGATTAAAGATTTTGATTAAGCTCTGTAGCTCTAATGTCATTACGAGAAGGAATGTAGCCATTCCCTCTATGGTGATAGTGTTTACAAAGCAAGAAGGGAAGAGTAGGGATCCTGTTGTTAGGTTTTGTGTTCCTAGGATGCAGGATATTTTTAATTACACATGAAATGATGCCTGGTCAGGAAAGAAATGAAGGAGTGAATGAGGACAAGGAAAGCCACACATTGTTTAATGATGAGACTGTGTTTTGAAACATTTCTGAAGTAATGAGGTCTAGGAAAGTAAGTAGACTTTACTCCGTTCAGCAGGGAGCAGATAGGAAAGTATGCCCAAGATTCAATGTTGTCATTATGAATTGATGGCAGGTTGCTGATTTATTTTATTAAGGGAAACTGGTTGGCGTTGGTAAATAATTGAAGATCTAATTGAAAAAAAAAAGAAGATTATGGACCAGTCATGAGAATGTGGTCCCATGACAAGATGGTTTGCTCTGAGCTTATGATCTCCTGTTAGTATTATTTAAAGCATTGTCCAGTGACTTATAATAATGACATATTATATGTTATTATAACCGAATGAATGGATTCATATTTTATTTAAAAGGTGAAAATCATACACCAGTGAGGAAGGACTCTGATTATCCTGTTTTATACTACTGCATCTATATTTATAAAAAGCCAGGCTCTTCCCAGTTTGTATAATGTACAGACAGATGCTTCCCATTTTAATTCACTTTTCTTTTTCTTTTTTTTTTTTTAAGTCAAAGTGCAGTTAACACACGATGTTACATTAGTTTCAGGCGCACAACATAGTGATTTGACATCTGTAGATGTTATACCGTGCTCACCATAAGTGAAGGTACTGTCTGTGCCTTTATATAATGAACAACAGGTGAAATTATTCCATGAGTAATTGAATGAGTGAATGAATGAATGGATGAACAAGTTAAGTAGAGCCAACCATGGACCACTGTTAAAAATATGCCGTGAAACAAGGATTTAAATTTATCCGATCGGTTTAAGAAAGATCCATGGAGAAGGGTAATGTAGATTTTAGCTAGGTAAAGTAGCCGGACATGTTTGTAAGAGTCATAGTTATTAGTTGTGATTGGAGCGATGGATTCAGTGGTGTTCATTTTATTGTTGAAAATTAAAATTAGGGGTGCCTGGCTGGCTCATTCGGCAGAACATGCGTCTCTTGATCTCAGGATTGTGAGTTCGAGCCCTAGGTGGGTAGAGAGATGACTTAAAAATAAAATCTTAAAAAACTTAAAATGAATGGAGTAGGTAAACAGTAGTGATATTCTTGAGCCAACGAAAAGAAGCAAGTTTTATGTTTAACCGAGAACTCTACGATTAGTATCTTTCACACATACCTAAATGTGTGTTTTTTTCATTATTTCCAAAGCCTGATTTTTACCTCAGAATGAAGATGCCACAGTTGATTTAATCCTATCTAATGGTGAAGACTGTGGCTCTGTGGGTAAGGAGCATTAAATTCTGAGGTGAGTCACAGTCAAAGTCTATGTACTTGGTTAGGGGAACTTGTTCATGGCTGTCCACTGAAGTATTTCAAGTAATAAAAAGCTATGTAGGAGTGTAAAATTAAAGAATGCTGTACATTACCAATGACAGGAATAGATTATGAACCAGAGATAATGAGGAGTAATTCAATTCTGCGCAACTGATGACTCCTTTAAAAAGGTGGCAGATGTTTCATACGTTTTCGGGGATACTTACACGACTGTGGATTTTAACATTCATCCCTTCACAAGAGTCAGTGAGAGGGAGCACATGGCGTACGCTGAAGGCCACTGCAAAAAGAGACGTAATGTATTAGCTCCATGGGAAATGAGCTTATCAATAGATCTTAGTGATATTTAAGGATCTTATTTTTGAGCTTTAGTGATTTCTGTGCATTGATTCTGTTGTGGGAACAGTGAGCATGTCAATAAACCTAAAGGATAAAGGACTGAAGGAAAAGAGTGCAAAGCTCAGGACAATGAGGAGTCCTGGGGTGGGGGTTGAGTCTGAGTCCAGAATTGTGTGGGATGTGGGGAGAGGGAGACCCTCCTGCACTGCTGGTGGGAATGCACACTGGTGCAGCCGCTCTGGAGAACAGCACAGAGGGTCCTCGGAAAGTTAAAAATAGAACTACCCTACGACCCAGCCATTGCACTACTAGGTACTTACCCAAAGGATACGAAAACACAGATTTGAAGGAGGACAGGCACTCTGATGTTTATAGCAGCTCTATCTATGATAGACAAATTATGGAAGCAGCCCAAGTGTCCATTGACTGATGAATAGATAAAGAAGATGTGATATAGATCTGCAATGGAATATTACTCAGCCATCAAAATGAATGAAATCTTGCCGTTTGCAAGGACAGGGGTGAAGGTAGAGTGTACTATGCTAAGCGAAATGGGTCAGAGAAAAACAAATGCCATAGGGTTTCACTCATGTGTGGAACTTAAGAAACAAAAATGAGCATAGGGGGAAAAAAAAGAGTGAGAGTGACAAAACAATAATTAACTATAGAGAGCAAACTGATGATTACCAGAGGGGAGGCAGGGACGGGTAGGGGAAATAGGTGATGAGGATTAAGGAGGGCACTTGTTGTGATGAGCGCTGGGTATTGTATGGCAGTGTTGAATTCACTATATTGTACACCTGAAACTAATGTTACACTGTATGTTAACTATACAGGAATTTAAATAAAAACTTAAGAAATTAAAAAAAAAAATAGAAAAAACAAGTAGATGGAATTGTGTTAATCCCCGTCTAGAAATCTGTGGACTATTGCAGAAAAATAAAAATAAAATCAAAGACAGAGAGAGAGAGAGGGATAAAATAAACTTGTAGGGAAGTGAATTCATGAATGAATAAGGAAATGTGTAAATGAATGAAGATAAGGAGGGCCATGTGTGGACGAGCTATGAAGTTATGTAATAAAGCAGAAATGATTATTAGTGTATATTTGAAACATCAGGTTCTATAGGTAAATCAAAGCTCTGAGCCCTTCCATAAGGACAGTATGGACAGATGTACCCAAGAGTTCATGTTGCTGCCTTGATTCTTTGTTTGGTGGTTTTAATTAAGAAGGACAAAAAAAAAATGTTTACATAAATAAACAATTGCTTAAATATTGTCTTATTGAGAGAGGGCCAAATGTGAACCCATACTGAGGATATGTCATGTGACCAGAGTTACAATTAATATAACTGTATTCGCTAGTTTAATTAAAAAAATTCAAAAGATGATTTAGTAATCATTTATGTCTATCGGCCATGAGCATGTAGACTGGATACTTAATATTCCTGTTCCGTGCCTTGGTTTTCATTGGTACTGACATCTTGTCATAAGGGAATGAAGGAGTGCATTTCCCTGCAGATTAATTATTCAAAAGAAGGCTGAGCAAGGGCCAACGAGGAATGTGTTTTATGAACCAAAGATAATGATTACTCCCGTTATCCGCAAAAGTTGTCCAGATAAAGAAATAGAACTCTAAATTCCTTCCATTTTGGACAAAGTACACACAGAAATGTTTTTTTAAATTCCAGTTAGTTAACATACAGTGTAATGTTAGTTTCAGGTGTACATAGAAATTTGCATGAAGAAATTCTTTAGAAAAATGGGAAGATAATTGATTTATTTTATGCCTAATTATATACACGAATAAGTAAATGAATCAGTAGACATAAATCAGAAAAATGTGTGCTTCATTGGTGAGGATATGCCATAAAACAAAGATTTACATTCATCCAATTTTGTACAAGTGAGGTCCATTAAAAGTAATCACTGAGTTGTTAAATTTATGGATAGGGAGTATGGAGACAGATATTTATGATAGATAATGGTTCCTATGTTGGTGTTCATTGTACTGCTTAAAAAGAAAAGTTAAATAAGTCAATAAATAAGAGTGCGATTCATCGGCAATGATGACATTCTTTCTGAAATGACCCGTGTTTATGATTGATCTAATACTGCAAGTCTAGCCTCCATTTAAAAAAAAAACCTAACTGTGGACTCTTTCTTTCTCTTGAAAGTCTGCATTTTCACTAAGCGAACACACCACAGATGAAGTAATCATTCTCTAATGCTAAAGATCTTGGCTTTAGCAAACTGTGGGGGTAAGGACAGAAGAAATTGATGTAAGTAGCAGAGTTTATATTCTTGGGTTGGGAGGGTGGTTTGTGAGTGTTGCTTGGATTTTTCAAAGTAATCAATGAGCATATTAAAAAATAAAGCCAAATGAGCCCAGCACAGACCCGAATTGAGATTTATGATGAATCAGATGCAGGACTAGTAAAACCCAATTAAAAAGATGCTGGACGTTTCATTCAGTTTTAGGATTGCTTCGCATTGTGTTTTATTTTTGCGTTGCAATGCATTTAAGTACTTCTCCATTGATAAAGATTTAAGCTATGAATTCCTTGAGGGAGAAACACACAAGAAGATGGACAAAATTGTTGTCTCTCTAGATGTGGAGAAAGATTAAAGTTCCCATGGTTACTCACTGCATCATCTTTAAATGGAAAAGGGCCAGGCGTGGACCATTGAAGCTGATACGGAGCGAGAATGTTGGTTAATTTATATATGCAAACAGCATACGTATATATTGCAAAGAATACCCTTGTTTATTAGCACTGTGGGAAATGGGTGTACAGCCGGTTCTTAGTGATATTCAAGGATGTCGTTTTTGGGCTTTTTGATTCATGAGAATAGATTATATTGTTATGAGTGAGTCCATGAATGAAGGAACAAGGAATGTGTAAATGAAGGAAGAACAAGATGTTCGGTGTAGATTAATGATGAGGATTCTGAGATGTATGAATCAAAGATTTTAATTAAACTCTGTACCTTTGAGGTCCACTGAGAAAAAGAAATCTAGCTATTTCTTCCGTGAGAGAGGGGCTTACGGCACAAGTTAGGACGAGTTAAGATCCGGTTCCTGAGCTTTGAGTTCTTAATGTCTGTGAAATGTATCATTATATTATTTCCCCAGACATTGAATTTCGTAATCTAAATCGATCAAGTCTATCTTACATTTGTCCTTAAAGGATAGATATCCTATTCCATGAGAGTCCCTGTTGTTTCAGATTGGTGGTAGCTAGCTGGTTGTTGGTTCTATTTAGAAAAGGAGCAAATCCGGGGCACCTGGGTGGCTCAGTCGGCTAAGCGTCCGACCTCAGCTCAGGTCATGATCTCACAGTTCGTGAGTTCGAGTCCCGCGTCGGGCTCTGTGCTGACAGCTCGGAGCCTGGAGCTGCTTTAGATTTTGTGTCTCCCTCTTTCTCTGCCCCTCCCCTGTTCATGCTCTCTCTGTCTCAAAAATAAATAAATATTTAAAAAAATAAAAAAAAAAAAGAAAAGGAGCAAATCCTCGACATTACCAACAATTGCTTACATAAGTGCTTAATGGAAAGAAAGCCAAGCAAGGATTAATACTGAGAATATGATATTATTTAAAAAAATAAAGAAGACTCTAACAGGTTATATCTGTGGACAGTGACGTAGGGACAGATACTAGTATTAGTCAATGTTCTTATCCAGCGTCTTGGCTTGCATTCACTTTGAATGCATCGTTAAAAGTCGATGAACAAATGAGTTCTATATTGGTCAGTTATTTACTTATTTTTTATTTTTTTATGAAAAAAAATTTTTTAATGTTTATTTATTTTTGAAAGAGACAGAGACAGAATGCGAGTGGGTTGGGACAGAGAGAAGAGGGAGACACAGAATCTGAAACAGGCTCCAGGCTCTGGGCTGTCTGCACAGAGCCCGACGTGGGGCTCGAACTCACGAGCTGCGAGATCATGACCTGAGCTGAAGTCGGACGCTCAACCGACTGAGCCACCCAGGCGCCCCAGTTTGGTCAGTTATTTAAAAGAAGGCAGAGGAGGAGGAGTCATGAAACAATATAATGACTAAACCATTTTAGATGAAGAGGAAGAAATCTAGACTTAATCCCACTTTGGACGAGTGGATATCAGCAATGGCATGACATGGTATTTCAGTTCTGGAGTACTGGTGGGTTTTACTCTTTTTCTTTTAAAAAAATGAGTAGATGATCAAATTATGCTTTGAGTAATTAACTAAGAGTGGATCAATGAATGTATAAAGTAGGGTAAATCTTAGACCAATGCTTCATGGGATATTCTTAGCCATGTGTGAATATGGAACCTTAAAAAAGAATAATGAGGCTGCGAATCATGTGGTTAGGGAGTATACAGGTGGACAGTAAATAAGTCAGTAAATAAAAAATAGTGTCCTTTTTGAGTCAATAATGAGAATGTGATAGCAACTAAAGTTTATGATTAATCGAGTACCTTATGACTCCAGCCCATTAAAAAAAGGTGTCTATGCTGGTTCGTTCTTTACGAAAAGTGTATTTTAATATCTACAGGACAAAATGCTATAGCTGATTGAATTATTCGACAGTAATGAGAATTTTAGTTTTTACCTTTGTGGGTAAGGAGCCTAGAGACTGTCGTAGGTTATAGTCAAAATTCACGTCCTTGCCTTTGTTATTATTAGTGACTTAATGAGGGAATCAATAAACAAAGGTATTAATGAATGGAGGAAATGTTGCCAAGTTTGGACCAATGATGAGTATCCTGGGGTGTCTGAATCAATGATTTTGATTAAACCCTGTAACTCTGAGGTCAGAGACCTAGTTAATGCCTATATGATAAATCAGCTTACAGTAGAGGTTAGTAATATTCGGGAGTTTGCTCTTAGGTTATGAAGGTTCATAGGTCTGGATTGTGTTGGTAGAAGTGAATTGATAAACGAATAAATAAATTTATAAATAAAGACAAGGAGAGCCACATGTGGCTTAATTATGAGAATGTATAATATTATTATTAATATTTTCTGAAGCACTCAGTTCCAACATAAATTGACTACATCTGATACCTATGTGGGTCAGGAACATAGAGAGATAAGTACCGGAAAGCAGCGTTGTCTTGTTCTGCGTTGTCTTCAAGGTGCTGTTTGCAAGAAAATAGGATCTGGCTGGTTATATCTGGGAGTAATGAGCATATGAACAGCTGTTAATTCCATACAAGTTGCTAATCCAGTTTGCATGTTCGTAGCTATTGATGATATTGTGAGTGAATGTATATTGCATTCATGTCTCAACCAGTTATTTTGAAGAGGGTGCAGCGGGATTTTCTCAGCCCTTCATGACTGACGTTTTGGGCTGGATAATTCATTGTTGGGAAGGCGGTCCCGTATGTAGTAGAATGTGGAGTAACCTCATGGGCTGTGTTAGACGTCAGTATTAACCCCTCCCTCCCAGTTGTGGCAATCAAAAATGTCTCCGGACACTGGCAAATGTCCTCTGGTAGCAGAGTTTTGTTTTTGTTTTAGTCGTGTGTGTGTGTGTGTGTGTGTGTGTGTGTGTGTGCGTGCACACGTGTTGCCTCCTTTTTTAAAAGACTATTTTTTTTTTCAATATATGAAATTTATTGTCAGATTGGTTTCCATACAACACCCAGTGCTCATCCCAAAAGGTGCCCTCCTCAATACCCATCACCCACCCACCCCTCCCTCCCACCCCCCATCAACCCTCAGTTTGTTCTCAGTTTTTAAGAGTCTCTTATGCTTTGGCTCTCTCCCACTCTAACCTCTTTTTTCCCCCCTCCCCCATGGGTTTCTGTTAAGTTTCTCAGGATCCACATAAGAGTGAAACCATATGGTATCTGTCTTTCTCTGTATGGCTTATTTCACTCAGCATAACACTCTCCAGTTCCATCCACGTGGCTCCAAAGGGCCAGATTTCATTCTTTCTCATTGCCACGTAGTACTCCATTGTGTATATAAACCACAATTTCTTTCTCCATTCATCAGTTGATGGACATTTAGGCTCTTTCCATAATTTGGCTATTGTTGAGAGTGCTGCTATAAACATTGGGGTACAAGTGCCCCTATGCATCAGTACTCCTGTATCCCTTGGGTAAATTCCTAGCAGTGCTACTGCTGGGTTTAAAAGACTATTTTTCAGAGCAGTTTCAAGGTTCACGACAAAATTGGATGGAACATACAGAGATTTCCCATAATCCCCACCCCCCCGCACGTGCATAACCTTCCCACGATCAACTGACATCCCCCACCACGGTGGTACATTTGTTACAATTGATGAACCTACACTGATGCATCATTATCACCCAAAGTCCATAGTTTGACTAGAATTCACTCTTGGTTGTAATTTCAGTGGCTTTGGACAAATGTGCAGTGACATGTATCCAACATGAAGGTATCACGCAGACTATTTCACTAAAAATCTCCTGGGCTCTGCCTGTTCACCCCTCTGTCCTCTCTCACCCCTGGCAACCTCTGATCTTTCTACTGTCTCCATAGTTTTGCCTTTTCCAGAATGTCGTGTGATTAGAATCACTACTATGTAGCCTTTTCATATTGTCTTCTCTCACTTTAGAATATACCCTTAAGATTCCTCCGTGTCTTTTCATTTCTCATTTCTTTTTAGCACTGGATAATCTTCTATCAGAAGATTATAGCAGTTTATTTATCCATTACCCACGGGAGGCCATTTTGGGTGGTTCCAAATTTGGGCAATTATGAATAAGGCTGCTGTAAACATTCATGTGCAGGTTTTTGTGCAGATATTAGTTTTCAGCCCCTTTGGGTAGATACCAAGGAGTGTGATTGCTGGATCACGTGGTAAGAACATGTCTAGTTTTGAAAGAAACTGCCAAACACCTATTGTAATAGGTAGGTAGTGGTATCTCATTGTTGTTTTAATTTGCATTTCCCTGATGACATATGATGTGGAGAATCTTTTCATATGTATCTTCTTTAGTGAGGTGTTTGTTACATTCTTCGACTCATTTTTTTTCTTTTTTTTTGATGGTTTAATTAACATATATTGTGAAATGATTATAGTAGGTTTAGCTAACAATCATCTTCTCATAGAAATACTATTTAAAAAAAGGAAAGGAAAAGAAATTTGTTCTTATGAAGAGAATTCTTAGCATTTAGTCTTAACAATTTCCCTACATATTACACAACAGCATTAGGTATAGTCCTTGAATTGTACACTGTAACCCTAATAGTTATAACTGGAATCTTGTATCTTTTTGTTTTCTTCTTTTAAGTTTTTGTTTTTTGTTTTTTTAAAATTTACAGCCAAATTAGTTAGCATACAGTGAAACAGTGATTTCAGGAGTAGATTCCTTAATGCCCCTTAGCCATTTAGCCCATCCCTCCTCCCACAACTCCTCCTGTAACCCTAAGTTTGTTCTCCATATTTATGAATCTCTTCTGTTTTGGCCCCCTCCCTGTTTTTATATTATTTTTGTTTCCCTTCCCTTATGTTCATCGGTTTTGTCTCTTAAAGTCCTCATATGAGTGAAGTCATATGAGTTTTGTCTTTCTCTGACCGACTAATTTCACTTGGCATAATACCCTCCAGTTCCATCCACATAGTTGCAAATGGCCAGATGTCATTCTTTTTGATTGCCAAGTAATACTCCATTGTGTGTGTATACCACATCTTCTTTATCCATTTATCTGCTGATGGACATTTGGGCTCTTTCCAGACTTTGGCTATTGTCGATAGGGCTGCTATAAACATGGGGGTGCGTGTGTCCCTTTGAAACAGCACACCTGTATCCCTTGGATAAATGCCTAGTAGTGCAATTGCTGGGTCATAGGGTAGTTTTATTTTTATTTTTTTTGAGGAATCTCCGTACTGTTTTCCAGAGTGGCTGCACCAGCTTGCATTCCCATTCTTTGACTCATTTTTAAATCAGGTTGTTTCTTTTTTCTTTTTAAAAATTTTTTTTTTAACATTTATTCATTTTTTTGAGAGATGGAGAGAGAGCAAGTGGGGTAGGGGCAGAGAGGGAGAGACACACACACAGAATCCGAAGCAGGCTCCAGGCTCTGAGCTGTCAGCACAGAGCCCGATGCGGGGCTCGAACTCACAGACCGCGAGATCATGACCTGAGCCGAAGTTGGCTGCTTAACCGACTGAGCCTCTCTTTTCTGAGGCGCCCCTCTTTTTTTTTAAGGGTTCTTTGTGTGTTTTAGATAAAAGTCATTTATCAGATGTATCTTTTATAAATATTTTTTCTCTGTCTGCAGTTTGTATTTTGTTATCTTGACAGTTTATTTGCAGAACAGAAACTCTTAATTTTAACGAAGTCAAGCTCATCAATTCTTTCTTTCCTGTATTGTGTCTTTGGTGAAAAGTCATCACCAAACCTGAGGTCATCTACATTTTCTCCTGTTAACTTTTAGGAGTTTTATTGTTTTAGATTGGGATTGTTTTGAATCTATAAATTGCATTGGAAAGAACTGACATCTCAATAATACTGAATCTTCCTATCCATGAACATGGAATTCCTGTCCATTTATTTAGTTACTCTTTGATTACTTTCATCAGAGTTTTGCTGTTTTCCTTCATATGTTTTGTTGGGTTTATAACTGCATATTTAATTTTATTGGTACTATTGTAAATAGTATTGTATTTTTTTAATTTTTAATTGTATTAAATTTATTTTTATTTTATTTTATTAATTTTTATTTATTTATTTTTATTTTTTATTGTCAAATTGGTTTCCACACAACTCCCAGTGCTCATCCCAACAGGTGCCCTCCTCAGTGCCCATCACCCACTTTCCCCCTATGCATCGTATTGTATTTTTAATTTCAAATCCTGCTTGTTCTTTGGTGGTATCTAAGAAAATGATAGACTTATATATATATATTTTCTACATTGAAGACCATGTAATCTGCCAATAAACACAGTTTCATTTCTTCCTTCACTAATAATATACCTTTTATTTATTTCTCTTACTCTTATTCTTATATAGTATATCTCTTATTTCTTTATTCTTATTCTTGTACTGCAAGTTACAACTTCCAGTACAATGTTGTAAAGTAGTGTTGAGAGGGAACATCTTTGCTTTACATCTCAGTGGGAAGCCTTCTAATTTCTTACCATTAAGTATGTTAGCTGTAGGTTATTTGTAGATATTGTTTGTCAAGTTGAGGAAATTACTTTCTATTCCTAGTTTGCTGAGAGGTTTCTTTTAAATCATGAATGCGTGTCATAGTTTGTCAAATGTGCTTTTTCTCATCTATTGATGTGATGAGATGACAAAAACATCTTTTGAGGGAAAAAAATCTTTTGTTTTTCTGACTTGCCGCTTGGCATTTTACAGTATGATAATCCTGCTCACACCCAGAGTTTGAGCATTTGCGGGGAGGGAGGGGCAGAGAGAGAGAGAGAGAGACAGAGAGAGAGAATCCCAAGCAGGCTCTGGATGGTCAGCGCAGAGCCCGATTTGGGGCTTTAACTCATGAACTGTGAGATCATGACCTGAGTTGAAATCAAGAGTTAAGATGCTTAACCGACCGAGTCACCCAGGAGCCTCAGAGTTTGGTTTAGATAAGAACTTGAGTTTAAGATGTTTGCCCTAAGTTCCTGCTTTACTTTTCCCAGACACCATTAGAGTGTCTGGGAAAAACCACTTAGAGTTAAGCCCACAAAAAGTTAGTGATTTCTGCCCCAAACATCTTTTAAGTAGTAGGTGCTTGTCACCATGTTCTCTATCTTGTGCTTGCTGGTCACCTGGGAAGAAGGACTGCCCTTCTCCCTGCTCAGTTGTGTCCCCTCTTTCTCTTACACTCACTTTTGTTTTCTTTCTTTCTCTCTCTTTCTTTCTTTCTTCCCTTCCTTCCTTCCTTCCTTCCTCCCTCCCTCTTTCTTTCTTTCTTTCTTTCTTTCTTTCTCTTTCCTTTTGGTGTGGCTAGAGGCTTATTAATTTTATTGGTCTCTTCAAAGAACAATTTTTTTTGATTCATTGATTTTCTCTGTTAATTTCCTATTTCCTATTCCTATTTCCTATTTCTGCTCTAAGTATTGTTATTTCTTTTCTTCTTTGTATTCGATTTGTCCTTTTTCTAGTTTTTTTTTAAGTATAAACTTAGATTGCTGATTTTAAATCTTTCTTCTTTTCTTTAAATAAAAATTGTAGGGGTGTCTGGGGAGCTCAGTAGGTTGAGCATCTGACTGTGGATTTTGGTTCATGTCATGATCCCAGGGTTGTGGGATCGAGCTCTACATTGGGCTCCGTGCTGAGCATGGAGACTGCTTCAGATTCTGTCTCTCTCTCTCTCTCTCTCTCTCTCTCTTTCTCTTTCTCTTCCCTCCCTTTGCCCCTCTCCTCCACTTGCATGCTCTCTCTCAGTAAAATAAAAAAAAAAGAAATAATGTATATTTGAGTTGGACAATATGATGTTTTGATATTGATATACATGTACATAGTGAAATAGTTACTACCGTCAAGCTAACACATGCATCTCCTCACATAGTTATTCTTTTTTTACTTTTTTATTTTCGTGATAAAAGCACCTGAAATCTACTCTCTCAGCAGATTTGTCAGCACACCATACGGTGTTATCAGCTATAGTCATGATGCAGTACATTCAATCTCTAGAGCTTTTTCATCTTACGTGATAGCAACTTTGTGCCCTTGACCACCATCTCCCTTTCCTCCCCCTCCCCACTCCTGGTAACTGCCAGTCTGCTTTCGGCTTCTGTGAATTCAACTTTTTTAGATTCCTCCTAGAAGTGAAATCACGCAACAGTTTTCTTTCTTTTTCTGGCTTATTTCACCTGGCATAACGCCTTTGAGGTGCTCATTTTTGTTGCAAATGACAGGATCTCCCTTTCAAAGGCTGCATAATATTCCATTGTACTTATATTCCATAGTTTCTTTATCCATTCATCCACCAACACACACTTAGGTCTTCATTTGTGACATGTGCATTCAATGTTATAAATTTCCCTCCAAGCACTGCTCTGGCTGTCATTTTCATTTGTTTTTTAGGAAACAGGAAAGATTAACATAAGTGGATAATCGATTAAGTATATATCTCATGGAATAAGAAGCAGTTATGGACACATGTCGACAATGTGTCATATGAGAAGCATTAGGATTGATCTGATTGTGTTCACTAAATTTTATTAAAACTCAAAATGATCTTGTCAATTACCTTTGTGACTACCAAGCAGATAGATGGATGTTAGTATCACTCAGGATTTGTTTCTAAGTCTTTGCATTCACAAATTTTGATCTGTCGTTATAACTGCGTAAGTGAATAAAATCCTATCTTAATTATTTAAAATAAGAGACAGCACAGATCAATGAGGAGCGTGTTTTATGAGACAATAACAATGATTGGTTTGGGTTTTCGCTACTGATGTTTGTAGAAAGAAAAAAAATTCCTGTTCTGCTCCCATCTTTGGTAAGGGACACGTATATCGTTGCACTGAATAGTATTTCTGTTCTGGATTATTTCTGTTCTGGTTTACCATTTTGACTTCCTTTATATAACGAGTGTATGGTTAAATCATCCCATAAGTAAGTAAATAAATGATTAAGTGAATAAATAAGTGAGCATATAAAATGCGATCAGGCAGGAGTCATCCCACATAATGTAAAATAAAGATTTAAACGCAACCAGTTCTGCAAAGGCAACATCCATGAAAGTCATCTTGTATTCTCTTAAAACTATTACGATATAAAGATACTTTCGATACGCTTATTCCTGTGTCGTGTAGTTGACAGTGGCTAGTACATTCTTTAAAAGTGAAAGTAAAATGCTAGACTAATGAAGAAGTGCCCAAGTTTATTCTAGTTCCACATAATTCACATGCATTAAAAATCTAGATTAATTGTACTTTTTCCTTCACAGAATGACCATGAGACAGCAGATGTATTCATTAAAAAAAAAATTTTTTTTTTAACATTTATTTATTTTTGAGACAGAGAGAGAGAGAGAGAGAGAGAGCATGAACAGGGGAGGGTCAGAGAAAGAGGGAGACACAGAATCTGAAACAGGCTCCAGGCTCTGAGCTGTCAGCACAGAGCCCGACGCGGGGCTCGAACTCACGGACCGCGAGATCATGACCTGAGCCGAAGTCGGGCGCTCAACTGACTGAGCCACACAGGCGCCCCTGTATTCATTTTCTAAGAAACAAAATATTGGCCGTCAGCTCTGTATGTAGGAGCTAGACAGATGTAGAGACAAGTGTAAGTAACACTCACAGTTCCCATCCTTGGTTGGGATGCTTTGGTTGATGAGTGTTTAGTGGGATAGCAAAAGAATCGATGTCTATAAAAGTAATAAAAATCTCCAAATCTGGGCCGGTGATGGGAATATGTCAGGAATCAAAAGCTATGTTTAATCTAATTTGGCACCAACGAAGTGATTAAAAAAACCGTCATTTCATTCATTTTCAGAAGTATTTAATATTGCAGTTTATTTCCCTCCCCAGAGGACTTAACCATTTCCGTATTGGGATAGTCCCGGCTGATAACTGTTTTGCGTTGCAACCTGTAAGCAAGTAGAATGCTTTGTTTTGAGATGTGAATAAAGATGGTGTGGTGTCATCACTTTTCACTGAGCCATCTTCATGGGGAAATTAGGGGCATTCGCTTTCAAGTGTCCCCTCTCTGAAAGACAGCTTTCATACTGTTCTTCCTTTCCGATCTTCTACTCTAATAAACATCTGCCTGCTGCTCAATTCAATAGAAGAAAGCCACAGAAGGACCAGTGGTGAATGTGGATTTGGTATGAAGCATGGATATTAATTGACGACACATATTCTCCGAGGTCCATTGTAAAAGGAGATTTAGTCTATTTGCTTTACGGGGAAAGAGCCATTAATGCGAAGATCTTATCCTGGAACTTTATGATAGCTTTGTATTCATGGATCAATCAATCAACCAATCAATGAAGATATAAAGGAAGAAAAACGTGCCTGGACCAATGATGAGTACCATGGGGTATCTGAAACAGGAGTTTTGATTAAACCCATATGCAACTCTGAGGTCCATTACAAAGAGACACGTAGTTATTTCCCCTCTGTGGGAAAGGAGCACATGTTACCTTTTGTGGTTCTTGGAGATGGATTGTATTTTATTATTATTATTATTATTTAAAAAAAATTTTAACATTTATTTACTTTTGAGAGAGAGAGAGAGAGAGAGAGAGAAACAGAGTGCAAGTGGGGAGGGGCAGAGAGAGAGGGAGACACAGAATCCTAAGCAGCCTCCAGGCTCCGAGCTGTCAGCACAGAGCCCGACGCAGGGCTCAAACCCACAAACCGTGAGATCATGACGTGAGCTGAAGTTGGACATTTAACCGACAGAGCCCCCCCGGGCACCCTGGATTGTATTTTTTTTTTTTATAGAATCGATTCACAAATAAATAAAATGTATCAATGAATGAAAAAAAGAGGACAATTTATACGCTTATTAAGGGAAGTAAGGCAACATGGAGTAGTAATATGAAAATTTGAAACTCCGACTTCCAAGAAATGGTCATGAAAGGAGTATATGGTCACTTGTACATAATACTCAACAATGTTTGCTGGTTGCTCAAGGGTTGCTGAGGGATTCTTTTATTAAGGAAATGGCAACACACTGACTATAATAGTTGGTTACATAACCACACAATTGAGAGCCAAGCAGAGGCCAGTGATGAGAATGATTTATATGACAACACTCATCATTACTCTTTTTTCAACTGATTTTCATGAAAACAATAAAAAAGAAGCAAGTATGTTATTGACAGTAGTGACTGTGGACAGACATAAATTTGGCTCAGTCTTCTTGTCCAGTGGATCTGATCACAGATTCCAGTGATTTTGTGTCAGAGGAAGAAGGTATAATTTTATGTCTCGATCTATTTTTTAAAAGTCAGCAGACTATGGACCAATTAGGAACATGTGTTTTAATACGAGGATACCGATTCATCTTACTTTGCTAATGACAAATATTCTAGGAACAATTTTAGGCTCTTCCATTTTTTGAAAGGTGCATCTGGACCTTTCCAAGTTGTGGTAATTTGGTTCCGGGCTGGTGTTTGACCATTCTGAGTTTCCGTTAGAAAAATGATATTATTATTCCCTGAATAATAAAATAAACCAGTGAGTGAGTGAATCCATGAATCCATAAGTGCATGTAGTGGAGGACTGGGAGATTGTGCCAGGAAGCAAATATGTTCAATTCTACACAGCCAAGTCCAATAAAAAGATGATCGTGGCTTTCCCTATGTAGGTAGCAAGGAAAAGTCAGATGTCTCTGATTGTAAATAGCTTTTATTTTGTGTTGAGCGATGAATTCAATAGTTTTCCTGTCAACTAGTAGAAACTTAACTCAGTAAGAGTACCACCCTTGAGAAATTCGTAAGAATGTGATATGAAATAGGGCTTCTGATTAACGATTCCTCTTGACACATTTCAACTTAAAAAAGCGCACTCTGTCTTCATTGTTTTTACAAATTGGCTTCCCTCCCCCCTTTTTCCTTTATTCATAGAATGAACACACAGCTGATTTAATCGTTCTATGATCGTGAAGACATGGCTGTGAATTCTGGGACTGAGAAACATAAAGACCGAGGTAAGTAAATATGAGTGTTTGCGTTTAAGGCTTAGATGGGGTTTATTTATGGGAGCCCACTAAATTATTTCAATAAAATAAATAGTTAAACAATGTAGGAAATTCAGGCATGCCAGTCATGAGCCCCAAGTCTAGAATGTGTCACAAGCTAAAATTTATGATTACTTTGACTCATCCCAACTAAGAGCCGTTGCTGAAGTGATGGGGGGCATCTGACATATTCTCAAAGCAGTCTGCCTTCTCAACTCACGCTCTTGTCCCATTTGCCTAAAACATACCTTCACTGAGGAAGATGTTAGCTGTTACCTCTGAGGCTGGAGCACCCCGAAAGATCGCAGATGTCAGTTTTGTCAGTTGTGGGTTAAGATGACAGGTCTCTGGGTGTTGATGACACTAGCTTTCCTGTAGGGGCAAGTCAAGGGAGAAAGGAGAAGGTGGTCACCGGTCCCTAAGTAAGGGACTGATATGAAGGGAGCGTCCCGATTAATCCCTGTGTGCAAAACAGGTTCACTATGAAAAGCGAGTGACCGTTCGCTTTCCATGAATGGGGGCGGTGAGCAGATCTCGGTTGTATGGAAGGCTTTTGTTCTCAGTTTTGTGTCATTAAAGGGTATTGAGTGTATAATTCGGATTCATGAATCTATGAATGAAGCCTTGCAAGAAGGCATAAGTGAACGAAGAACTCGAAAGCTGTGCCCAGATCAATGATGAGTATCAGTGGAGTTACCTGAATCAACACCTCTGATGAAGTCCTCTGTGTAGCTTTGAGGTCCGTTACAGGAAAAGAACCAGTCAATCTTCTCTGTAGAAATTAGCTAATAGTGGAAGTTAGGAAAATTCAATAAGCTTGCCCCAGGCTTTTGTGGTTCATGGCTACGGATTATGTTATTTCAAGCGAATCCATGCATGAGTAAAGAAAGAAATGAATACATGAGACGCTAAAATCCTCCTCATGGAACGATTAGCAGAGTGCAGCAAACACTGTTAATATCGATACAATTCTGAGGGAAAACGGAAAGGCTCACTCTGTAATCCTCTTTTATATGGAACATACTAGTATCTGCAGTTCAGACCCAGTGTCTTGAGTGTCTGTAGTTTGCTGGGGAGTTTTTAAGCTAAGAGAAAGGGAAGTGTTTGCATCAGTCAATAATCTATGAGATAACCATCTCTTTAATAGGCGTTGATACAGGTGGAGATTTGTAATCGTTATAGCTCTTAATCTTGGGCTAGGTGATAGTGTTTATTGTATTATTTATAAGAATTCCATACGGGTTTAATAAAGAATAGGATGCTGGAGCCAAAGTTCATTGGTATCTAGCTCTGCCTGATGAACAGCCATTAAAAATTTTTTTGAACGTAGCCTTAGTCTGCTTTTTCTTACCCAGAGTGAACAACAGCATAGCTGACTCAGTCATTTAGTAAGGAGTTATTGTAGTGAACCAGGAGCATGAAGAATCATTTAAGTAAGTCCCTTAGTTTACATTCTTTGTTTGGATGGGTTGCTCACGGGTGTACCCGAAGAGTTTCGAAGCAAATAATTGTGCACCACGCACACACAAATAAATAAAACACTCGCAAGTATGGATCAATGATGGGAATGTATTATAGACCCCAAATTATGTGTAATCTAAATCAGCACCGCAGAGGTAATTTTAGAAGAAAATATAATGTTATTTAATTTGTTTTCAGAGCAGTTTCATATTATTTCTTTCTTTACGTTTATTAGCTCTGCAGGAGAAAAGCCTAAAATTCACGGATCTTGTTTTTTGGGATTTTGTGATTGTGTTATTATTATTTGTGAATCAGAAAATGAATCAATAAACCAAAAAATTTTCCTAGCATGGACCAGTGATGAATGTCATGGGGTTTCTGAAACAAGAATTTTGATTAAACCCATCTGCAACTCTGAGGTCCATCACAAAGGAACACCTTATTATTCTCTTCGTGGGAAATAAAAGCCTTCAGCATCTCATTCGTGGGCTTTTGTGGTTTGGGGTATGAATTGCATTATTATAATACAATTAGCCCATGAATAAAGAAATACATCAATGAATAAAGAATAAGAAGGATATGCATGCACTACTTTTAGGGCATGCAATGAAACAGGGATCATTATTCCAACAATTTTGAGATTCTTAGCCCTAATAAATTAGCAGTTAAGGCTTTTATCACTTTGGTGAGGGGCATATGGTCAACTGTGCCTAAGAGTCAATGGTTTGTTCTGTGATGAGGCACATTGCCAATTGATCATTCTATTAAGGAGAGGAAAATACATTTACATAAATAGTTGATTGAATAAACTATCTAATTGAGAGAGAAAGAGCATGGTGTTACTGTTTCATACGGCCACACTCATGATTGATGCAGTCTTCTTAGGCAGTTTTGTGTAAGCAAACAAACACTAAAGAATCAGTTCGGTATTCTTCCGGGTAATGACATAAGGACAAATGTAAATATTATTCAAGGTACTTCTCCAGTGTGGGTGGGCTGACACATATTGAAGTATAATTATAAGTGAAAAATGCATATGCATTTATATCTCAGTGTTTTTTTTAAGTCAGCCAACAATACATTAAAGGAAAGCATGCAGTTGAATTTAAAGGTCATGATGTATCATGTTTTACCCAACTCATATCCATAGGAAGGAAAAGAGTTCTAAGCCTTTCTGCTGGTGCATGTAGACATTTGTAAATAGTGAGGATTTTGCTTCTGTTTTGATGGTTGTTTAATTTTGGGGATTCTTTTAGAAAAATGAAGGGATGATCTTACTATCCCGTGAGTAATTAAATAGAATAATTAGTGAGTGAATTAATAAATATGTTAAGTAGGGTCAGATTTGGATCACTGGTGAGATTGTGCCCTGAATGGAATCTCCCAGGTATCCAGTGCTGCACAAATAAATTTCTTTCTTTTTTTTTTCTGGAATAAAGTTTTTAAATATGCAATTTATTGTCAAATTGGTTTCCATACAACACCCAGTGCTCATCCCAACAGGTGCCCTCCTCAATGCCCATCACCCACTTTCCTCTCCCTCCACCCCCCCCCCCATCAACCC
>NW_026057582.1:3973864-4018818 GCF_023721935.1 Panthera uncia | reverse complement strand
CCCCCATCAACCCTCAGTTTGTTCTCAGTTTTTAAGAGTCTCTTATGGTTTGGCTCCCTCCATCTCTAACTTTTTTTTTTCCTTCCCCATCCCCCATGGTCTTCTGTTAAGTTTCTCAGGATCCACATAAGAGTGAAAACATATGGTATCTGTCTTTCTCTGTATGACTTATTTCACTTAGCATAACACTCTCCAGTTCCATCCACGTTGCGACAAAGGCCATATTTCATTCTTTCTCATTGCCACATAGTATTCCATTGTGTATATCAACCACATCTTGTTTATCCATTCATCAGTTGATGGACATTTAGGCTCTTTCCATAATTTGGCTATTGTTGAGAGTGCTGCTATAAACATTGGGGTACAAGTGCCCCTATGCATCAGCACTCCTGTATCCCTAGGGTAAATTCCTAGCAGTGCTATTACTGAGTCATAAGGTAGATCTATTTTTAATTTTTTGAGGAACCTCCACACTGTTTTCCAGAGCGGCTGCCCCAGTTTGCATTCCCACCAACAGTGCAAGAGGGTTCCCGTTTCTCCACATCCTCTCCAGCATCTATGGTCTCCTGATTTGTTCATTGTAGCCACTCTGACTGGCATGAGGTGATACCTCAGTGTGGTTTTGATTTGTATTTCCATGATGAGGAGTGACATTGAGCATCTTTGCATGTGGCTGTTGGCCATCTGGGTGTCTTCTTTAGAGAAGTGTCTGCTCGTGTGTTCTGCCCATTTCTTCACTGGATTATTTATAAATTTCAACAAAAAAGATGATCTTGGCTCTTACCTACATGGGTGGCAAGTACAGACAGATATTCCTGATAATTTTTTTTCTGTTTACTGCTAGGTTCAGTGGTGGTCATTGTATTATTTAAAATAAAAAAAAATTCCACAAATTAGTAAATATTAAGTAGAGCTCTGTCTTTCCAATGTTTAGGAAAGTATGCAAACTCAGGTTTATGGTTACTGGATTTTTGATCATTTAGGATAGTTAAATGTAGACTGATTCTTTTTAAAGTTTGCTTTTTACTCCTCAGAATGAACACACTCTACCAGATTTGATTATTGATCAAGTCAAATCAAAAGATCTTGCCTTTTACCTCTTTGGGAAAGACAGAAGAGATAAGTGTAAGCAATAATCAATGTTCATGTATTGCTTGCGGGGCTTAGTCATGGGTATTCATTGAGATGTTTGGAAAGAGTAAGTGGCCATATACATGGACAATTCAAAGGTGATCTTGCATTGATCAAAGACGAAAAGGTGTTTATGAATTCAGAATTACGATTAATCCATTCCAGCCATTACTGAATTCATTAGGACAAAGGATGAAAGGCATGTTAGCAATTTTCAAAACATTTTAATATTCCATTTCATTTTTGTTCCACGGTGGATTCAAACACTTCTCCACTGGTTGATATTATTATAGACTGTGGACCCGGCAAGGGCGGGGAACCATAGGAAAATGGAAAATGTTGCCTTTTCCTTAGTTGTGGTACAGAATGGCAGTTCACTGCACCACCTTTGAAGTATGGATGTTAAATGAAAGAGGCCCCAGCAGGGACCAATGACTAATGGAATTAGGATGATGCCAAGAGTTGGATTGATTCATATTGGCAATGCTGCGGTGCATGGCACAAGGAGAACTAGTCCTGTAGCTCTGTAGGAAGTAAACTTTCATGGACTTCATCTCTTCAAGGATGTTGGTCTTATTTTCCTAACTCTTGCACGTTGACCATTTTTTTATTATATAAAATTATATATATTATATATATTATATATATTATATTATATTATATAATAATATATGACCATATTATTAATGAGTCAAGGAATAATAAGTCAAGAACAATATATTAAGTGAAGGCACAGAATACCAAGTCTGGATCAATGATGAGTGTGCGTGAGGCATCTGAATAAAAGTTTTGATTAAACCCAGTCTGTAACTCTGAGGTCCATTGCATCTATGGGAAATGTGCTTATAGAGGAAGTTAGAAATAGTCAAGAATCTTGTTCTTGATTTTTTTTGTTGTTGTTCACAAATAGGGATTGTATTATTATAAGTTAATCGATGCACGAATGAGTAAAGTATAAGTGAAGAGATGGGTTGTACCTTATTTAATTATGAGAGGAGCTAATGAACCAAAGATTACTGTTAATATAGCTTTTTGGAATTTGGAGTTAAAATAAAATGGTATAAGGCTGCTCCTCCTTTGGGAATGTATAGATAGATATTTGTGGACATCAGTGTTGTTGTGCTGAAGTGGCAGTGAGTTGGTGGCCTATCTCATTTTAAAAAGGGACAAAAAACTCATATGATTACATAGCAATCAGCAATACATAATATAATACATGTATTCCACTGTAATAGAGCAAATCATGATAAACCCATTAGTGTAAAATTAGTTTTAATAAGCAATAATTTAATACAATCAATAATAAAAAATAAAAGACATTATTAAATAACTGTTGAAACTTAGAAAAGGTCTAAGCATGAACACCAAGAAGGTGAATATAGTAATTGTGTTCATTGGTTTTTATTAAAAAAAAAGTAAATGTGTTTTGTTGATGATTTCTGTGAGTGAAAAGCCAATGGATACATTTAGTATCACTCAGCCTTCTTGGGAAGTATCCTTAGGGCTCACCATTATTGGTGCCATTGTTATTAGTGAGTAAAAGAATGATTTTACATCACCATCTATTATCTAAAAGAACATAAATCATAGGTCAGTGAGGAGCATATATAATGTATAAAGGAGCATAACTGACTCTGTTTTACCCTCTTCAAGTCCACGGGCCCCTCCTTCTTTGGGGAAGGATCATATAAACCCACTCTCTAAAGTACATCTTGCTGTTAACACTTAAATCCAAATGAATGAAAAATAAAAACTCAGTTCCTCAGCAACGCTAGTCACATTGCAAGCCCTGTGTGGCCAGTGGCTACCACACTGAGTAGTGTTAATAGAGAATGTTTCCATCACTGCAGCAAGTTCTACCAGTGCAGACAGGGCTGAGATAGAAAGTTGTATGTAGTAGTATTTAGTTTTGGGTGGTTGATGGCTCTACCACTTTGTGTTTTTTGTAGGAAAAAAAAAGAGGATCTAATTAAATTATCCTCAGAGTTATGTAAAAAGTGAGTACATAGATTAATCGAAAAACACAAGAATTAAAGTACAGTACGGCTCATTGGTCAGATCGTTTCATGAAAGAGGAATTTAAATTCAACCCATTTTGCTAACGTTTTCTCACTGAATGACTCTGTGGACTTTTTACTATTTGGTAGGTTATATAGACAGATATCCATAATAGTTATAGTTCTTTTAGTGTTGGGCAGAAGATTATAAAAGGTCTTCAGTGTATTAATTCGTACTAAAAATTGAATAAGTCAGTAGGGGCAAAGGATGATCCTGTTGTATTGATGAAAATGTGGCACAAACCAATATTTATGATTAATCTACTAATGCAGAACCAATTTCTATTTAAAATCTAAATGTATACTTTTTATTCTTTAAAAAAATCTATCTTATCCTCCTGAACGAATACTCCACATTGGATTCAGCCATTGTCCAATGAAGAAGCTCTTGACTGTTACCTCTGTGGGTAAGGGGCAAATAACAACCAAAGTTTGTGCTTGGTTTGTATGGTTTGTTCATGTGTGGTCACTAAGGTAGTTGAATAGAACAAAAGGCTATATACACGAAAATGAAATCTGAGAACGCCAAGTAAGGACCAATGGTGGGAATGTGTTCTGGGCCAAGGAGTAGAAGTAACCCATTTCAGCACAACTGAGATGCATTTTTTGTTTTTAAAGATGGAAGGCATGTACTTGATTTTTGGAACTGTTTGCTATTCCGTATTGTTTCTAAACACAGTTGATTTAAGCGTTACCATTTTGAGAGAGATCCAGGCTATATTAACTGTTTAGAAGAAGGAAGCTCTCAGAAGGTGGAGCATATTGTGTGTGTTCTAGAAAAACCATTGTGGTTTTTTGTTGTTAATTACACAGCGCTTAAAGTTGGACAAATTAAAACATGGCCCAATCCTGGGGCATTTTTAATGATGGTATTGATACAAAGCAAGGTTCACACTAAGATCTAGGCTAAAAGCTCTGTGGGAAATTGGTCTAGAGACTGATCATAGTACTATCAAGTATCTTGTTCCAGGAGTTGGTAATTCCTGGGAAAATGAAGATAGAAATGAATGAAGAAAAAGAGTGCCAAGTCTGGACCAATGATGAGATTGGAGGGTGTCTGAATCAAAAACTTTGATTAAAGCCATCTGTGACTCTGAGGTCCGTTATTTAAAAGTGGCCTCATATTTTCCTCTATGGAAATGAGCTTAGAGCAGAATTTCTGAATGTTCAAATACCTTGATCATGGGTATACACACTTTATGGGAATAGCTTGAATTCTTGTAAGTAAATCATGAGTGAATACATGAAGAAATATATAAATGAGTAAATATAAAGAAACCTGGGTATAGGCCAATTATGAGAGTAGGTAATGAAACTGGGATTATTACACGTTTCTGAGGCATTGAATTCCAGTGAAATCTATTTGTAAGGGCTGTTGCCCCCTTTTTTGGAAGGAGTGGGTAGACAGATGCATGTAAGATTCAGCATCTTTGATTTAGGTGGTTGCTTGCTGGTTGGTTGTTTGTATTTAGAAAAGGAAAAATTGCATACATAAATAATTCATTAAATGTTTAATTGGAAAAAGAATGAGCATAGTTCATATTAGAATGTGCCTTATGAACAGAGTTATTATTAATGTACCTCTGTTCATTGAGTTTTATTAAAAACAAGGAAAACGATCTCATGTTTAAAGTTCTGTGGCTAATGTAGTAGACACGTGGAGACAAAACAAAGCTGTTCAAGTTTCCTGTCTAATATTAGTTAATTTCCAGATATTGATGAATTGCTACATTTGAGTAGATTAAATGCTAATCACAGTTTTTAAAAGGGGTCAAAATGTGGCCCAGTAAGAAGCAAAAATAATCCTTACCTGTACTTCTGATCCTCTCTTCCTAACTTGGTTATGGGCGTGTAGACACTTGTACATGAAGAGCATTTCTATTCTGGGTTGTTCATGGATTTACCATTTTGTTTGTGTGTGTGTGTGTGTATAGGTGTGTGTGTTAGTATCCTTGAATGTATGATCAACTATTCCACAAGGCATTCCATAAATGAATAAATAGAACAATGAACAATTGAATTAACATGAGTAGGGTGAAAGCATAGATCTTGGTGACAATATGCCATGAGTCACAAATGTAATCTATTAAATCATCTATTTCTACACAAATTGAGTTCTTCAAAAAAGGGATTGTCTAGGCTCTTGCCTATATGGATAAGGGGTGTGTAGACAGATATATGCAATAGTTTTTATTTTTATGTGATGAACTCAACAGTGTTCATTGTATTATTTAAAATTTATAGTTAAATCAGCAAATTAAAAAGGAGTGATGTTCTTGGATCAGTGATGACAGTGAGAAGTGAATCAGCTTCCTGATTAATTTTGTACCACACAACTGTTGTCCTTTAAATCAATCTAAATCTGGACTGTTCATTCTTTCGAATATTGACACTTGACTCCAGAATGGAGACCATGGCTGATTTAACCAGTCTCTACTGATGAAGATCTTGGCTGTTATCTTTCTGGGTAAGGAACCTAATGACTAAAGTAAAGAAGAGGCAAAGGATCTTGTCAATTGGGGTGAATTTTTCATTAGTGTTCACTGAATTATTTAAATGAAGTCATAGAGAAATCAGTGATATGAATGTGCTACGAAGCGAAGATTATGATTAATCTGATTCAGTACAATTGGGGTTAAAAATAAGACAGGAGACATTTTATTCATTTTCAAAGTAGATTCATAATCCATCTTATTTTTGCACTGCATCTGGCTTCAACTTGTATCCGGTACTAAAATCTAAGACTGCACTGTTGAACGTGGTTGTCCCGAGCCACATGTGGCTATTTAAATCTAAAATAATTAAAGTCCAGTGAATTTTAAATTCAGCTCTTCAGTTGCACTAGCCCCATTTCAAGTACTCAGTAGCTACATGTGGCTTATAATGACCATATTAGAGAATGAAACATAGCACATTCGTATTCTGATGCAAAGTGCTATTGGGTAGCTCCTTAGTGAAGGAGTACACAGAAAGATGGCAGACGGTTGGAATAGGACGCAAGGATGTTAACTGATCCATACATACCTCACTGAGGGCCACTACTAAGGATATTTTTAGTTTATGGGAGAAGAGTCTGTAAATAGACCTTGGTCATATCCAAGGATCTTGTTCTTGTTTTTTTTTTTTTTTTTTAAAGTCATGGACATTGATTTTATTACTGTTGATGAATCAATGTTGATGGATCAATGAATGGATCAATAAACAAAGGTATAAATGAAGAAAAAAATGGATCAATGATGAGTACCCTGGGGTGTCTGAAATCAAGGATTTTGATTAAACCCTATAACTCTGAGGTCCATTACAAGAAGATTCCTCTCTTTGGTCTCTATGGGAAATGAGTTTATTCTAGGAGTTAAAAATACTCAGGAGTTTGCTCTTGGGCTTTTAAGTATTGTATTTTCAGTAAATCAATGCATGAATAAATCAAGAAACAAATAAATGAATAAAGACAAAATGGGTTATTTCTGGTCCAAATATGAGAGTATGTAATGTAATATATATAATATAAAAATCAATGTTAATAAATTTCTGAAGCACTGCATTCCAGTAAAATAAACGGATTAAAGCTGACCCTTTTGGGTAAAGAGAATTTAGATAAATGGATGTAAGAACCCATGTTGTTTTGCTGGGTTGGCTTGTTGTTTTTTGTTTTACTAAGAGAAGAGCAAAACATTTACTTAAAATTAATTATCAATTAAATAACTACGTAATTGAAAGAGGGCTTACACATGGACTTTTGTTGAGAATGTGTCACATGGCCAGTTACAATTAATCCAACGATCTTCACTATGTTTTTAATTAAAAAAAAAAAACAGGAAAAAAATCATCTGATCTTTTTTCTGTGCCTAAGGAGCATATGGACAGGCATTAATATTGTCTTGTTTCTGTGGATTCACAAATATTAATGATATTATTAAAAATGAATAAAAGAACAAGTAAATATATCCATCAATTAGTTGAAAGAAGACAAAGCATGGACCATGAGGAGCATGTGTTCTGGAACAAGGAGAGTGATTAATCCAGTTCTACCAAACTGCTCTCCAGATAAAATAAGACTTATGCTCTTAAGTTTTGGGAATGGTGAATATGCTTAGATTGATTTTCTTTTTGTGGCTTGGTGCAATTTCTTTAAAACAGCACAAGATAAGTGACTCCATATGTGACTATGTTAATACATACCTATAGAAAGGTGGGACAAGCGTGGGCAATTGCTGAGAATGTGCCTGAATCTAGGATTCAGATTAATATAGTTCTTTCCAAGCAAGATTCATTTAGAAGAAAGATATAGCTCTTGCCTAGCTGAGTAGGGGGCGTAGAAACAGATAGGAGTTCTTATTGTCGTGGTTGTCGTGGTTCTTATTATTTTTAACTGGTGTTGGTTTCCAAGGCATTCATTATATCAGTTAAATTTAATGCTTGAATCAATCAAGCAATAAATATGCTATTCAGAGTTTTAATACATAATGAGCACTAAGGTTTATTTCTAATCATTTATTGTTGACTTGAACTCAATTAAAATATTGGAATCTAGACTGTTCTGTATCTATCGGTCCACCTATCATCTACATAATTGAACCTTTTTATTTTCATATTTGCTTTATACTCTACAGAATGGATGAACGATGAATCGATTATGGAGTATAGAAACATGTAAGTAACAGTCAAGGTAATTGCTTTTGGTTTGGTGGTTTGTCATGGGTGTTAACTCCGTTATTGAAAGGGAATAAATGGCTACATATACTAATAAAATGAATGAAGGTCATGTGTGGGCCAGTTCAGCACATCTGTGGTCAATTGAGAAGAAAGCAAAACGATTTTATTCATTTTCACAGTTAATTATTCAATTAATGAATGGAAAACGTATTATTCAATTTGAATTTTGAGTCACAGTTGATTTAAAACTCCCTTTATTTACAGAGGCATAGTTTGGTCACAGTGAAATAGTAAAATGGGGTTAATATGATGTATCATATTAATCTATACAGGAAACATTGTGGACAACTAGTGAAAGATATATATCAGGGAGGTCGGGGGGATGTAATTCTATACAGAAATGTTAGAGATATTCAAGGATCTTGTCTCAAGTTTACATGACCTTTAGGCATTTTATTATTACTAGGGAATTGATGAATTAATCATTTAGACATGTACATATGACTGAACATAGTGAAGGCCAATCCTGGACCAATGATGATGATTGGTGGAGTATGAGTCCTGGATGATGGGTACTATGTAACTGGAACTCTGAGGTCCAGCACGATACGAAATCTGGTCTATACCTTCTATTGGAAATGATCCAATGGACAGATGTTAAGAATATTTAAGGTTCTTGTTCTTTGTGTGTTCATGGAATTTGATTCTATTATTGTGAAGGGATCAACAAAAAGAATCAAACGAGTCTATAAATAAAGCAAGAAAGTGAAGCCTTGTCCAGTTATGAAAATATATGGCAACATCAGAAATAATATTTATATATTGAAAACACTGAATTCCATTAAGAAATAAATGTCCTAAAGGTATTATCTCTTTGGCTAAGGTTAATATATGCACGGTGTAAATAATAGCCCATTTTCTTGTTTGGTCAGGGCCTTGTTCAACGTTGTTCGTTATCTCAAGAAAGAAAGCATCACAGTTTAATACATATCTAAATGACAAGTTAAATGCAAGGAGGCATATAAGGATAATGGATGGAGAGAATATTTCAGTCTTTTTATCATCTGTTTTTGTACTCTCAGAATGGATGTGCCAGGCCAGTTGAAGCATCTCCATGGTCATGAGCTGTTTGTTGCCTAGGAGCATAGAGACCAGTGTGAGTATCGTCAAAGTCTCGGTCTTGGTCTGAGAGGCTTTTAAAGATCCAAGAAGGCCAACCATGGACTAGTGTAAATACGGCATTGCCACGAGCAGTGTGTTGACGATGGCAAAATTCAGAATGATTAATGAGAGATATCATCAATGTGGTAAATGATCCTGTAGGTAGATATTCCAGATACTTAAGACTATTATTCTTAAGGTTTTGCGATTCAGAGTTATTTACTTAATTATTAATGAAATGAGGAATTAATCAATAAGCAAATGTGGAAACGAGTGGAGAAGAAGAGGGCCAGTTCTGGACCAATGATGACCACTGGTGGCGTATGAATCACGGATGATGAATATTACGTGTCTGAAACTCTGAGGTCCAACCAATAAGAAATATAGTGTGTTCCTTCTGTTGGAAATACTTCCGTGGACAGATGTAAGGAGTACACAGGATTTCGTTCTTTTCCTACATGTACATAGTTTTGATTTCATATTTATAAATGGATCAATGATAGAACCATAAAGAAATATATAAATCAGTAAATATAAAAAGAAGAAGCATTGTTAAACTCCAAAAAAAAATGTGGTGAGGCAAGAAATACTATGAATATGAATTGAAATCACAGAAGTCCATTAAGAATTAATGGACCAACTGGGTTATCTCTGTGCAAGGATCATACAGGCACTGATTAATCACGGTCACTTTTGTTGTTACAGACCAGTCTCATGGGTGAGGTTGTTCATTTTGTTAAGGGGAGAATGTGTAAATATGATGAAAAAATAATAATCAAACGAATGAGTGAATGAAGTGTGAAACAAGGCTGAACGGAGAGACTGTCTCAATTTTTAAAATCATTTCTCCTGCTTTGTACTCCTCAGAATGGATGCAGTTAAGCTGATTCTCTGTGGCTGCCTCCATTGTCAGGAACACAGACACTAATGTGAGTAATGGTTACGGGGGTTTTAGTTTGAATGGTTACTTTTTAAAAAGTGCCTTAATAAGATGTATTTTGTATGAGCAGAGAAAGCCAACTGAGGCCCCATGATATTGGGTATATATATGCTATTATATGAGACATTGTGTCGATCAACCATGTACGACACATTGAAGATAATTAATATAAGAAATATACTGATGTGGTAAGTGATTGTATAGGCGGATGGAAGGACATTTGATTGTATAGGGCGGATGGAAGGGACATTTAGTTCTTTTTATTTATTTTTTTAATTCAACGTTTTTTATTTATTTTTGGGACAGAGAGAGACAGAGCATGAATGGGGGAGGGGCAGAGAGAGAGGGAGACACAGAATCGGAAACAGGCTCCAGGCTCCGAGCCATCAGCCCAGAGCCTGACGCGGGGCTCGAACTCACAGACCACGAGATCGTGACCTGGCTGAAGTCGGACGCTTAACCGACTGCGCCACCCAGGCGCCCCTATTTTTTTAATTCATAGGTATCTGTTTTATTATCACCAGGGAATTGGTAAATTAGTTAATAAATATTGATGGCAGTGAAGAAAAAGAGGCCCAAGCTTGGATCGAATGATGAGGCCGGTGCCGTATGAATCACGCATGATGAATGATACGTGTCTGGAACTCTGAGGTCCAACGCAGAGGGAAATCGAGTCTACTGCCTCTTTTGGAAATGATCCTATAGGCAGATGTTAAGAATATACAAGGATCATGTTCTTGGCCTCTGTGCACACGGATTCTGGTTCTGTTATTATTATGGGCTATATTAAAATTATAACTAGCCAATAAACAAATAGAAATAAATACGAATAAGTAAAACATTGGCGAATTATGAAGATGTGTCATGAAGTAAGAGAATCTATTAATATATGTTGAAAACACTGAGCTGCTTAAGAAGACATGGTTCAAAGGTGTTACTTCTTTGGCTAATGATTATACAGGAAGTACAAATAACCATCATTGTTCCTGTTCTGGCTCAGTGTCAAATTTGACGTTCGCCTTTTTTTTTTTTTTAAATGTTTATTTATTTTTGAGAGACAGAGTGTGAGTGGGGGAGGGGCAGAGAGACAGGGAGACACAGGATCCGGAGCAGGATCCAGGCTCTGAGCTGTCAGAGCCCACGCGGAGCTTGAACTCACGAGTGTGAGATCGTGACCCGAGCCGAAGTCGGCCGCCCAACTGACTGAGCCACCCAGGCACCCCTGATATTCACTTTCTTAAGAGAAATATTAATACATATTACCACCGAATAATTAATACCTAAATTACTCACTAAATAAGAGGTTAAATGCAAGGATTGCATAGAGAGGTGGAGAGATTGTGTCTCAGTTGTTTTTTTTTTTTGGTTTGTTTTTCTGTTCTGTCTGCTTTGTACTTCTCAGAGCGGGCACACCAAGGTGATGAAAGCCATCTGCCACGGTTACAGGCTCTATATGTAGGAGATGGAGACCAGTGTGAGTACAAAGTTCTTATCTTATTTTTGCTGATTTGTTTAGCATGTTGACTGTAATATTAAAAATATTTAAATATATAAAAAAGGCCAGCCCCATGATAAATATGAAATTGACATGAGACATTATATTGATTAACCAGTGTTTGCAACAGGGTAGATGATTGATAAAATATATATTCAAGGAGGTGGTAGTGATTCTATGGACAGATGTTAGGGATACTTGGGGGTCTTATTTTCAAGTGTTTTTGATTCATAGATATTTTATACTTATTGATTTATTGATAATCACTGATAAATGTAGAAGCGAGTGAAGAAAAAGAGGGCCAGTTCTGGACCAATGATGACCACTGGTGGCGTAGGAGTCATGGATGATGAATACTACGTGTCGGGAACTCTGAGGTCCAACAAAATAAGAAATCTGTCTCTTTTCTCTGTTGCAAGTGACCATATTGACAGGTGTTAGTAACAGACAAGGATCATGTTCTTGTTCCTTGTATTCGTGGATTTTTAATTCTTTTAGTATAGAGAAGTGAAAGAATCAATAATCAAATACAAATAAACATGAATAAGGAAAGGGTTGTAAAATATGTAAGTTAAGAAATACCTAAGTGGTTGAGTAAATGAAACGTGGAATGCAAAGCCAAAGAAAATAAGGTCTAAGGTTTTTTTGTTTGTTTGTTTGTTTGTTTTTTATATCACCTTCTGTGTTTTGCACTTCTCAGAGTGGATGCCCTGGAGCTAATTTAAGGATTCTTCCATGGTCGCAAGGCGTCTGCTTGTCTCTGTGTGTTTGGTGTATAGAAATGTGAGTTTTTATGGGTATATACTTTGTATTTGAAAGTTATGAAATATAATAAAAGAAAGCCACCCATGGTCCATTGATAAATATGGAATTGATATTGCATTGCATTATATTGATTAATCCCCATATGAAACTTTGAGGGTGATTAATCAAGAACATATATTGATATAGTAAATGATTGTATGGACAGATGTAGGACTATTCAAGGCCTGTAGTCTAGGGGTTTTTTTTTCTTTTTTTTACTTATAGGTATTTATTTTATTATTTATTATTTGATGAATTAATTAATAAACAAAGGTAGATAAAAATGGAAAAAAAGACCAAGGGTGGACCAATGATGATGGCTGGTGGCTTATGACTCACGGTTGATGATTACGTGTCTGGAACTCTGAGGTCCAGCATAAAACGAAATCTAGTTGATTATCTCTGTTGGAAATGATCCTATAGACAATTTTAGGATTTCACAAAGATCTCGTTTGGGGGTGCTTATGTTCATGAATTTTGATTCTATTGTAGTAAGTGAATCAACAAAAAGATCAATATACAAATATATATAAAAGCAGATGAAGGGGTGAAGCATTGTACAGTTATGAAAAATGTCGTAAGGCAAGAATCAGAGAGAAATAGTTCAAGGTGTTACCTCTAGATAACAATGTTATAGATAATATAAACAATGGCCAATATTCTTGTTCTGGGTTAATGGAAAGCTCAATGTTTTTCTCGATAAAAAGTAAAATGCATATTACCCCAAATTAATATACAGCTTAATTACCGGGTAATGAACTGTAGACACAAGGATCAATAGAGAAAATGTATCAATCATGTTATTATCTACTCTGCTTTCTACTTTTTAGAATGGACACAGCCAAGGTGGTTTAAATAGTATGCCTGTAGGAACATGGAAACCAACGTGAGTAATAGTCAATGTTTTCATCTCACTTTGGGTGGTTTCTTTAGGGGATTCTCTGTAATATTTAAAAACAAGTATTCAATATAAGAGAAAAGACCAGTCATGACCCAGTCATGAAATTGGAAGTTTATGAAACATGATGTTGATTAATCTACTTGTACAACAATGAGGATGAATAATGAGAGGCATTTTAATGAGGCAATGATTCTAAAGAAAAATGATAGGGATACCGAAGGCCCTTGTCCTTGGGCTTTTGTGATTCATAGTTAGTTACTTAATTACCGTAGTGAACTGATGAGTTAATTTTTAAAAAATGTATATGCGAATAAAGAAGAAGGGATCCAAGCGTGGACCAATGATGACAGCTGGTGGCGTATGAGTCATATACGATGACTGCTACGTGTCTGGAAGTCTGAGGTCCAACACGATTGATGTTAGGAATATACAAGGTTATTGCTCTAGTAATCACGGATCCGTGAATTTCTGTATTATTAATATAAGTGAATGGATCAATGATAGAACCAATAAATAAATCTATAACTAAATAAAACCATGGAAGAAGTCTTATCAACCATGGATATATATGTAGTGAGGCAGGAACTACTATTAATGTAAACTGAAGAAACGGATAGAGGTTAAGAGATAAACGGATCAAGGGTGTTACCCCTTTTTCTAAGGATCATAACATTACATTTATATTTGTTTGTTATATGTGTATAAATTAGGAAAAGTAAGAAATACCTTTATGAATGAATAAATGAAATGAGGAAACCAGGACCGTTTAGAGAAGTCCTCAATTTCCTTTATCATCTTCTTTGCTCTGTACTCCTCAGAATAGGTACATGCGTGAAGTTGGGTTGAAGCATCTTTCATGGTCACGAGCTCTGTGGGTGCCTTGTCTAATGAGCGTAGAGGCCAACGTGAGTAAGAGTTAAAGTTCATGTCTTTGTGAATTTATTTTCAGGCACTCACTGTATTATTAAAAGTGTGAAATATAATAAGAAATGCCAGCCATCATGCATGATAAATATGGGGTTTATCTGCTGTGTGATAAGTATTAGTCCGCATATGGAACTTTGATGATCATTCGCGAAATAGATATATCAATGTGGCAGATGACCCTACAGGCAGCTATAGAATATTCATTGCTCTTATCCTTGGGTGTTTGTGAATCATGGCATTTTAAGAGTTAATATTAGTGAATTCATGAATTGGTCAGTTACCTTATGCAGATGAGAATGAGGAGGAAGGAGGCCCAGATCTGGACCAATGATGATAGTTGGTGGCGTATGAGTCATGGATGATGAATATTACGTGTCTGAAACTCTGAGGTCCAATAAAAAGAAAGATCATCTCTTGCCTCTTTTTGCCATGATATCATAGACAAATATTAGGAAAAGAAAAGAATAATTTTCTTGTTTTGTGTTTATGAGTTTTGATTTTGCTGTACAAAATAGCCCAAAGAGGTAATCAGTATACAAGTATAAATAAGTTGAAATGAAGAGAGTGAAGCAAGTTTGCTCTTAATATACATGGTGGGGCGATAAAAGCCATTAACATATACAGAAAACACTGCAGTTCATTGAGAAAATGTAAGTGGTTCATATGTCTTACTCTTTGGCTAAGAATGATACAGAGACCACAAAGAACAGCCAAAGTTCCTATTCTGTGTTAGTGTTAGACTTGATATTGTTCATTTTTTAAGAGAAAAATAACAAATACGATCCCAATTCACTGTATTCCTAAAGGACTCACTGAATGTAGATAGGATGTGTGGGTCGATAGAGAGTATCTCAGTCTCGTTGTTTTCTGTTCTGCTTTGTATTATTCCTCAGCATGGATGCACTTGAACTCACTGGGGTGTTTGGCCGTGATCGGATGCTCCATGGATGCCCCTTGCGTGTAAGAGGATGGAGACCAATGTGAGTGACAGTCAGATTCTCCTCCTAGTTTAGGTGGTTTGTACAGGATATTCAGTGTCATATTAAAAATTTGAGGAAGTCCAAACACAGCTCAATGGCAAATATGGCATTGTCATGAAACATGTTAACTAATCGATATTGTCCACAATGAGGATCATTAGTGAAATAACTGTAAAGATTCAATAGGCAGATGCTAGGGATACTTAAGGATCTTGTCCTTGAGTTTTGTGATTCCCAGATACTCGTTTTATTATTACTAGTGGCTTAATAAATTGACATCAAGCAAATGCAAATGAGAATGAAGAAAAGGAGACCTGAGTGTGGACCCATGATGACAGCTGGTGGCGTATGAGTCACATACGATGACTGCTACGTGTCTGGAAGTCTGAGGTCCATCCAACACAAAAATATCTAGTCAGTTTCCTCTGCTCAAAGTGTTCCTATAGACAGATGTCAGGGATATACAACAACTTTGTTCTTATTCATGAGTTTCTAGAAATATTACAAAATATAAATTTTATAATAAATAAACATTTTATACAAATGTATATATGAACGAATAAAGATGAAGAAGGTTAAGTATTGTTCATTATTAAAACAAGTTGTGGCCGGGGCGCCTGGGTGGCTCAGTCGGTTAAGCGTCCGACTTCGGCTCAGGTCACGATCTCACGGTATGTGAGTTCGAGCCCCGCGTCGGGCTCTGTGCTGACTGCTCAGAGCCTGGAGCCTGTTTCGGATTCTGTGTCTCCCTCTCTCTCTGACCCTCCCCCGTTCATGCTCTGTCTCTCTCTGTCTCAAAAATAAATAAACGTTAAAAAAATAAAATAAAAAAAAAACAAGTTGTGGGAGAAATAGTAGTTTTTCTTCAAATTTTTCTTTCTTTCTTTCTTTCTTTCTTTCTTTCTTTCTTTCTTTCTTTATGTTTATTTATTTTGAGAGAGGGAGAGAGAGAGAGAGGAAGAGGGGGAGAGAAAGAGCACGCATGAGTGAGCAGGGGAGGGACAGAGAGAGAATCCCAGGCAGGTGGGGCCTGATGCAGGGCTTGAACTCATGAATCATGAGATCATGACCTTAGCCGAATTCAAAAGTCAGATGCCCAACCGACTGAGCCACCCAGGTGGCCCTCAAATTTTTATTTAAATTCTAGCTAGTTAACATACAGTGTAATATGTTTCAGGAGTAGAATTTAGTGATAGAAATAATACTACTGTAAGTTAGAATGGATAATAAATGGATTCAGTGTATTTAATTAATTAATTAATTAATTTAGAGAAAGAGAGAGAGAGAAAGAGAGAGAAAGCACGAGTTGCGGAGGGGCAGAGAGAGAGGGAGAGAGCGAATCCCAAGCAGGCTCCACCATGTCAGTGCAGAGCCCGACTCTGGGGCTCGATCTCAGGAATCGTGAGTTCATGACCTGAGCTGAAATCGAGAATCGGATGCTTCACCGACTGAGCCATGCGGGCGCCCCTATTTTATATTTTTGACTAAGGATGACGTAGACAGTGATCAGTGATAGTTAATTATGGAGTCATGGGAATGAAAGGAATATAGTCGATGATACCGTAGTAGTTTTGTGCGGTAGCTACACTTGGGGTGAGCACAGCGTGAGGTAGAAAGAAATTGGATCACATGTTCTGCCCCTGAAACGAATGTAAAGTTGCGTGTCAACTATACTCAAATAAAAAACAATTTCAGTGCCGTGATGCAGATATACCTTGAAAACATTACGCTAAGTGATAGAAGGCAGACAGAGAGGGTCACGTGGTGCACAACTCCACTTATATGAAATATCCCAAACACATGAATCCACAGGGAGAGAATACCGATTGGTGGTTGCCAGGGGCTGGGACCCAGAGGAGTAGGGAGAGACTGCTTAACGCATATGGTATTTTATTTTGGAGTCATGAAAGTATTTTGAAACTAGGTAGAGGTGGTTGGTGGTTGCACGATATTGTGAAAATACTAAGTACTGCTGTTTTGTTAACTTTATTTTTTATTATTATTATTGTTATCATTTTTAAAGATTATTTATTTTGAGAGAAAAAGAGAGCGTGAGCAAGGGAAGGGCAGAGAGAGGGAGAGAGAGAATCCCGAGCAGGTTCCATGCCGATGGCATGGGGCTCAATCTCATGAACTGTGAGATCTTGACCTGAGCTAAAATCAAGAGTCAGATGCTTAACCACTGAGCCACCCAGGTGCCTCATGGTTTGGTAACTTTCAATAGCTAATTTTACCTAAATTAAGAAGCGAGACCTTTATAAGAAAAGTTGATTATTAAACTGAGAAACTTAGACATTTGATGTTTATTTTATAGAAGGAAAAAGAGGGGCCTGGGTGACTCGGTCGGTTGAGCAGCCGACTTCGGCTCAGGTCATAATCTTGCGGTCCGTGAGTTCAAGCCCCGCGTCGGGCTCTGTGCTGACAGCTCAGAGCCTGGAGCCCGTTTCAGATTCTGTGTCTCCCTCTCTCTGACCCTCCCCCGTTCATGCTCTGTCTCTCTCTGTCTCAAAAATAAATAAACGTTAAAAAAAAAAAAAAAGAAGGGAAAAGAAATGTTACCATACGTTGATAAATAACTAAATGACTACCTATATGAATGGTGGAAGTATGGATCAATGGAAAGAATGTCTTAATCTTGTTATCGCCTTTTCTACTTGGTACTATTCAGAATGGAACCCCAGGCTGATTTTAGCTTCTGCTCTGATCAAGATCGACATGTTGCTTCAGTGTTGGAGAGAGACCAACCAAGGTGCGTACCGGTCAAAGAAGTCATCTTAGATTGGGCCATTTGTTAAAAGGTATACATTGAATTATTAAAAAGTATGGAACATAATTTGAAGAAGTTAACTGTGTCCCAGTGAGAAATATGATACAAAACATGATATTGATTCATCAGTGAAGTGCAACATAGAGGCCCGTTAATGAAATTAATGAAATAGAATCAGTCTACATGGGAAATGACTCTACAGAGAGATTTTATTTTATTTTTAAAAATTTTTAATGTTTTATTTATTTTTGAGAAAGAGAGAGAGCGAGAGAGCGAGCACGTGTGCAAGGGAGGGAGGGCAGAGAGAGGAAGACACAGAATACGAAGCCGGCTCCAGGCTCTGAGCTGTCAGCACAGAGCCCGCCGCGGGGCTCAAACTCACAAACTGTGAGATCGTGACTTGAGCCAAAGTCAGATGCTTAACCGATGGAGCCACCCAGGCGCCCCGGTGCTATGGAGAGATTTTAGACATTGGGAAGGATCTTCTTGGATTTTGGGAATCACGTGTTTATTTTATTATTATTAACGGCTTAATGATTTATTTGATAGCAATGCAGACGTGAATGAAGAAAAAGACATCCAAACCAGAGCCACTGATGGCAACTGGTGGCACGTGCATATGGATGGTAAATAATATGTGCCTGGAGTACTAAGGTCCAACACAAGACATAATTAGTCAGATCCCCCTTTTGGACGTGCTCCTGTAGACACGTACTAGAAATATACAAAGATCATGTTCTTTCCCTGGTCTTTATCAATTTAGATTTATTATTATAAGTGGATCAATAATAGAACCACTAGTGAAATATAAACAAATAGATAAAGAAAAAGAGAGTGAAGCATTGTCCAGCTGTAAATGTATGTGGTAAGGCAAGAATTGTTACTACAGATTGAAAACACTGATGCCCCTTAAGGAATAAATGTATCAACAGTGTCACCTCTTTGACCAAGGGTCATAAAAACTCGTACGTAAGAGTTTGAGTTTTTAGGTCAGTCTCGAATCTGAGGTTGTTCCTTTGGTTAACAGAAAGAAAATTAATAAATATCTAAATGATAGGATGAATGAAATGTGGAAAAGAAGAATCGTTTCAGATCAGGTCTCATATTTCACATACTCTGTTTTGTATTCCCCAGGATGGACATACGCAAGCTGGTCGAAGAATTCTTCCATGGTCACAGTCCCTGTGGTTGCACCTGTGTTCCAGGTGTGCATAGCCCAACGTGAGTAGTCAAGTTCATGTTTTCATGTGACAGGCTTTAAAAATGGGGGTATTTACTGTATTGTTGATAGAATGAATAGAATTCAAAAGGCTAGCCATGGCCGATGATGAATATGGAAGTATTACCAAGTATTATGTTTATGAACCCATTTATGATAGACTAAGACTAATGAATGAGAGAGAGAGATATCAATATGATAGATGAATCTATGGGCAGATATGGAATATTCAAGGTCCCTTATTCATTTTTGTGGTGAATCTTAGGGTTTTAAAAATTAATATTAGTGAATTCAGCCATTAATGAAATAACATCCAGAAAATGAAGAGGAAGAGACTGAGATATGGACCAGTGATGACGGCTGGTGGCGTAGGAGTCATGGACGATGAATACTACATGTCTGGAACTCTGAGGTCCAACAGGAAAGGAAATACAGTCTCTTACCTCCGCTTGACATTCTTCTATGGACTGATGTTAGGAATATAAAGGGACTGTTTTCTTAGACTGTTTTCTTGAATTTTGATTGTTTTACTATCAATGGATCAATTCAAGAATCAAGGTACAAATATTAATAAGCCAAAATGAGGAGCGTGGAACATATGCACTCAGTATACGTGATGAGGCAATAGAAACTATTCAAATGTATTGAATATACTGAATCCCATTAAGGAGAATGAATGGTTCACATGCCTCACCTCTTTAGTGAACAGTGATAGAGAAGTTCTCATTCTGGGTCTATAGCAAGTAGGAGGTTACTCACTTTTTTAATAAAATAATAAACATTATTCTAAATTAGTGTATTTCCAAATGATTGACTCGATGTAAAGTGGAATGTGCAGAACGGTGGACATCATGTTTCAGTCTTGTTTATACCTACTTTGCTTTGTGCTTCTCAGAAAGAAAACACCTGCGCCGATTTAAGCGTCCATCATGTTTTAGGCACCCCAGGGTAGCCTCTTGTGTGGGAGCGTGAAGTCCAACGTGCGTAATCATCAAATTTCTTGTCTTGGTTTGGAGGGTTTGTTCAGGGTGTCACTGGAATTGTTTACAAAGTCTTTAATGTAAGAGAAAAGGCCAACTATGGCCCAGTGACAAAGTCGAAGCTGTATGAGACATTATGTTGATCAACCCACCATTACCGCAATGAGGGTGGTTAATGAAGAAGAAGTGTATTTAATTAGGCACTGATTCTCAAGAAAAATGATAGAAATACTGAAGGCTTTTGTCCTCGCTCTTTGAGATTCATAGATACTTATTTAGTTACTATGAATAGATTGGTGAAGTAACATAGGAACAAATGGAGGTGAAAAGGACAAAGTGGACCAGTCCCGGACCGATGATGACAGCTGGTGGCGTAGGAGTCCTACACGATGAATGCTACGTGTCTGGAAGTCTGAGGTCCAACACAAAGGGAAATCTAGCCTATTTCCTCTTTTTTCAGATGATCCTACGGTTCGATGTTAGGAATATACAAAGAAATGGTTCTTGTCATTTTGGATTCATGGGTTTCTACATTATTAACCTAAATGGATCAGTGACAGAACCAATAAAAAAAATCTGTAAATAAATAGAGGACAAAGACTTACCCCCTGTGAATATATTTGGTGAGGCAAGGAATTCTGTTAATACAAACCAAGGAACCTGATGCAGGCTGAGAAATAAACGGACCAAAGGTGTTAGCTCTTAGATGTTAGCATGTAGACGCTGATACTGAGAAGCAATGTTCAAGTTTGTAAGCCTGGGTCATTCTCAGGTTGCGGGTGTTAATTTTGTGATGTATTTGCTTATAATTTCATATGTATACATGTCGTTAAAAAATAATACCCAGGCAGCTGGAAAGATGAAATGAGGAAAATAAGACTAGTAGAGAAGTTTCAGTTTTTAATTGTCCGCTCTGGGTTACACTCCTCAGAATCAACACATTCCAGCTGATTCAGATTTTCTACGGTCAAAAGGTCTGTGATTTCCTGTGTGTTTGGGCCATGGGGATGAATATGAGTAAAGGTTACAGTTCTTGTATTTGTTTAAGCAGTTTTTAATTTCTATTTATTTATTAAAAAAAATTTTTTTTTAAATATTTACTATTTTTGAGAGAGAGACAGAGCACGAGCGGGGGAGGGGCAGAGAGAGAGGGAGACAGAATCCGAAGCAGGCTCCAGGCTCCGAGCCGTCAGCACAGAGCCCAACATGGGGCTCGAACCCATGAACTGTGAGATCAGGACCTGAGCCGAAGTTAGTTGCTCAATGGACTGAGCCACCCAGGCGCCCCAAGCAGTTTTTTTTCTTTAAAAAAGGTATTCACTGTATTGTTAAAAGTGTGAAATATAATTTAAAACACTAAACACGGAAACTGATAAATATGGGCGCTAACATTTGCTAATGCATATGTGAAGTGTTGATGATGATGATCCTATAGGCAGAAGTAGACTATTCACTGCTTTTATTATTGGATTTTTGTGAATCCCAGGGTTTTAAAAATTATCATTAATAGATTAAGGAATTAGTGAAGTTACATACCTGAGAATGAAGAAAAAGAAGCCTAGATCTGGACCAGTGATGATAGTTGGTGGCGTATGAGTCATGGATGATGAATATGATGTGTCTGAAACTCTGAGGCCCAATTAAAAAACCAAATAAAGTCTCTTCTGTGTGAAGCGGTCTTATGTACCGATGTTGGGGGGGGGGAGGGCCCTTTTATTGGTTTATTTTCATGACTTTTGATTCTACTGTAATAAATGGCTAAAAGTAGAATCAATCTGCAAGTGTAAATGAGATTAAGAGGGCGAAGCACGTCTATTCTTTGTAAAAATTATTAACGTTTATTGAGAATATTGAAGTTTATTAAGAAATGTGTTTCCAGTGTCTTACCTCTTTGGCTAAGAATGATAGAGACAGTAAATCACAGTCAACATTCTCATTCTTAGTCTGTGTCAGGTTTGATACTGCCTCGTTTGTTTAGAGAAAATAATAAATATGACCCTAACGTACTATATTCCTAAGTGACAGACTAAGTGAAGTTAAAATAGTCACATCCACAGAGCGTCTCTCAATCTTGTTATGTGCTCTGCTTTTTATTCCTCAGGTGCACACACGTGAACTGATTAAGCACTTGGCTGTCAACAGGGGCTCCACTGGTGGTCCTTATGTTGGTGCATGTAGACCAAGGTGAGGACTAGTCAAATCTATCTCTTGGTTTGGGTTGTTCGTTTAGAGTGTTCATTGTAACATTGTGAAATGGTATTAAGTATATTCAAAGAGGCCTAGCCAGTGCTTTGAGGATAAATATGGACTTGATATGAAATGTTCTGTTGATTGACAGGTATTTGTATCAGTGAAGATATTTAATGAAGGAGGCATATTCAGTGAGGCGAATGATCCTATAGATAGACATTAGGGACATTAAGGCTCTTGTCCTTGAGTATTTGTGATAGATAGATATTTATTTTATTGTTATCAGTGAATTGATGAATCGAGGAATAAACAAATAAAGACAGAAGGAAGGAAAGGGAAAGTCAAGGCTGGACCACTGATGACCACTGGTGGCGAATGAGTCATATCTGATGTCCATTCCTTCTGTTTGACGTGGTTCAATAGACACTTGTCAAGATTATACAAAGATCTTGTTCTTGGTCTTTGGGTTCGTGAATTTCACAAAATCTTATTATGAAGGAATAAATAAATGTATAAGTTAAAATAAGGAGAAAGAGACTCAAGTAGTGTTTATTCTTAAAATGCATAGTATGGGAAATAATACTAATATGAATTGAAATTGATATTAAATGGATTAAGTGTACTGCATCTTTGACTAAGGCTGATATAGACTATGATAAGTAATCATTACTTCTCTGAGTCAGAACTCTGATGTGTAATTTGTTAAGATGAAAATAACCTAAATGTTACCATTAATAAATAAATACCCAAATGACCACGTATATGACGGCTAGAAATAATGAATCAGTGGAGAGAATGTCTCAGTCTTTTTATCATTTTCTCTGCTGGCTACTCTTCAGAACAGATGCCCCAAGGAGATTTCAGCTTCTGTCATGGTAAAGATTGTCAAGAGACCAAGGTGACCAATGGTCAAAGTTCTAGTCTTCGTTTGGGTCATTTGTTTAAAGGTATTTATGGTAGTATTAAAATGGAATAAATATAATAAAAATTTAATGATGTCCACATGTAAATATATATGAAATATTATATTAATTCTTCAATAACGGAATATGTTAACCAATCAACCTTAAAGTTGATTACTCAAAGAGATATAGTTAGTCCATGTGGGAAATGATTCTATGGACTATGATCAGAATATTCAAATATCTTCTTGTTGGGTTTGGAAATCACATATTCATTATATTATTATCAATGAATTAATAGCCTATTCAATATAAATGTAGAAATGAATGAAGAAAAAGACATTCCAATATAGACCAGTGATCACAACTGGTAGCATGTTAATTAGGAACGATGAATGTCTGGAGCTCCAAGGTCCAACACAAAACATAGTTAGCTGAGTTCCTCTCTTGGAAATGATACTATAGACAGGTATCAGAAATATACAAAAATCATGTTTTTATTTGGGTTCATAGATTTGGATTTTATTATTACTGGTGGATCAATGATGGGACCATTAAACAAATAAAAAATAGAGAAAGAAGAAGAATATTACACATTGCCCAACATGGGTGACGCAAGAAATATTACCAATAACAATGAAAAAAGACACTGATGCCTCCCAAGAAATGAATGAATCTTTGCCTAAGGATCATATAAACTCTGATAAGTAAGAGTCAGTTGTATTTCCTGGGTTAGTCTCGAGTTTGTTTCCTCTGTTAAGAGAACAAAAGTCTACATCACGAACATTTTACAGGTACCTGAATGACTAAGTAAATGAAATGTGGTTCGCAAGAGGCAATGGGATAAGGTCCCAGTGTCCTTCATCGTCTGCTGTGCTCTGTACTCTTCAGAATGGACGCACTCACGCTGATTCAGGCGCTTCCATGGTTACGTGCTTTCTGATTGCATACGTGTGTTTGGAGCATAGAGACCAATGTGAGTAGTGGTTGAAGTGTTTGTCTTTCTAGTGTCCCTTTTTTTTTTTTTAAGATGTTAACTATATGTCGTTAAAAAGTACAAATTGTAATCAAGCAGGGGAAACTATGGAATTGATTCTATCGATTAAAAGGGGTTGATTGTATTGATTAATGCATACACGAAAAACGCTAATTAATGAGAGCCATACATCGATCCTTTTTGTCTCCTATATGAGAGTGAAAATGATCTTACAGACGGATTAGAGATATGAAGCCTCTTTTTGTGTTTTTGTGAATAAGAGGGTCTTAAAATTATTATTAGTGAATTAATGAATTAGTCGATAAATAACGTACAACTGAATGAAGGAAAAGAGGGACAATAATGGATCGATGATGACCACTGGTGGCGTATGAGTCCTATACGATGAATACATGTCTGGAACTCTGAGGTCCCAATGAAAGGCAATCTAGTCCAGTGCCCTTTGTGAAGCGATACCATTAGACAGATACCATGAATTTAAAGGGATCATGTTTTGGGTTTATGTTCATGCATTCTCTATTTTTAAGGAGATAATCAATAATGTATAAACAAGCAAAGATTAAGGTCATGAAGCATTGTCCAATTACAAAAATATGTAGTGAGACAAGAAATGCTATTAATATATATTGAAAACACACTCCCATCCACCAATAGTAAATGATACAGAGGTGTTGCCTCTCGGGCTAAGGATTGTATAGCTGTAGTGTTAAATAGTAATTGGCAATGTTCATAATCCATGTCAGCGGCAAGGTCATTATTGTTCTTTTATTAGGAGAAATTAAATAAACATTCCTCCCAACTGCAGATTCCCGAAATGACCCACTAAATGAAAGATGGGATGCAAAGACCAGTGGAAATGAGGTGTCTAGCTTTTTGTTATCATCCGCTCTGTTCTCTGCAGAGTGGATGCACTCAAGTTGACTTAAGCATCTTCCATGATCACAAGTTCTATGGCTGCATCTATGTGTTAGAGAGTGGAAATCAAGAGAAGTAAGAGTCAGTGTTCTCTCAGTTTGGGAGGCTTGTTTAAGGGTATTCGCTGTGGTATTAAAAATGTGAAATATAATCAGCGAATGCCAACCATTGCCCCCAAATGCCATTAACGTGAAGCGTTGTGTTTATTAATCCATATACAACACATTGAGGTCAGTTAATGAAAGAAATGAATTGCTCAGGGAAATAATTCTATAGACAGATGTTACAGATTAGTTCATGCCAACCGTGCACTAATGATAAAGAGTTTGAAATGAGCATGTTGGCTAATCCATACTCAATACTGAGGTCAGTTAGCAAAGCAGATCTAGACTATTTTCCCTGTAGAAAATGATTTTATGTACCGAAGTTAGGGGTATTAAAGCTATTTTTAAAAATCTCATGGGTATTTTTTATTAGTGAATTAGTGAATTAATCTCTAACAAAATTATAATTCAGTGAAGAAAAAGAGTGATATCTGGACCAATACTGAGGGCCAGTAGCATATGAGGCAAGGTTGAAGAAGGCTGATCTACAACTTTGTGATTCAATGCAAATCCAGTGCAAAAAGAAATCTAGTCCATTGCTTCTGTGATAAATGGTCCTGTAAGCAGTAGTTAGAGATATTCAAGAATATTATTCTTGGGCTTTTGAGTTTCACAAATATTGACTGCTTATTAAAAATTAATCAATGCAATAATAACTAAAAATGTATGAATGAAGAAAGGGAAAATAGGGCCAAATGTGGAATAGCTATAGCATATGTAATGAAACTAACATCATTACCAATCCATTTCTAAGGAACAGAAGTCCATTAAAAATTTATGAAGGCGTTTACACCTCATCAGAAGGGATGTGTGGACAGAGGTGTGTAATTGTTGATGTTCACGTTCTGTGCTGTCTTTGGCTTGCAGGTGTTTTTGTTTTCATTTTTTTAATTGAGAAATAGGGGGAAAGTTTATATAATATAATCAACTAACTATATTAAGGAGGCTCAAGCATGAACCAGTGACAAAATTGAGTCATATAACAAGTTATGATCAATCCAACTGGCTTCACTGTGTTCCATTGGTAATCATTCCACAGTGTATATGTAAATCAAAAGCCACATGGTACACTTCAAATAGATACAACTATATTTATCAATAATTTCTCAGTAAAATTGGAAAAAAAGTATGTAGTCCTTTGTCATTTATGAGAGTGAGCAGCTGGAAACAGTTATTATTAATTAGTGTTATCCCGAGTTTGTATACAACAGTACACATTTTATCATTATAGATTAATAAATAAGTTAATAACTTAATAATATAAAAGGGAACAAAGCACATGGCCAGTGATAAGCATGCGGTGATGCATGGTCCATCAGTTCTATTCACGTTTTGTCCCTCGTAAGAAACAAATCTCAGCTCTCTCCAGGTTGAGTCAGGGGAACTGCACAGGTAACACACACAGCATTTTTAGTCTGGGTTTCATTAAACAGTTTTCATTATGGTTTAAAGTGAATAGTTTTGTCAATGTGTTTATGAATTAAAGAATGAATGAATGAATATTAAATCTATCGATACAGCTTTTTTTTAAGGTTTGAAGATTTTACATTCACTTTCATAAATATTTATAATTCCTTCTTGGGTTTGTACCACAGTGTATAAACATTCTTCTGTGGTAGAGATCTAAGTTGTTAATTCAATGAAGCAACTCATAGAAAGATGTAAGGTGTAGTTTTTGTATGTGCAGTGGATAGTGGGTTCATGGTTGTGCTTATATCTTTAAAGAATGTACAAGTTAAATGAAAAAGTAGGAAAGTTCTCCAAAAAATTAACCATCCTACGATCTATAGTTCTAGTTATAGAACTATCCTATGATCCAGCGGTTGTACTACTAGGTATTTACCCAAAGGATGCAAGAATACTGATTCAAAGAGGCACATGTACCTGATGTTTAAAGCAGCATTATGGGGGACATGATGCATGGGGGACAAGAACAAAGAGGCAAACTATAAAACATACTCTTAACTCTAGAGAACAAACTGAGGGTTGCTGGAGGGGAGGTGGGTGGGGAGATAGGCTAAATGGGTGATGGGTATTAAGGAGGGCACCTGTTGGGATGAGCATTGGGTGTTCTATGTAAGTGATGAATCACTAAACTCTACTCCTGAAACTAATACTACACTATATGTTAACTAATTGGAATTTGTATAAAAACATGAAAAAAAAAAAGAGCCAAGCAAGGGCCAGTGATGTGAATGGAATGCATTCTGAATGTGTCTTGTGGTTAAGTCACTTCTGTACTATTGAAGTTCATTTCAAAAGGAGATTTGGTATATTACATCCGCGAGAATAAATCTATAGCTAGACAGTAATTTGGAAGAATCTGATGATGGAATCCTGGGAATTTATTGCATTATTCTAAGAGAATAAATGAACAAAACCAGTAGATGACAGATAGGTAGGTAGATAGGTAAATAGATGAAGAGAGTAATTAATGCTGGATTAATTGGGAAAAATGTTGCAAGGTTGACATTTTTGTTTATACAATTGGGAAACATTGCAGTATATTAAGAAATCAGTAGGTTAAAGGTTAACCCCTCTGGGTTGGCGTACTACAACTCATTTGAGTGAGCACCAAAATCACCTGCAAGAGTGGTTAAACTATAGATTTCCAGTCCCACCCTCAGCATTTCTGCTTTGGGAGGATTCAAGGTCGGGGGTGGGGGGGTGGTGGGGATCCAAGGATCTGCATTGCAAATATGTTCGCACAGTGATAATGCGTCATTTAGAAACAACGGTTTGAGAATCACTGCTTTAAGTCAGATGTATGTAATAGTTAATGCCCTTGCTTTGGATCAGTGGTAAGTACCAGGTTGTTTATTTTATTAAGACAAAAAAAAGAGGAAAACTAAGAAACAGACTCTTAACTACAGAGAACACACTGGTGGTTACCAGGGAGGAGGTGGGGGGGGGGGTAAAATAGGTGATGGGGATTAAGGAGTGCTCCTGCGATGAGCACCCAGTGTTGTAGGGAGGTGTTGAATCACTCAACTCCACACTTGAAACTAAGTAATAATAATAATAATAATAATAATGAAAAACAAGGAGCAAGGTAATAGATACATTAATTAATAAATATCTGAAACTTCAAGCAAATGAAAGGAGAAAGCATGATTCAATGGAGAAAATAGCTCATTCTTTTAATAACATCATCTTTATGCTCTGCAAACGGATGCACCTGAACTGATTACACATTCTGTGTAGACTCCAATGATGAGGAACCAACGTTTATGATTAATTTTTAAATAATGTTTACTTATTTATTTTGAGAGAGAGAGAGGGAGAATGAGTGGGGGAGGGGCAGAGAGAGAGGAAGAGAGAATCCCAAGCAGGCTCCATGATGTCAGCACAGAACCCAATGCAGGACTCGATCTCATGAACCATGAGATCATAACCTGATCTGAAATCAAGAATCAGATGGTTAACCAACTAAGCCACCCAGGTTCCCCTAAAGTTTATGATTACTTTGATGTAGTATTACTTGGGATGATTTTATTTTATTTTTTAAGTTTTTATTTAAATTCCAGCTAGTTAACGTACAGTGTAGGATTAGCTTCAGGGGTACAGCATAGTGATTCAGTACCTCCATATGTCATCCTGGGCTCATCATAACACGAGCCCTCCTTAATCCCCATCACCTCTTTCTCCCATCCCCCACCCACCTCCCCTACTTGGGATGATTTTAAAAATAGATCAAATCCATGTCACTCCTTTTTATAACTCTTTAAATTTCTATTTCAGTGTCTCCCTAAACACTCCTTAACTGATAAAGTCGTAAACTATTTTTGTTATGAGGACGAAGCACATAGGAGATGGAACTAGTAGTCAGTGTCTTAGTTCTGATGGGAGTGGTCTAGATATATAAATATGCAAATTACACGAAAAAGGCAAACCATGGACCAATGATGCGAATGGAATGCATTCTGATCTATTATACCTTATGATCAAAACATCTATGATGTACTGAGGTCCCGTGCAAAAAGGGATTGAAGTGTTTATACCTGTGGGAGTGAGCCTATATAGAGATTACAGTAATAGTCAAGGATCATGTTCTTAGTCTTTGGTGCTTTGTGGATTTTGCTTTTATTTCTTTTTGTAATTAAACTTTTAAAAATATTTATTTATTTTTGAGAGAGAGAGAGAGAGAGAGAGAGAGAGCAGGGGAGGGGCGGAGAGGGACAGAGTCACAGAATCCAGAACAGGCTCCAGGCTCTGAGCTCTCGGCACAGAGCCTGATGCGGGGCTTGAACTCACGAGTGGTGAGATCATGACCTGAGCCTAAGTCAGGCACTCGACCAACTGAGCCACCCAGGTGCTGCCATTTTGCTTTTATTTTACTCAATAAATGAGAGGAACAAATACGTCGGTGCATAAAGGTGAAAAGAGTGAGGCATATCCAACTATGAAAATACGTGGTGAGGCAAGAATTACTATGAATATAGCTTGGAACCACTGGACTTCATTAATAAAGAGATCAAGGGGGTTACATTTTGGGTAGGGAGAATACAGATGATGATATGTAATAGTATGTTCTTGCTTTGAGTTAGTGGTGAGTTCAAGTGGTTCATTTACCAAGAGAAAAAGAAGGAAGTACCACTATAAAATAATAAATACCCAAGTGACTAAGAAAACGAATCAGAAAAGTAGGTATTAATGGGAATATTGTCTCAGCATTTTATTATCTGCAGTGATAAGTAGAGGTTACTGAGTCGTGTATAAGTTTTATGTTTGATTAATATTAAGAGAAAAATAAATAAATGTTATTATAAGTTAATAAGTACCTAAATGACTTTGTATATGAATGGTGGAAAGTCTGATCAATAGAGAGGATGTCTCAATCTTTCTAGCACCTTCTTTGCTTCGTCCTCTTCAGAAGGGAGGCTGGAGCTAATTTCTGTTTACGCGTGATCAAGATTATCACATAGCCTCTGTGTCAGAGAAGAGACTAAAGTCAGTACCAGCCAAGATCTCGTTTTCATTCAGGTCATTTGTTTAAGGGCTTGTACAGTATTATTAAAAATTATTACATTAGTAAAAAAGTTGACTATTGTCCAATAACGAATAGGATATAAAACATGTTGATTGATAATGTGCAACATTGAGATTGATTAACAGAAGAAACATAGTCCATGTGGGAAATGGGTGTATAGGCAGATGCTAGGGACATTCAAGCATCTTGCCCTTGAGGTTGTTTTGTAAGTCATCTAATTTTTTATTATTGTCAGACAACTAATGATGCAATGGATAACAAATATAGACACAAATTAAGAGAAAAAAAAAGAAAAGAAACCCAAACATGGACCAGGGGTGATGGCTGGTGATACAAGTCATGGACGGGATACAGGGATACAAGTCATGGATGGTAAGTGGATCAATGTTAGAACCATTTAAGAAATATAAATAGAGAGAGAATGAAGGACTGTCCAATTATGAATGTATGTGGTGAGGCAGGACATACTATTAATAAAAATTAAAAACGTTGATGCCCATTAAGAAATAAATAGATTGTGGGACACCTGGGTGGCTCAGTCGGTTAAGTGTCCGACTTCAGCTCAGGTCATGATCTTGCAGTTCGTGAGTTCGAGCCCCGTGTCAGGCTCTGTGCTGACAGCTCAGAGCCTGGAGCCTGCTTGGATTCCCCCCCCCCCCCCTCTCTCTCTCTCCTGCTCCTCTCCCTTGCTCGTGAGCATGCTCTCTCTCTTCAAGATAAAAAATTGAAAAAAAAAAAGGAAGAAAATGATCAAGGGTATTATTTCTTTGGCTAAGAATTACGCAGACACAGGTAATTAAAAATCAATTTTTAAATTCTGGATCAGTTACAAGTTCAAGGTTGTTCCCTTTGTTAGTAGAAAAAAAACATATATATGTATGTATATATATCTATATATATAAATGAAAAATTAACATACTCATAAAAATTGAGTAAATGAAATGTGGAAAGGTAAGTGTAGATAAGGGCTTACGTTTCTTTATCAACTTCTCTGCTTTGTACCCCTCAGAATGGATGCACTTGGGGTGATGTGAGCATCGTCCATGGCCACGAGCTCTGTGGTTGCATGTATGCATTAAGAGCGTGGAGACCCATGTGAGTAATAGTCAAAGTTCTTGTGTGGCTTTGGGTGGTTTGCTTAAGAATATCCACTGTATGTGAATGAATGACTTAAGAAACAATTTAGAAGTGAACGGAGAGAAAGCCCGCCAATCCTGGACCGATGATGACGGCTGGTGGCGTATGAGTCATGGATGATGGTGAATAATGTGTGTCTGAAACTCTGAGGTCCAACCGGGCATTCTCTTTGTTTGACAGGATGCTGCAGGCAGAAGTCAGGACTATGCGAAGATCTTGTTTTTGGCCTCTGTGTTTGTTCATGCATTTTCATTCCGTTATTATAATTGGAGGAATGAAAATAAGCAACAAATAGACAAAGATCCATACGGCAAAGCATGCTCTAATTATAAAAATATGTGGTGAGGCAAGACATAGTATTCATAAATTTGAAAAGAGTGAAGTCCGACAAGGAATAAATGGTTACATGGCTGTTGAGTCTTTGGCTAAGGGTCATCTAGACAAAATAAATAATAGTCAGTGTTCATTTCCTGGGTCAGGGGCAACGTCTAAGTTGTTCATTTTCTTTCTTTTTTTTTTAATATTTATTTCAGAGACAGAGAGAGACAGAACATGAGCGGGGGAGGGGCAGAGAGGGAGGGAGACCCAGAATCTGAAGCAGGCTCCAGGCTCTGAGATGTCAGCACGGAGCCTGATGCGGGGCTTGAACTCACGAACCGTGAGATCATGACCTGGGCCGCAGTTGGTTGCTCAACCGACCGAGCCACCCAGGCGGCCCTACGTTGTTCATTTTCTTAAGAGAAAATGAAATATGTACGGGAGACTCTTCATGAGGGCTTGCCTAGGTCACTGAGAAGTGAAATGCAGAAGCAAAGGATCAATGACGAGGAGGCCGTAATGTGTTATCGTCCTCTCTGCTCTGTACTCCTCAGAATGGACGCACTCAAGGTCATTCACGCGTCTTCAGGTTTATAGCAGCTGTGTGCTTTGCATCTGCGTCTTGAGAGCCTGGACGACAATGTGAGTCATAGTCAATGTGCTTCTCTTAGATTGAATGTTTTGGCTTTTTCAAATTACTGTATTATTAAAAAGTGTTTAAGGTAATCAAGAAGCCCAAACATACCCATATCGCATTATCACCGATGTGAACCAATATGATGTTAACCGATATGGTAAACACTGAGTTCAGTTAATGAAAGAGTTCATTCTCAGTGGAAATGATCTTATCGATAGATGTTAAGGCGATTCAAGGATTTTGTGATTTTTATTGTGGCGACTTGTGTTTATTTCTATATTAGGTAGTTAATCAATAAACATACCAATCAACAGATAGAAAAAAGAAGCCAGTCCTGGACCAATGATGATGACTGATGATGGCATAGGAGTCATGTGTGATGAATGCTATGTGTCTGGAACTCTGAGGTCCAACAAAAACAGATCTGTTCCACGTTGTTGAAATGGGCCTGTACGGATGTCAGAATATACGAGGGTCTTGTTTTTGGTCTTGGCTTTTATTCGTTCTTATTCTACAAATATAATCAGATCAGTGAAAATAGCAATAAACATATTACAAATAAATAAAGGTGATGGGAGTAAAGCATGGTCTGATTATAAAAATATGTGGTGAGATATGAAGTACAATGAATGTATTTTGCAAACATTGATGGTAAATGAAAATAAATGGTACAGGATGTTTCCCCTTTTTCTGAGTATGAGTAGCGGTCCATGTTCATACTCTTTGTCAGCAGCAATATTGATGTTATTTGGTCACTTAAGAGAACGTAAGATAGATATGATCACAACTTACTAATTGACCCCATGGCTGAATAAACAAAGGTGGAATTAAGGGCCAAGGGAGAGGATGTCTTCATCTTTTTGTTGTTGTTGTTCTTCTGCTCTTTTGTACTCCACAGAATTGGATGTGTTCCAGCTGATAGAAGATCATCCATGGTCGGGTGCACTATGTTTTGGGGAGCATGGAGACCAGTGTGAGTAACGTTCTGTGTTCTTCTTGGCTAGACTATTGTTTTAGAAGAGATTTTCACTGTATTATTAAAAAGCATTAAATATAATCATACGAAATGAATGAAATCTTACCATTTGGATTGACATTGATGGGGCTAGAGAGTGTTATGCTAAGCGAAATGTCAGTCCGAGAAAAACAGTTACCATATGATCTCAATCATATGTGGAATTTAAGAAACAAAACAAACATGGAAAGGGGGTGAGAGAGAGAGAGAGAGAGAGAGAGAGAGAGAGGCATACCAAGAAACAGACTCTTAAGTGTAGAGAACAAACTGATGGTTAGCAGAGGAGAGGTGGGCGGGGGTTGGGTGAAATAGTGGATGGGGATTAAGGAGGGCACCCGTGATGAGCACCGGGTCTTGTATGGAAGTGTTGAATCACTATATTGTACACCTGAAACTGAATGTTACATTCAGTTACACTGAATGTTAACTAAGTGGAATTGAAATAAATACTTGAAAAAGTTATTTAATAAAATCAAAGAAGGTGAGACATACCAGTGTTAAATATCAGATTAATATGAAACACTGTTGATTAGCGCATATATGAAACACTAAACTGAGTCAATGAGAGGAATTAGGTCTCAGTGGAAATGATTGTGTAGATGGATGTTAGAGATACTAAAGAATATTATTCTTGTTTCTTCGTGTGATTTATTTATATTTCTTTATTAATGAATTAAACTATGAGCGAATGTAGGTGGTCATGGAGAAAGAAAGCCAGTCCTGGACCCACCAGTGACAATGGGCGTATATTATGGAGATGTGTCTGGAACTCTGAGGTCCAACACAAATGGAATCTGGTCCAGCCTCCTTTATGAAGGGAACCTATAGATGGATGTCAGGAATGTACAAGGATTTTGTTCTTGGTCTTGAGTTCATGAAGCTTTAAAATATTATTATGAAAGTGTCAATGGAAGAATAAATAAACATATATAAATGACTAAAGATGGGAACAATGAACCTTTTTTCATAAGCAAAATAAAATATATACTAAGGAAAATACATATTAGTGTAGGAATGGATAAAAAAAGGACTGTGTATATTATGTATTTGACTAAGGGTGATTTAGACAGTGATAGGTAATAATCAGTGTGTCTCTCAGTCAGGTATTAGTTTGAAGTTTATTTTATTAAGGAGAAAAAGAAATAAATATTACCAAAAACTAATACATGCTCAAATGACTATGTAAATGAATGGTGGAAACTATGGAGACAATAACTCAATCTTTTATCACATTGTCTGCTTGTCTCATATTTAATCATATCTTCAGAGCGAATTCATTGAGCTGGTTTTAGTATCCATGGTGATTAAGACTGTTATGTTACCTTTGTGTTAGAAAAGACACCAAGGTGAATAACTGTCAAAGATCTTCCCTTGGTGTGGGTGATTTAAGAGCACTCACAGTATTATCAAAAAGTAATAAATACCATCAAAAAATTAACTATGGCCCAATGACAAATGTGATATGAAATATTAATGTTCGTTCATTGATAACGTGCAACTCTGAGGTTGATTAGCGAAAGATATAATCTATGTGTTATATGATTCTACAGATAGAAGTTAGTTAGGTTTATTCAAGGGTCTTTTTCTGTGATTTTATGAATTGCGTATTTATATGTATTATCGAGGTATTAGCAATTCAATCATTACAAGTGTAGAGACAGATGAAGAGAAAAAGGTCCAAACACAGGCCAATGGTGATGACTGGTGGGGTAGGAATTGTACACGTGAGTGTTACCTGTGTAACTCTGAGTCCACATAAAGTAAGATGTAGCCTATTTTCTGTTGTAAACGATCCCATGGGTCAATGTTGAAATATGCAAAGCTCACATGCTTTTTTTTAGAGATTATTTTATTTATTTTGAGAGAGAGAGAGAGAGTGCAGGGGATGGGGGCAGAGAGAGAGGGAGAATCCCAAGCAGGCTGGAGCCTGCTGTCAGCACAGAGCCCAACATGGGGCTCGACCCCATGAACTGTGAGATCATGACCTGAGCCGAAGTCGGACGCTTAACCGACTGAGCCACCCAGTCGTTCCACCAAGCGCATCTTCTTACTTTAGATTCATATGTTCAAATTGATTCTTATAAATAAACCAGCAACCAAACCAGTAAAAATGTAAAATACAGATAAATAAGGTGAAACACTGTCCAGCTAGGAATATATGTGGTGACACGGAAGTCTTGCTAATAAAATTGAAAACATTCCTGCTCATTAAGCACTAAAAGGAATAACCATTTTTGCCTTTTTTACTTAAGAATTATATAGGCACTGACAAATAAGAGGCATTTGTATTGTTCTTGGTCAGTGTCAAGCTGAAGCTTTTCTTTAGCTAAAACAAATACCTCATTACGAAAAATTAATGAGTGTCCCAATGAATAAATGAAATGCGTTACAGAAGAATCAATGGAGATAGGACCTGAAATGTTTTGTTTTCTGCTCTACTTTGCACTCCTTAGAATGGGACCCATCGAGATTTAAGGATTCTTCCATGGTCACGTGATCTCGGGTTGCATTCATGTGTTAGGAACATGGAGACCATGTGAGTAATAGTCAAAGTTTCAGTCTTTGTTTCAGGGTGTTCAGTGCATTATTGAAAACTGCAGAGTATAACTGATGAAATCCAAATAGCCCACTGAGAGAAATGGGATTAGTATGAAGCATTATATTGATTAATGAATATAATAAAAATTGAGGATAATTAATGAAAGTGATATTGACACGAAAATGATTCTAAATAGATCCTAGGGATTTCTAGGCTCTTTGTGGGTTTCTGCGAATAAGTATTTTTAAAATTGTGATTACTGAATTATGAATTTATCAATAAATAATCTAGAAACAAATGGTGACAAACAGGGACAATATTGGATCGATGATGACCACTGGTGGCGTATGAGTCCGTATACGATGAATACGTGTCTGGAACTCTGAGGTCCAAAACAGATGAAATCTAATTCATTGTCCCCATTTGATGTTGTCTAGAGGCAAAGATCAGGAATATATAAAGATCGTGGTTTTGGTCATTATGTCCTATTTTTATCCTTGGATAAAATCCTATTTTTATCATTGGATCAATGAAATGATTAATACACAAATGTGTAAACAGATTTAAATGAAGAATATGAAGCCTTGTCCAGTTATGAAAATATGTGGTGAGGCAAAAATTACTATAATATAGTAATATATTAATTATATTACAAAAACTGGTATCCATTAGGAAAGAGATGGTTATGAGGGTGTTACCTCTTTGGCTAAAGTGGATGGCCAGTGTTAAGTGATAGTGTTTATTTTCTTTGGCATGGGCAAGATCGATATGGTTTGTTTACTTACTAGAAAATGAAATATATGTTGTTCCAAACCACTACCTACCTAAATGACTGACTGAAAGTTGGAACACAGGGATGAATGAACCCAAGATCTCAATCTTTTTATCATCCGCTCTGTCTTGTACCCCTTAGAATGGTCGCACTCGGCTGAATTAGACTTTCCACCATAGTCATGAGCCCTATGTTTGCCTCTATGTGGTAAGAGCATGGATCACAATGTGAGTAATAGTCAAAATTCTTTTCTTGGTTTTGTGGTTTTTCAAAAAGGTTTTCCCCGCCTTATTAAAAAGTTATGAAATATAATTTATGATTGCCGGCATTGGCAAATAATTAGAATGAGGTTACTATGAAGCATTATGTTAATTAATCTATGTAGGAAACATTGAGGTCAATTAATGAATGGCATACATTGTCAGCGAGAATTCTGTAGATGATATTTGAGATATTCAAGGGACCTATATCGAGTTTTTGCGACCCCTCCCTAGGTATTGTTTGATTATTATTAGTGAACTGATGAAATAATCAATAAACTATGTACACATGATTGAAGATAATCAGGGACATACCTGGATAAATGACAGCAGGTGTTGACATATGAGTCTTTGATGATGAACCCTACGGGTCTGGAACTCTGAGGTCCAGCACAGAAGAAATCCAGTCCTTCCTCCACCCCCCCCCGCCCCCCCTGCCCCATTTGCAGTGATCCTTTAGAGAGATGTCAGGCATAAGTGAGTTCATGTTCTTGGCCTTTGTGTACATGAACGTTTAAACGTACCATTATAAAAAATAAATAGGATTAATAACATATAAACGAATAAATATGAAGAGGGTGAAGCATTGCCCCTTGCCAAAATATATAATAGGTAAAATGTTAATGTAAGTCAGAATGGAAAATAAAAGATTCACGTGTCTACGTCTGAGTAAGAAGGAGGTGGATAATGGAAAGTAATAGTTACTGAGTCAGTTATGGCTTCAGCAGTTGATTTATTAAGGGAAAAATCACAATAATGTCATCAATGCCGAAATGGTACGAGCAAGGAGTTGGGGATATATGAATCAATGGAGAGAATATCTCGATATTTTTGTCATCTTGTCTGCTTGTCACTCTTCAGAACAGATGCTTGAACTGATTTCAGCTTCTGCTGTGATCAAGGTTGTCATGCTTCCTTTGAGTATGGAAAGAGGTGAAGGCCAACCTGGTCAAAGTGGCTATCTTGGAATGGGACATTTGTTTAAGGGTAATCAGGGTATCATGGAAGAGTACTAAATTAATAAAAAATTATCCATGGCCTCATGATGAATGTGGTAGGAAACACCGTGTTAATCAATAAAAAATGTACAGGATGGAGGTTGATTGAGACAAGAGTAACAGTCCATTTGGATAATGATTCTGTAAACTGATGTTAGGGATATTCAAGGATCTTATTTTTGGCTTTTTGTGAACCATGTATTATTTTTATAATTATCAATGAATTAATTATTTAATTTGTAAAAAGTGGAAATGAAGTAAGCGACTCAGTCGTGGACCAATGATGGCCAGTGGCGTAGGAGTCATGGACAATGAAACTATATGTCTGAAACTCTGAGGTCCAACACAGAACATAATCATTTGGTCTGTTCCTTCTGTTGAAATTGTTCTCCACAGAGAGATGTCAGGAATAAAATCTTATTCCTGTAATTTTTCATAGCTACAGATTTGTTATTATTAATGGATCAATGATAGAAACCATCAAGCAGATATAAATAAACATATAAGGAAGAGTAGGGTGAGGAATTGTCCAAAGACAAACACATGTGGCAAGGCAGATGATATTATTACTAAAAGTTGAAAACACTGATGCCCATTAAATAAATAGATAAAAAGGTCATCTCTTTGCACACGGTTATATAGACATGCCTAAGTGAGAGTTGCTTTAGTGATTGAGTTTTTATAAGATGAAAATATTTAGAAAGAAAAAATAATAAATACTTAAATACTGGGTCAATGAAATATAGAAAGCAAGGATCAATCCAGATTATGTTTCAGTTTTCCTTATCATCTGCTTTGTTCTGCACTCCTCAGAATGAACTCCCTAGAGATGATGCTCCATGGGCATACGTTCGCCTCTGTGTAATAGGGAGGATGGAGATTAATGTAAGTAATAGTTGAAGTTTTTTTCTCAGTTTAAGTGGGTTTAAGGTTATTCACTGCATTATTAAAAAGTGTAAAATATAATTAAGGAAGGCAGCTGTATCTCAGTGTTAAATATGGGATGTGTGAAACACATTGATTAATGCACATAGGAAAAGCTGAGGATATTAATGAGAGAGCTGTATTGAGGTGAGATTAATTCTGTATTTAGATTTGAGACTTCAAGTCTCTTTTTTAAAATTGTCCTGCTTAGAAATTATTAGTGAATTCATGAATTCACTAATTAGTGAGTTAGTGAATGATTTGATCAATAAACAAATACGAATCTATGTAGGAAAAGAGGGGCCATATTGGATCGATGATGACCACTGGTGGCGTATGAGTCGTTCGCGATGAATACGTGTCTGGAACTCTGAGGTCCAACAGAAAATTGGTCTGTCTAGGCCATTCCTGTTGTTTGAAGGCATCCTATGGACAGATTTCAGGAATAAATAAAGGGTTTATTTTTGGTCTTGGTATTCATGTATTTTTGTTTTATTATTATAATTGGATAAATGTGAGAATCAATAAATACATAAATAAACAAATATGAATAGCGTGAAGCGTTGTCCAATTATAAAAATATGTGGTGAGGCAAGGAATACTATTAATATTTTATGGAAACCTCGAAGTTTCATTAGAAATAAATGGTATTTGACTGTTACCTCTTAGGTTAAGGATGATGTAGACAGTGTAAGTTATATAGACAGTGTTCGTATTCTGTCTTAGTGGTAAGATCCAAGTCGTTTGTTTTCTTAGCAGACTAAATATATACACTAAATTGATGATTGCCTAAATAACTATGTGAATGTTGAAGCAGAGCTCCATGGAGAGAATGTCTCAACCATTTTATCACCTGCTTTGCTTTGTACTCCTTAGAAGAGACACACGGAACCTGATTTAAAGATTCTTCCTTGATCTTGAACTGCAGGGTTGCATCACCTGTTTTAAGAGACTGGAGACCAGTGTAAGCATAAACAAATTTCTCTGTGTTGATTTGGGTTGTTTGTCTAAGGGTATTTACTCTAGTCATGAAATCGTTGAAATATAATCAGAGAAGGCTATCTTGATCCTTACTGATAAATAAGAGATTTATGGGAAATATGATATAGATTAATGCATGTATGAAAAACTGATACGTGACTGAGATATAATGCTGCGAAAATGGCTCTAGAAGCATATTAGGGATATCAAAGCCTTTTCGGCGTTTGTCAATAATAGAGTTTAAAAATTATAATTAGCGAATTAATAAATTAATAAACAAGATAGAAATAAATGAAGAGAAAGTGGTCTTTTCTGGATCAATGATGGTAACTGCCGGTGTATGAGTCCCAGGTGACGAGTAATCCGTGTGGTCCAATACAAGAACAATGTGGTCTTTCTCTTCATTCATTTTCACTTCTTATTATAATTGAACCATGAAAGAAGCAATAAACAAATATATGGATCAATTGAGAGAAAGTCTCAATTTTTTTTTATCACTTCTGTTCGGTACTTTTCAGAGTAGAAGCTCAAGGTGATTTCAGCCTCTCTTGTGATCAAGGTCACCATGTTTCCCTTCTCTAGGAAAGAGCCCAAGGCAAGTAATAGTCAAAGTTCTTTTCTTGGTGTGGGTCATGTGTTTAAGGACTTTCGTGGTGTTACTCAAACATAATAATTACAGTGAAAAATTAACCATGGCTCAATGATAAATATGATATGAGACATTACGTTGATTAATCGATAACATGTAACATCGCTACTTATTAATGAAAGAGGTGTCTATTTTGGCAATAATTCTATAGGGAGAAGTTAGGGATATTCAAGTATCATGTTCTTTGGTTTTTATTAATCGTGGATGTATTTTATTATTCCCAGTGGAGGTATGACTTAATTGATACAGATATAAAAATGAATAAACTCTAAGGGAACCAGTGGTGATGACAGGTCATGGACGGTGGATAGTAGGTGTCTGGAACCCTGAGGTTCAATACAATAAATATTCTGTTTTCTCTATTTACTTGATCGTATGGGTAGATGTCAGGAAGTATAAAGATCATGTTCTTATTTTGGATGAATACGTTTAGATGTGTTGTTATGAATGGACCAATGATAGAACCACTAAAGGAAATATAAATAATGGAGTAAGAAGAAAAGGCAAATTATTGTCTAATTAGGAACGTAACATGGTGAAGCAAGAAATCCTAACAAAATTTGCAAACACTGATGCCCATTGTGAAATAGATGTTTCCAGGGTGTCTCTTCTTTTGCCAAGGATTATATAGATATGAATAATTAAGAGTCAGTTTTATTATTCTGGATCAGTGTCAGGTTTGAAGGCTTCCTTTTTGTTAAGAGAAAAAATCTACATTATGAAAGATTTATAAATTCCTAAATGAGTAAGTTCAATGTGGAAAGCAAGAATCAGTGGGAATAAAAATGTCATCATTTTTTTCTGTCATTACTGTGGTTTGTACTTCTCAGAATGGACACATTCAAGCTAATCAGGCATTCCTCCCTGGTCGGTGAGCTTGGTGACAGCATCTGTGTGTCAGAAGCACAGAGATGGATGTGAGTAATGGGCAAATTTCTTGTCTCTGTTTCAGTGATTTCTTTTTCAGCACATTCAGTGTATTATTCGAAAATTCCATATAGAATCACAGAAGGCCAATTGTGGCTCTGTGATAAATACTGAATTTTATAAAACAATATATTGATTAATGCACGTATGGAAAACTGATGATGAAAGAAAAGTGAGACTAAGTCTGTGTTCAGTTTAAGGACACAAAGGCTCCTTTCGGTTTTTGTGAATAATAGGATTTTAAGTTATTAGCAAACCAATGATTTAATCAAAATACAAAGAGAGTATCACAAAGAGAAGAGGGACAATATTGGATCGATGATGACCACTGGTGGCGTATGAGTCGCATACGATGAATACGTGGAACTCTGAGGTCCAAGAGAAAATTAATCTAGTACATTCCCGTTATTTGAAGGCATCCAATAGACAGGTGTCAGGAATATACTAAGATCTTGTTTTTGGTCTTGGTGTTTGTGCGTTTATATGTATTGCTATAATTCGATACATGGATTCTATAAATATTCTAGAAATATCTAAATAAAAATGATGAATGGAGTGAAGCATCGTCTAATTATAAAAATATGTGATTAAAAATAAAAATATGTGGTTAGGCAAGAAATACTATTATCAGACTCTGAAAACCCTGAAGTTCAATTAGAAGCAAGTTGTACAAGACTGTTACCTATAGAGCTAAGGGTGATACAGACAGGAGGAGTTACAGACAATGCTCATGTCTGGGTCAGTGGGTTTGTTTTCTTAAAGGAAAAAATATATATCCACCAAATTAATGATTGCCCAAATGTCTGACTACGTGTGAGGGAAAGGCCAAGACCAATGGAAATAATGTCTCAACCTTTCTCATGATTTGCTCTGCCTTGAACTCCTCAGAAACAGGCACGCTGCACCTGATGTAAGGATCCTTCCCTGATCAGGAGCTCTAGGATTGTTCTGGAAGGAGTAGGAAGATCAGTGTGAGTAGAATCAAAATTCTTGTCTCGTTTGGGTGGTGTGTCTAAGGGTATTCACGGGAGTAATGAAAAAATATGAACTATACTCAAAGACCATGAACTGTGTTCTGGTGACAAATATGGGGTTAAAATGAAGTATTATACTGATTTAAAGCATTTATGAAAAACTGATAATAAATATGACAGATATAATAATGTGGGAATGGTTCCAGATACGTTATTAGGGCAATAATAGGGAAAAGACTGTTTGGAGTTTTGGTGAATCAAACAGTTTTAAAACGATAATGAATGACTTGATCAATAAGCAGTATAGAAATGAATGAAGAGAAAGTGGTCTTTTCTGGATCAGTGATGATAACTGCCAGCGTATGAGTCGTGGATGATGAAGGATACGTGTCTGGAACTCTGAGGTCCAAGGGATGTGGTCTTTCTCTTCATGAATTTTCACTATTATTATGGGATCGATGAAATATCAATGAGGAAATATATAGAAAATAACATAAGTTGTAGTAACCTTGCCCTATTTTAAAAATACGTGGGGAGGCAAGAATTACTATTGGTATAATTTGAAAACGCTGAAGTCCAAAAGAAATAAACAGTATGTGACTGTCACCTTTTTGGCTAGGATGATACAGACAGGACAAACAATAGACAACGTTTACATGGTAGGTCAGTGGGAAGTTTGAAGTGGTTTGCTTTTATGAAAGATAATGAAATAAATATGCTCCAAGAATGATTTCACAAGTGGCCGACTAAATGAAGATCGTAGAGCAAGGATCAGTGGAAGAATGTCTGATTTTTTATCATGTTCTCTGTTCAGTCCTCTTCAGAACGGATGCTCTAGCTGATTTCAGCTTCTGCCCTGATGAAGAAAGATTGTTGTGTGGCCTGGGTCTTAGGAGGGTAAGCCAAGGTGAGTAGCAAGAGATTTTGTCTTGGTGTGGGTCATTTCCCTTAGGGTATTCACAGTGTTATTAACAATTCATAAATACCGTCAAAAAGTAAGGTGTTGCCCAATGGTAAACACAGATAGGAAACATACCGATTAAGTGATAATACGTAACGTGGAGATTGACTGATGAGAAAGAGATAATCTATGTTGGCATTTATTCTATAGATAGAAGTTAGGGAATTCAACCTGCTGATTCTTCAGTTTTTGTTAGTTATGTATTTTACTATAATCGATGAGTTAATGATGTAACTGGTATAAATGTCGAAATGAATGAAGAAAAAGTGGGTCTTTTATGTACCTGTGATAATGACTGGTGGCAGATGAGTTAGGGACGCTGAATGAGGTCCAGGTCAATACGTAGTCTTTCTCTCTGTTTATTTGATCCTAAGGACAGATTTTTGGATAGTACAAAGAATGTTTTTACTGGGTTCATAGATTTAGATGTATTATTAGAAATAGACCAGTAATAGAACCGTTGAAGATATATAAACAGCAGATAAATACAAAAACGTGAGGCATTGTCCAACTTTGAAGACCTGTTTTTAGGCAAGAAATATTAATAAAAATTGTGAACACTGACACCCATTAAGAATTAAATGGGTCGAGGGGCGCCTGGGTGGCGCAGTCGGTTAAGCGTCCGACTTCAGCCAGGTCACGATCTCGCGGTCCGTGAGTTCGAGCCCCGCGTCAGGCTCTGGGCTGACGGCTCGGAGCCTGGAGCCTGTTTCTGATTCTGTGTCTCCCTCTCTCTCTGCCCCTCCCCGCTTCATGCTCTGTCTCTCTCTGTCCCAAAAATAAATAAAAAACGTTGAAAAAAAAAATTAAAAAAAAAAAAAAGAATTAAATGGGTCGAGAGTGTCACTTCTTTGGCCAAGGGTCATTTAGACATGAGCAGTTTAGAGTCCATTTTATTGTTCTTGATCCACCTCAAGTTTGAGGATCTTTGGTGCTGTTGTTGTTAAAAGAAAAAAAAAAACAATGTTATGAAATATTCACAAATATCTGAATGACTGAGTAAATGAAATGTGGAAAGCAAGCATCAATGTAAGTAAATGTTTTGTTTTATTTTATTTTTTATCACCAACTCTGCTTTTCATTTCTCAAAATGGACACACCGCGAGCTGATTTAAGCAATATTCCGTGGCGGTGAGCTCTGTGGTTGCATGTCTGTGTTAGAAGCACAGAGAACCATGTGAGTAATATCAGATTTCGTGTCTTAGTTTCAGTGATTTTTTTTCCCAGTGTATTCAGTGCATTATTTGAAAGTTCTATATAGTAGAATCACAGAAAGCCAACTATAGCTCAGTGACAAATACTGAATTTTATGAAAACATTATATTGATTAATGCATGAATGACTAACAGCCTAATTTTAAAAAGATATATATATTGATGTGAGGATGATTCTATTTACAGATTTAAGGATATCATGATTTTCTTGGGCTTTTGTGAATGAGGGTTTTAAAGTTATTAGTAGTGAATTAATGAATTAGCCGATAAACAATATAGAACTGAATGAAAGGAAAGAGGGGCACTACTGGATCGATGATGACCACTGGTGGCGTATGAGTCGTTTACGATGAATACGTGTCTGGAACTCTGAGGTCCAACAGAAATGGAATCTGGTTTATTGTCCTGTTGGAGGTGATTGAATAGATAGATATTAAGAACATACAAGGGTCTTGTTTTGGGTTCTTATGTTCGTGCATTTTGTTTCAATTTTTATAATTGGATCAATGAAATAATCTATAAACGAACGCATAAA